>NC_057836.1:3636363-3939393 GCF_910594005.1 Cervus elaphus
CAACTCTCTACCGAGGAAGCATCTGTACTTTCCTCCTAGCGACGACAAAGGACTTGGGGGACATCCATTCCCTCCGTGTGTGGCACAACAATGAGGGCAGGTCTCCTGAATGGTATTTAAGTAGAATCAAAGTGGAGAATCTGTTCAGCAGACACATCTGGCTCTTCATGTGCCGAGAATGGCTTTCTATTGACACCTCTCTGGACCGAACCTTTCACGTAACCCCCCCAGATAAGCCTCTGGAGAAAATGGACTTTTTCCTCATCGATTTTAGTTACAAGCTGGGGAGAAGCCACTTGTGGTTCTCTGTTTTTTCTGGTGTCATTTCTGCACCGTTCAATAGGCTCCAGAGGCTGTCCTGTTGCTTAGCCATGTTGTTGTCCACACTTCTGTGTAATATCATGTTCTTTAGTCTAGGCAAGGAGATTGAAGCAGAGCCACAGGAGCAGAGGTACATCAGGTCGATGGTGATCGGATTGGAAAGTGCCTGTATTACCCTCCCTGTGCAACTAGTGATCACATCTTTGTTCATCTATTCCCAGAGGAGACCTCAGGTGACTCTAGGTGAGGTCACTCCTCAGATACATCCTTTGAAACCAGCAGCAAGCGAGCACTGGGAAGAACGACTGGGAAACTGGCATGCCTATGAAATTGACAAGGCAAGTTCCCAGGAGCCTGTGTCTAAGAGACATCGTGCGAAACCCAAGGCTTCTGTCAAGGTCACCTCTAACAGACAGCCCCTGGTCAAACAAGCAGAAAGCAAGGTCTCTCCCATCAAAAGCAAGGTCTCCCGTACCCAAAGCAAGGTCTCCAGAAGCCAAAGCAAGATCTCCAGAGTCCAAAGCAAGGTCGCCAGAACCCAAAGCAAGGTCACTCAAGCACAAAGCAGGTTCTCCCACATCCAGGGAAGAAATATAAATACCAATGACCCAAATATTGAAGACAAAACAAATGTTTCTGATGAGGAGCAGACTCCCCAGCCAGGTTCGACAACCCTTAAAGAGAAGCCCAGAATGGTCCTGCCACATTGGTGTGTTTGTGTTGCCTGGTTCTTGGTGTTTCTTACCTGTGGCATATCCTCCTTCTTCATTATATTTTATGGACTGACTTATGGCCTCGAAAAGTCAACAGCATGGGTGTTTGCATCGATTTGTGCATTCACTCAGTCAGTCTTTCTAGTGCAACCATCTAAAATCATATTCCTGTCAGCCTACAGAACACGGAAAGCCAAGTACTGTAAAAACATTTCGTGGATCGGCAACAGCCGCTTCACTGAGATCAAGCTGCACAACATCCAGAAGGGCCCAGAAGAAATGGACAGACGCCACCGGTACCTCATGGAGCTCCGAAACTCAAGAATGTACCAGCCTCTCACCCAAGATGAAATCATGATATTCAAAAGAAAGAAGAGGATCAAAAGAAGAGCTTTCCTGTTCCTGAGTTATATCCTCACCCACTTCATCTTTCTGGCTCTCTTGCTGAGCCTAGTCACAATCCTACACCCCACTGACAGCTTTTACTACAATCAGTTTATTCGTGACCAGTTCTCTGTGGATCTGGCAGGCGTGACCAGGCTGGAAGACATCTATCAGTGGCTGAATGGGGTGCTGTTGCCTCTGCTCCACAATGACCCAAATCCCACGTTTCTGCCTGACAGCTCCTCTAGAATCCTTGGCCTGCCGCTGATGAGGCAGGTGAGGGCGCAACCTGGAGAGATAACGTGTCTGCCGGCCAAGAAATTTGTGGAGGGCAGCCTCAAAGGAGAGATTCGCTGTCACCCCGAATATGGGATGGACCCAGAAGACACAAAAAACTACTCTGGGTCATGGAATAAAGTTAGCAAGCGGGACACTGACAAGACGACCAAAGGGTTTACTTATAAGCCTCCAGAGAAGAGATGGGCGTACACTTCCCATGGGCTGCTGCACACCTATGGCTCAGGAGGGTACGCCTTCTACTTTTTTCCGGCAGAGCAGCAGTTCAATTCCACACTGAGGCTCAGCGAACTCCAGAAAAGCCACTGGCTGGATGAGAAGACCTGGTCTGTGATTGTGGAACTGACCACCTTCAATCCAGACATCAGTCTCCTCTGTAGCATCTCGGTCATCTTCGAGGTCTCTCAGTTAGGTGTTGTGAACACTAGCCTGAATGCTCACTCCTTCTCGCTCACTCATTTTAGCAGAAAAAACTCAGCTGACTCAGCAGAAAACTACTTGTACTTGGCCATCTTCATTTTCTTCCTTGCCTACACTTTTGACGAGGTTTACGTAATCACACAAGAAAGGACTGCCTACGTGCAAAGTGTATATAATTTGCTCAACTTTGCTCTAAAATGCATCTTTACCTTGTGGATCGTGCTGTTTTTCAGGAAGCACTTCTTGGCCATTGGTGTAGTTCGGGCTTACCTGTCAAATCCCGAGGATTTCATTCCCTTTCATGCAGTGGCTCAAGTGGATCACACCATGAAGGTGATTTTGGGTTTCCTGGTATTTCTGACGATCCTGAAGACGCTCCGGTATTCCAGGGTGTTTTATGATGTGCGTCTGGCTCAGAGGGCCATCCAGATTGCCCTTCCTGGCATCTGCCACATGGCATTGGTGGTATCCGTGTATTTCTTTGTCTTCATGGCATTCGGCTACTTGGTGTTCGGGCAACACGAGTGGAACTACAGTGACATGATCCACGCCACACAGACAATATTTTCCTACTGTGTCTCAGCTTTTCAGAACACTGAATTTTTCAATAACCGGGTTCTTGGTGTCCTCTTCCTCTCATCTTTCATGCTGGTGATGATCTGCATATTGATCAACTTATTTCAGGCAGTGATTTTGTCTGCCTACGAGGAAATGAAGCAACCTGTGTATGAGGAGCCCTCAGAAGAGGCGGAAGCCATGACTTACCTGTGTCGCCGGCTAAGATCTGCTTTTTGCTGCCTGTGCTTCAAACCCAGGGCGGAAGACGAACCCAAGTTCTTCATCAACATGGTGTACGGGCATCCAGAGAAGAACAGCCGCCACTACCTGGGGCTGAAGACCAGGAACATTAATGGGAAGAAAATGGTTTACCTCGTCGTGTGATCCAGGACAGTGTCAAGACCCACAGGCAGGTTTCTCCCCAAGGCTCAGTTTCTGGGATCAAGGAATGTTTAGTGGCTCAGTTGTGTTTTCTCTCCACATCCTTCACAGTGCACACCCCCACGTCTGGACACGTCTGCCGTGGTGGCCTCCACTCTTGGGACTTGAAAGGAGGGTCAAGGGCAGTGTGGCCTCTGCGGAGAGAGGAGGGCGACCATCTGTGAGTCCTGGGTTCATCTCCCTTTTTCTTAGAAGTTGCTGTCTTTGGCACCGACTGCAGTTTAGAGGGTTAGAGACCTAGATTTGGGGGAGGAAGCTTTAAGGGCCCCCAGCCTCATCTCAGCTTGTCAGAAGCAGCAGGTGAATGCTCCTGCTATTGTGGTCCCCCTCTCCCCAAGGCTGGGCTGCCAGGGCTAGTGGTTCCGGGCGGAGCCCAGGCCCCTCAGTCCTGCTGGCCCTTCCCTTTGCTGACGGGGCTGCAGCGCCTCCCTGCCCCTTACTCCCCTCTCCACACTCCAGCTGGGCAGGGCTGGAGGGGCCTCATGAGGGGTCCCAGGAGTGGCCCTTTTGCCTGGAAATGGAGGGATGTGGACCAGGGCGCAGCAATCTGAAGCTTCCCATCTGCTGCTTAAGGCCAATGCAAGTTATGGATGTAACATGTTTCTGGCCACAAGACATGACTTTTGTTAAACAAGAAGGTGTATATGTGTGTGTGCGTGCTGTAGGGTTCACACTGAAAGGTAGTAAATGTTCTATGTAATGAGTGTAGCCATACATATATATCTCTCTCCAGGATTTGGGCTTTTGGTTATTGATGGCCTGGTGGGTTGTTTAGAACACATTGTATAAGAAAATTTGTTAACAGCTCCTGTATTTTCCACCCAAAGCATTTTCCTTATGTAAATGCCATGCTAAGCTTGATCAGAATTAAATATGTGATTCTTCTGTGCTTTCTGTAGTGATTTCTGTGAGAGGGGGCACATATACAGATGGCTCCTGCCTTCCAAATGCAGTGCCTGCAAAGGGGATCAAATTGCAGGTGGTCACTGCTTTGACCCAAGTGTTTGTCACTCGCTTGGCACCCTGATGGTGCTCACTCAGCTGCACTGCATGGCCATGGAACCGCGCACCTTGGCAGGTATGGGCACATGCACATGTAGAGGCCTTCCATCCCTTCATCCCTGGGGTCGGGGTGGTCTTCCTGCCAATTAGACAATACTCTTTCTGACTCACACAAGACCACCCAAACTGTCATAATCAAATGCTCAGTTCTGTGTTTTCTAACTTCCCTGGTGGGAATTCACAGGTGTGGCAAGGTTCTGGTAGGCTGGTTCTGGGTGAAGTGTACGTCCTGCATAGCATTTCTCATTATCACCCAACTTCCACCTGTACTTTTTTAGAAGCACGGCCTTGCCCAGTAACTGTACGGGACTGGTTCTGGGGTCAGAATGTCTGACTCTTGAGAATCCATGACTGTAGCCTGCCAGCCTCCTTGGGATTCTTGAGATAAGAATGCTGGAGTGGGTTGTCATTTACTTACCCAGGGGATCAACCCGACCCAGGGATTGAACCTGGGCCTCTAAAGTTGCAGGCAGATACTTGACAGCTGAACCACCAAGGAAGCCCACAGGAGAACAAGTGTGAAAGGAGAGAGAGGGCCCCCACATCACCCCTTCCTGCTCCTGGCAGTTTTAACTCTCGTCTCAGTCCCCCTCTGACTTCCTGAACCATCCTGCCACCCACAGGTGCCCACACAGATGGCGCCCAGCAGGAGGGCCCAATGCCAAGGTGTCCAGGGGACCTTCCTGCATCTGGCCCCTGGGTGGTGACGCCTTGTCCCCCAGCACAGAGCCAAGATTACAGAGAAGTCCCCTGTGTCCCCCCTCAAAGCCTGACTCAGGACTGCATCACAGACCCTGTCACCTCCTGTCAAGTCCCACCTCTACTTCTGTGAACCCAGAGGTCTGCAGAGACCCATGTGCCCTGTGGCCCCAGGAGGGCACCGCTGCCCCCTGGGGAGGACAGGGTGCTGGGAGCCCTCCAGGGCAACGTCCGGGGTACGAGCCCTGCTGGGAGCTGGGGAGCAGGCCTGTCCAGGGAGCATGGATGGTGCTCAGGCTGCCTTCTGTGGGCTGGGAGGCCTTGGCCGTGGCCTCCCAGAGCCCGGCTGCTCTCCTCTGAGTGATGAAGGGGCTCAGTGCCTCATGGCATTGCATCCAGCAGATGGACTGGGCACGTCCAAGTGAGGGCCAACCCTGAGCCAGGCCCAGGAGCAGTTGTCACTCCTGGGTACATGGTGGTCCCTCCCTGGGTCTCAGTCTCTGCTCCTGGGAGGCGAGGCGCTGGAGGAGGGGCCTCTGAGTCAGAGAAGCCGAGGCCCTGGGGCCTGCAAGCCAGGGTGTCCAGGGTGCGTCCAGGGTAGCGGCCAGCCAGTGTGCCCCAGCACAGAGAGAGGGGCCAGGCCCGCGGGGAAGCACTTAGCATCCCACCTGGCTCTGTGCCCTTGGCTGCGGCTGCCTCCAGTGGAGGCGGTACTCAAGAGAAGGCCTGGCCAGCAGGCCCCAATGCAGGTCAGGAAGCTAGCCGGCTGAAATAAAACTTGTATATAAGGGGCTAAACTTCTTAGGACGACCTGTGGTCTCTGAGCGGCCAGGACACGCGCATGTTTCTTGGGGCCTGGCTGCACTGGAGAGTCCCCTTGTCCCTTCCGTGTGCCCAGGACCCGCACTCATCTCTTGGGGACCTCGCCCCCTCTGGTCCCCAGGAAGGTCTGATCGCGCTGCCACCCGCGCACCAGGCCACCTCGGGGATGCGGGTCCGCGGGCGCTCTGCCGAGGGCGGCCTCCGGGTACCTGACAGTCGCACATCGGTGTGGTGGCGGCCATGGTGCCCGCGGCCCCGCGTCCGCGGTGGTCTGCGCGTCGCCGCGCCCTTCCGCGCGGGGGCGGGGTGTCGAGCCTCGGGGGCGGGGCTGGGGGCGGGCGCGGTCCCCCTTCCACTACTGGCCTCCGACACACCCGCAGCGCCAGGAGGGTTACCCTCCCGGCGGGGGGAACCCAGGGCCACCCCAGGCTGGCAGCTTTGGTGTGAGCCCCACCTACCCGATCAGACAGGAGCCAGGGGCGGCAGGGGCGGAGGGCGGGCGTGGGAGAGTGGGTGGGATGAGGGAGTCCCTTTCCATGGGGAACCCCCTGAGAGGTGACTGCAGGGACCCCTGGGAGGCAGAGGAGCCCTGGGGCAGCGGTCCCTTTGAACAACAAGTGGGACCAGGGGCCGTGCTGTAAGGGTCCCGACCCTGGATGCCTCTGTCCTGGGTGTGGCCCGGACAGTTGCACAGGGCCTCACACTTAGAAGGACCCCATGCTCGCTTTAAACCTCTGCTGTGGTCATCTTGAAATTCTTGACCATCTTTGAACAAGGTTCCTACATTTTGATTTTGCACAGGGCCCTGAAAATCATGTTGTCGGGCCTCTGACAGCCAATGCATTAGCATGTGCATCTTTTCTGAATTCCCCACAGCACACCACCTCCATGGCCACTAACCCCAAACTGAGTCAGGACCAGCTCACTCACATAGCGAGCGTTCTTGCAGCAGGCAGGCCTGTGCCTTTGGTTTCCCTTGACCCCGCCTAAGAGGCCCCTGTCCACCTACAGTCTATCTCCCTCACCGCAGGAGGATGCTTCCAACCTGGAAATCAGATCAGGCCCTTCCCCGCTCAAAACCCTCAAACACTTCCCAAGCCACTTGAGATAAAATTCAAATACACGACCATGGTCTCTGAGGCCCAGCTTGCTCTGGTCACTGGCCGTCTCTCCAATGACATCGTCTACCACTTCCTCTCCTCTCTGCTTACTCAAGCCC
Organism: Cervus elaphus; assembly: GCF_910594005.1. Taxonomy (NCBI): domain Eukaryota; kingdom Metazoa; phylum Chordata; class Mammalia; order Artiodactyla; family Cervidae; genus Cervus; species Cervus elaphus. The sequence continues at coordinate 3,643,300 of NC_057836.1, forward strand.
ACTAACCTTCTCTCTCTTTCCTGCCTCCCTGCATTTGTACTTACAGGTCCCTGTCCTAGTTATGCCCTTCCCTAGCTCTTTGTGAGGCATGCGCCCTCATTTCATGCTGATCTGTGGGCTCAGAGGGCACCTCCTTGAAGAGGCCTTCCTTGATTCCCCATCTCACTGTCATTCATATCTCTACCTGCCTCATTTGTCTTCATATCACTTATCACAGTAAAAGCCCACATGGTATGTCATGTTTGGATTATTTTTGATTGTCTTTTACCCCCATTATAATGGAAGTTGTATGGGAACTAAGCCTAGGGCTGATGCCTAGGAAAATGCTGGGTATAGTGTAGCTGCTTGTGAACTCTGTATGTAATAACTATAGTTCAATGAATTAAGGGAGAATGAAAAGGGGAAAAATCATATATAATAAGGAATAATCAGGGATAATAAGAAAACAAATAATTAGGTGACAGATGTAAGTTCAGATATATCAATCATTACATGATCTGGTTCAAGATGGCAAAGTAGAGGGATGTGGGCTCATCTCCTCCCGCAAGAGCACCACAGTTGCAACTAGCTGTTGCTGGAACCCACCAAATAAAGATACCCTGTGTCTAAAGACAAAGAAGAAACTGCAGTGAGATGGTAGGATAGGTGCAATCAAGATCAAACCAAATCCTATACCTACTGGGTGGGTGAGCTACAGACTGGAGAACAATAATCCCAAAGAAGTTCTCACACTGTTGTGAAGGATTTAAACTCCATGTCAGTCTTGCAGCCTCGGGATCTGATAAAGGGACTGGGAATGCCCAGGGAATCTGGCCTTGAGGGCCAGCGAGATTTGATTAAAGGACTTCCAGAAGGGTGGGGGAAACAAAGACTCCAGTCTTGGAGGGCACAAACAACATTTCTCCTGCATCCAGATCCAGATGAGAAAAGCACTGACCCCACAAGAGACTGAACCAAAACTACCTGCTAGTGTTGGAGGGCCTCCTGTGAAGATGTGGGTCATCAGGGGCTCACTACAGGGACAGGGGCACTGGAAGGTCCCCCTTGGCGTAAGCCCTCTTGGAATTCACCATTAACCCACCGTAGAGCTTGCAGTGGCGCTGGAGTGGCTACAAGAGATACCCCGCATGAAGAGATACCCCACGTCCAAGGGCAAAGAAGCCCCAGCAAGATGGTAGGAGGGGCGAGTTCGTGCTTAGAATCAAACCCCATTCCCGCCAGAGATGCTCAGAAGGCTCAAACCTACCTTGTGGGCACCAGGACCCAGAGACCCCACAGAGACTGAGACAGAACTGTGAGTGTCTCCTGTGGAGGTACGGGTCAGCAGTGGCCTGCCTCAGGGGCAGGGGCGCTGGGTGCAGCAGACCTGGGTAAGGCATAAGCCCTCTTCGAGGAGGTCGCCATTAACCCCACCATGGAGCTGCCAGAACTCACACAGGACTGGGGAAATAGACTCTTTGAAGGCACAAACAGAACCTCGTGCACCAGGACCCAGGAGAAAGGGGCAGTGACCCCGCGAGAGACTGACCCAGACAGGCCCGGGGGGGGGGGGGGCCAGGAGTCTCCGGGGGAGGCGTGGGTCGGTGGTGGCCTGCTGCGAGGTCAGGGGCACTGGGTGCGGCAGTGCCTGCCTGGGACCTTTTGACGGAGGCCGCCATGATCTTCATTACTTCCACCAGAGTTTAACCCAGGTAAACAACAGGGAGGGTACACAGCTCCACCCATCAACAGAAAATTAGGTTAAAGGTTTACTGAGCATGGCCCCGCCCATCAGAACAAGACCTTTCCCCCTCAGTCAGTCTCTCCCATCAGGAAGCTTCCATAAGCCTCTTATCCTTCTCCATCAGAGGGCAGACTGAAAACCACAATTGCAGAAAACTAACCAATCTGATCACATGGAGCACAGCCTTGTCTAACTCAATAAAGCTATGAGCAATGCTGTGTAGGGCCACCCAAGACGGATGGGTCATGGTGGAGAGTTCTGACAAAATATGGTCTGCTGGAGAAGGGAATGGCAAACAATTTCAGTATTCTTGCCTTCAGAACCCCATGAACAGTATGAAAAGGCAAAAAGATAGGACACTAAAAGATGAACTCCCCAGGTCAGTAGGTGCCCAATATGCTACTGGAGATCAGTGGAGAAATAACTCAAGAACGAATGAAGGGATGGAGCCAAAGCAAAAACAGCACCCAGTTGGGGATGCAACTGGTGATAGAAGTAAAGTCCAATGCTGTAAAGAGCAGTACTGCATAGGAACCTGGAATGTTAGGTCCATGAATCAAGGCAAATTAGAAGTGGTCAAACAGGAGATGGCAAAAGTGAACGTAGACATTTTACAAATTAGCGAACTAAAATGGACTGGAATGGGTGAATTTAACTCAGATGACCATTATATCTAACTGTGGGCAAGAATCCCTTAGAAGAAATGGAGTAGCCACCATAGTCAACAAAAGAGTTTGAAATGCAGCACTTGCATGCAATCTCAAAAATGACAGAATGATTTGTTTATTTCCAAGGCAAACCATTCAATATCACAGTAATCCAAGCCTATGCCCTGACCAGCAATGCTGAAGAAGCTGAAGAGTTCTGTGAAGACCTATAAGACCTTCTAGAACTAACACCCGAAAAATAAGTCCTTTTCATTATAGGGGACTGGAATGCAAAAGTAGAACGTCAAGAAACACCTGGAGTAACAGTTAAATTTGGCCTTGGAGTACAAAATGAAGCAGGGCAAAGGCTAATAGAGTTTTGCCAAGAGAATGCACTGGTCATAGCAAACACACTCTTCGAACACAAGAAAAGACTCTACACATGGACATCACTAGATGGTCAATACTAAAATCAAATTGATTCTATTCTTTGCAGCCAAAGAAGAAGACGCTCTATGCAGTCAGAAAAAACAAGACAGGAGTTGACTGTGGCTCAGATCATGAACTCCTTATTGCCAAATTCAGACTTAAATTGAGGAAAGTAGGGAAAACCACTAGACCATTCAGATATGACCTAAATCAAATCCCTTACCATTATACAGTGGAAGTGACAAATAGATTCAAGGGATTAGATCAAATAGAGTGCCTGAAGAACTATGGACAGAGATTCGTGACATTGTACAGGAGGCAGGGATCAAGACCATCCCCAAGAAAAAGAAATGCAAAAAGGAAAAATGGTTGTCTGAGGAAGCCTTACAAATAGCTGTGAAAAGAAGAGAAGTGAAAAGCAAAGGAGAAAAGGAAAGATGTACCCATTTGAATGCAGAGTTCCAAAGAATAGCAAGGAGAGATAAGAAAGCCTTCCTCAGTGATCAGTGCAAAGAAATAGAGGAAAACAATAGAATGGGAAAGACTAGCGATCTCTTCAAGAAAATTAGAGATACCAAGGGAACATTTCAGGAAAAGATGAGCACAAGGACAGAAATGGCATGGACCTAACAGAAACAGAAGATATTAAGAAGAGGTGGCAAGAGTACACACAACTATACAAAAAGGATCTTCACAACCCAGATAAGCATGATAGTGTGATCACTCGCCTAGAGCCAGACATCCTGGAATGCGAAGTCAAGTGGGCCTTAGGAAGCATCACTACGAACAAAGCTAGTGGAGGTGATAGAATTCCAGTTGAGGTATTTCAAATTCTAAGAGATGATGCTGTGAAAGTGCTGCACTCAATATGCCAGCAAATTTGGAAAACTCAGCAGTGGCCACAGGACCGGAAAAGGTTAGTTTTCACTCCAATCCCAAAGAAGGGCAATGCCAAAGAATGCTCAAACTACTGCACAATTGCACTCATCTCACACGCTAGCAAAGTCATGCTCAAAATTCTCCAAGCCAGGCTTTAATAGTACGTGAACCGCGAATTTCCAGATGTTCAAGCTGGATTTAGAAAAGGCAAAGGAACCAGAGATCAAATTGCCAACATTTGTTGGATCATCAGAAAAGCAAGAGAGTTCCAGAAAAACATCTACTTCTGCTTTATTGACTACACAAAAGCCTTTGACTGTGTGGATCACAACAAACTGTGGAAAATTCTTCAAGAGATGGGAATACCAGACCACCTGACCTGTCTCTTGAGAAATCTGTATGCAGGTCAGGAAGCAACAGTTAGGACTGGAAATGGAACAACAGACTGGTTCCAAATTGGGAAAGGAATAGGTCAAGGCCGTATACTGTCACCCTGCTTATTTAACTTATATGCAGAGTACATCATGAGACACATGGAATCAAGATTTCTGGGAGAAATATCAATAACCTCAGATATGCAGATGACACCACCCTTATTAGGTGTGAAGTGAAGAGGAACTGAAGAGCCTCTTGATGAAAGTGAAAGAGGAGAGTGAAAAAGTTGGATTAAAACTCAACATTCAGAAAACTGAGATCATGGCATCTGGTCCCAATACTTCATGGCAAATAGATGGGGAAACAATGGACACAGTGACAGCCTTTATTCTCTTGGGCTCCAAAATCACTGCAAATCTTGACTGCACCATGAAATTAAAAGACGCTTACTCTTTGGAAGGAAAGTTATGACCAACCTAAGACAGAATATTAAAAACTAGAGACATTACTCTGCCAACAAAGGTCCACCTAGTCAAAGCTATGGTTTTCCCAGTAGTCATGTATGGATGTGAGAGTTGGACTATAAAGAATGCTGAGTGCTGAAGAATGGATGCTTTTGAACTGTGGTGTTGGAGGACTCTTGAGAGTCCATTGGACTGCAAGGAGATCCAACCAGTCCATCCTAAATGAAATCAGTCCTGAATATTCATTGGAAGGACTGATGCTGAAGCTGAAACTCCAATACTTTGGCCACCTGATGCAGAGAAGACTCACTGGAAAAGACCCTGATGCTAAGAAAGATTGAAGGCAGGAGGAGAAGGGGATGACAGAGGATAAGAAGGTTGGATGGCATCACAACTCAATGGACATTAATTTGAGTAAACTCCAGGAGTTGGTGATGGACAGGGAGGCCTGGAGTGCAACAATCCATGGGGTCACAGAATCGGACACAACTGAGCTGACTGAACTGACTGAGAAGTTGTAGATCCCAGTGTTGGTTTGCCTCAGACCAAGTAACTAACAAGGAGAGAGTGCAACTCCATCCATCAGTAGATAATTGGATTAAAGCTTTATCAAGCAAGGCCCAGTTTTCCCCATGGCCAGTTCCTGTCATCAAGAAGCTTACACAAGTGTCTCAGCCTCATCCATCAGAGGGCAGACAGAAAAAGCAAGAAGGACAGTCTGACAGCAGTTAAATCAAAAACCATATTACAGAATGTTAATCAAGATGAAGGGCTTCCCTGATAGCTCAGTTGGTAAAGAATCTGCCTGCAATGCAGGAGACCCCGATTCGATTCCTGGGTCAGGAAGATCTCCTGGAGAAGCGATAGGCCACCCACTCCAGTATCCTTAGGCCTCCCCTGTGCTTCACCTGGTAAAGAGTCCGCCTGCAATGGGAGAGACCTGGGTTCGATCCCTGGGTTGGGAAGATCCCATGGAGAAGGGAACAGCTACCCACTCTAGTATTCTGGCCTGGAGAATTCCACGAACTGTATAGTCATAGTCAAAGCTATGGTTTTTCCAGTAGTCATGCATGGATGTGAGAGCTGGGCCATAAAGAAGGCTGAGCACCGAAGAATTGATGCTTTTTTGAACTGCAATGTTGGGGAAGACTCTTGAGAGTCCCTTGGACAGGAAGGAGATCCAACCAGTCCATCCTAAAGGAAATCAGTCCTGAATATTTATTGGAAGGACTGATGTTGAAGCTGAAACTCCAATATTTTGGCCACCTGATGAGAAGAACTGACTCATTGGAAAAGACCCTGATACTGGGAAAGATTGAAGGCGGGAGGAGAAGGGGATGACAGAGGATGAGATGGTTGGATGGCATCACTGACTCAATGGACATGAGTTTGAGCAAACTCCAGGAGTTTGTGATGGACAGGGAGGCCTGGCGTGCTGCCATCCGTGGGGTCACAAAGAGTTGGACATGACTGAGCGACTGAACTGAACTGAGAGTCCATGGGGTCACAAAGAGTTGGATGTGACTGAGCAACTTTCACTTTCAATCATGATGAAAAAGCAGAAAGTTATGTCCTATATGAAGGGACAAGATAAAACCCCAGAAAAACAACTAAATGAAGGGAAGATAGGCAACCTTCTTGTAAAATAGTTCAGAACAATGACATTCAAGATGATTCAGGATCTTGGGAACAGAATGGAGACAAAGACTGAGAAGATTTTAGAAATATTTACCAAAGACCTAGAAGAACTAAAGAACAAAGAGAGATGCATAATATACAAGATGGAATCAGTAGCAGAATAACTGAAGCGGAACAATGAATACATGACCTGGAGACCAGCATGGTGGAAATCACGGCAACGGTGCAGCATAGAGAAAAAAAAATGAAAAGAAATGAAGATAGCCGAAGAGGTGTCTGGGACAACATTAAATGCAACAACATTCACATTATAGGGGTCCCACAGGGAGAAGAGAGAGCGAAAGGACCTGAGGAAGTATTTTAAGAGATAATAGCTGAAAACTTCCCTAACATTGGAGAGGAAATAATCAACCATGTCCAGGAAGCACAGAGAGGCTGAGGCAGAATAAAGCCAAGGAGGAACACGCCGAGACACATAGTAATCAAGCTGACAAAAATTAAAGACAGAGATAAAATAGTTAAGGCAACAAGTGAGAAATGGCAACATACAAGGGAACTCCCACCAGGCTATCGGCTGATTTCTCAACAGAAACTCTACAAGTCAGAAGGGAAAGTCATGATATATTTACAAGGATGAGAGGGAAGACCCTGCAACCAACAATACTCTACCCAGCAAGACTCTCCTTTACATGTGATGGAGAAATCAAAAGCTTTCCACATAAGCAAAAGTTGAGAGAATTCAGCACCACCAAACCAGCATTACAATAAATGGTAAAGGAACTTCTCTAGGCAAGAAACACAAGAGAAGGAAAAACACTACAGAAAATAAACCCAGAACAATTAACAAAATGGTAATAGGGTCATCAGTTCAGTTCAGTCTCTTAGTTGTGTCCGACTCTTTGCGACCCCATGGACTGCAGCACGCCAGGCCTCCCTGTCCATCACCAACTCCCGGAGCTTGCTCAAATACATGTCCATTGAGTTGGTGATGCCATCCAATCATCGCCTCTCTTTTGTCCCCTTCTCCTCCTGCCTTCAATCTTTCCTAGCATCAGGGTACTTTATAATGAGTCAGTACTTTCCATCAGGTGGCCAAAATATTGGAGTTTCAGCTTCAGTGTCAGTCCTTCCAATGAATATTCAGGACTGATTTCCTTTAGAATGGACCGGTTGGATCTCCTTGCTATCCAAGGGACTCTCATGAGTCTTCTCCAACACCACAGTTCAAAAGCAACCATTCTTCAGCACTCAGCTTTCTTTATAGTCCAACTCTCACATCCATACATGACTCCTGGGAAAACCATAGCTTTGACTAGGTGGACCTTTATAGGCAAAGTAATGTCTCTGCTATTTAACATGCCGTCTAGGTTGGTCATAGCTTTTCTTCCAAGGAGCAACTGTCTTTTAATTTCATGGCTGCAGTCAACATCTGCAGTGATTTTGGAGCCCAAGAGAATAAAGGCTGTCACTGTTTCCATTGTTTCCCCATCTATTTGCCATGAAGTGATGGGACCAGATGCCATGATCTTAGTTTTCTGAATGTTGAGTTTTAAGCCATCTTTTTCACTCTCCTCTTTCACTTTCATCAAGAGGCTCTTCAGTTCCTCTTCACTTCACACCACATAAGGCTGGTGTCATCTGCATATCTGAGGTTATTGATATTTCTCCCAGCAATCTTGATTCCAGCTTGTGCTTCATCAGCCCAGCATTTCACATGATGTACTCTGCATATAAGTTAAATAAGCAGGGTGACAATATACAGCCTTGATGTATTCCTTTCTCAATTTGGCACCAATCTGTTGTTCCATGTCCTGTTCTAACTGTTGCTTTTTGACCTGCATACAGATTTCTCAGGAGGCAGGTCAGGTGGTCTGGTATTCCCATCTCTTGAAGAATTTTCCACAGTTTGTTGTGATCTACACAGTCAAAAGCTTTGGCATAGTCAATAGATGTTTTTCTGGAACTCTCTTGTTTTTTCTATGATCCAACGAATGTTGGCAATTTGATCTCTCCTTCCTCTTTTTCTAAATCCAACTTGAACAGCTGGACATTCTCGGTTCACATACTGTTGGAGCCAGGCTTGGAGAATTTTGAGCATCACTTCACTAGCATGTGAGATGAGTGCAACTGTGCAGTAGTTGAGCATTCTTTGGCACTGCCCTTCTTTGGGGTTGGAGTAAAAACTGACCTTTTCCAGTCCTGTGGCCACTGTTGAGTTTTTCAAATTTGCTGGCATATTGAGTGCAGCCCTTTAACTCAGCTGGAATTCCATCACCTCCGCTACCTGCCGGGGTCCAGCCTTGACAGGATCCAGGGGGTACCCTCAGGATGAACGGTGTCGGCGAGAGAGAGAGAAGACACGTGAGACTAGCCTTGATAGGGCCAAGTCTGTGAGGGAGAGAGAGAGAAAGAGAGAGAGAGAGAGAATGACCAGACGGGGGTGTTTGCAGGGTCTGGCAGAGTCTGGCAATGCTTTATTTTTTACCATGGCTTTTATACCCTAAATTAGTACATTTCTAAGGGGAAGATAGTTTAACATTATGTCAGCTTGTTCTTCATGAAACCAGGGTGTTTTCTGCATACTTCTTTGTTTATGAGGGTCTTGTACATTATCTTCTGGCCTTGGGGCCTATTAACATTTTATACAAGTCAGGTGAATATAAACCTATTTTCTGTTTCTCTGGTGACCTTAACTGAAAGGTAGCAGTCTCATAGGGAAACAGTACAGAGTAGAAGTATAACCTTGTTAACACAAAAATTAATCCTTCTGCAGAAGTTGTCAGTTGCGTTTATCTAAGAAGTTTACCCCACACTGACTCTGTGACTTTGGTGAGGCAGCTTCTGCCTAGCACTCCTGGCTGACAATTAACAACCATTTCATTGTTACCACACTAGGGCTAAGTTCTTATTTTTCTAGATTTTTAACTATATTAACAATGGTTTCTATAACACAACCTTAGCACATTAAAAGCAAAAACACAGTAAGCAAAACACAGCAAGCAAAACACAGCAAGCAAATCTCAACCCAATAACCACCTATAGAATAATTTTTCTTATGTTTTCTAATAGGACTCCTTTACCCCTTAAAAAGGTTCTATGTCTATTAGGGCTTTTATATAATCAGGTTCTTTATGCTATTTTATGATTAGGATATTGTAAGCAATCATGCATATTAGTACCAAGGGCATAAATGCATTTGGCTAACAAACTACCAGCAAAGGAGTTTAAATTAAAACACTCCTTTCACCCTAAATAATTTCATAAAATACCACCACCCAAAAAACTTATAAAGTTCTAAATTGATTCTTATTTGGAAAGAAATCTGGGAAGGCCTTCTGCCTATGTTACAGAAATTAGGGAGTAGTCTATTAAAGCAAGCATCAGAAGAACAGATACCATCTTTAAGGTGAGCGCCGGGGGCAGCTTTGGGGCAGCTTTTCGGAATCCCTGAAAACCTGATCCGCCTTGCCCATCAGGCTTTCTCCCCATGACCTTGTCATGGGTGGGATCTCATGAGCTAGCCTTTTCGGAATCCCTGAAAACCTGATCCGCCTTGCCCATCAGGCTTTCTCCCCATGACCTCGTCATGGGTGGGATCTCATGAGCTAGCCTTTTCGGAATCCTTGAAAACCTGATCTGCCTTGCCCGGCAGGTTTTCTCCCTCACGACCTTTTCATGGGTAGGATCTCGTGTGCTGGCTCCCGGCAGCTACCTTCATGCGTAGTGATGCTTCCTAAGGCCCACTTGACTTCTCATTCCAGAATGTCTGGCTCTAGGTGAGTGATCACACCATCGTGATTATCTGGGTCATGAAGATCTTTTTTGTACAGTCCTTCTGTGTATTCTTGTCACCTGTTCTTGATATCTTCTGCTTCTGTTAGGTCCGTACCATTTCTGTCCTTTATTGTGCCCATCTTTGCATGAAATGTTCCCTTGGTATCTCTAATTTTCTTGAAGAGATCTCTAGTCTTTCCCATTCTGTTGTTTTCCTCTATTTCTTTGCGTTGATCACTGAGGAAGGCTTTCTTATCTGTCCTTGCTATTCTTTGGAACTCTGCATTCAGATCTGTCCTTTTCTCCTTTGCCTTTCACTTCTCTTCTTTTCTCAGCTATTTATTTGTAAGGCCTCCTCAGACAATCATTTTTCCTTTTTGCATTTCTTTTTCTTGAGGATGGTCTTGATCACTGTCTCCTGTAAAATGTCATGAACCTCCATCCATAGTTCTTCAGGCACTCTATCAGATCTAATCCCAGAATTAGTTTGTCACTTCCACTGTATAATCATAAGGAATTTGATTTAGGTCATATCTGAATGGTCTAGTGGTTTTCCCCGCTTTCTTCAATTTAAGTGTGAATTTGGCAATAAGGAGTTCATGATCTGAGTTATGAACAGCTCCTGTCTTGATTCTGTTGACTGTATAGAGCTTCTCCATGTTTGGCTGCAAAGGATATAATCAGTCTAATTTTGGTGTCGACCATCTGGTAATGTCCATTTGTAGAGTCATCTCCTGTGTTGTTGGAAGAGTGTGTTTGCTATGAGCAGTACATTCTCTTGGAAAAACTCTGTTAGCCTTTGCCCTGCTTCATTTTGTACTCCAAGGCTAAAGTTGCCTTTGGCCTTGTATAAGGTCATACATATTGATAATTACTTTAAATGTAAATGGATTAAACGCACCAACCAAAAGACATAGAGTGGCTGTGGGTGAAAACATGTTCATGTATACACTTCCAGCTACCACATCACTCTGCTTGACCCACCCACAAATTGTATCTAATTATTTTATATTGTTAACTTAATAATGTTCCCGTTATGGATTATAATTTTAATTATCTTTTATTTTTGGTCTGGCTATTGATTGTGAAAACTGATAAATATCTTTTACAGTTGTGATTATATAGCTATTGCTCACCAAATACCATTATATGATAATTGGTCAACAGAAAAATAATAGAACTCTATACCACCAAAATTAGGATCTAACAGAAAAACTTGTCATAACTTTTAAAAATTCAGAGGCATATCAGAATTATCTTGAAATTTTTTGAAGAATACAAACGGTCAGGTATTGCCTTTTTTCTCTAGAGGTCCAGATATATTTCTAATGAGCTGCCGCTGCTTAGTCACTTCAGTTTTGTCTGACTCCATGCAACCCCATGGACTGCAGCCCACCAGGCTCCTCCATCCATGGGATTCTCCAGGCAAGAATACTGGAGTAGGGTGCCATTGCCTTCTCCTTCTAATGAGCAGTCATGTTTAAAACAACTAGACTATAGGATGATCCTTCACTTTTATCTAGTTGCTTCACTTTTTCTATGTCATATTTAGTGCTTTCATCTCATTTAGTTTATGTTCTTCAATTTTTTCATCTTTTTTTTTCTTTTGATGTTTTTTCTCAAGCCTTTATCAAGTGTAGTAGAAAGGCTTTTGTATACATATATATATATAATTATGTATAACATATATTTTGGAAAACTTACAAGTTTTGACTAAGAAAGTTTTTGCCTAATGAATAAATTTGCCTAATAAAAAAATTATCACATTTTTATTTCACTTGACTTAGCATGAATAGAATGCTAGATTTCTAATTAAAAATAGACAAGCAACAAGCAACAAAGGCTTACTGTATAGCATAGGGAACTTTAGTCAGTATCTTGTAATAAAATATGGAAAATAATTTCAAAAATAATATTTATGTATTTGTATAACCGAACCATGCTGCTGTGGACGTGAAACACTGTAAATGAATGATACTTTGACAAAGTATATACACTAAAAATAATAACAGTAAACACATGAAATGCTGAGAGTAATTACACTAAATGAAAGTGGTCTTTTGTTGTGGTTGTTCACTGGCTAAGTCCCATACTATTCTTTGCCATCCCACAGACTGCACCTTGCCAGGCTCCTCTGTCCCAGACAGTCTACCATAGAGTGTGTTCAAATTCATACACATTGAGTCAGTGATGCAATCTAACCGTCTCATCCTCTGTCCTCCCTTCTTTTGCCTTCAATCTTTCCCAGCACCAGGGTCTTTTCCAATGAGCTGGCTCTTCTCATCAGGTGACCAAGTATTGGAGTTACAGCACTAGACCATCCAAAGAATATGCAGGGTTGATGGTCTAAATAACTCAATTAAAAGGCAGAGCTTGAATGAGTGGATAAAAGAGAAAAATTCTATTAAATGTGGCCTATAAAACACCACTTATAAACATAAAGACATGAATAAGTTGAAAGTAATTGAATGAAAAAAACAAATGCCACACAGACAATATGCATGAGAAGGCATGTGTGGTCATTTTATTCTACATCAATCCCCCCCACCGCCCACCGCCCTGTTTTAGAACTAGAAACTAGAACTAGAAAACACTGCAGACTATACATAGATCTAAGGAACAGCACCACCCTTCTTGACTTGACTCCCAAACAGAGGACAGTACACCCAACAACAGTGGAAGACACATTCTATTCAGGTGACATGGGACACACAGATGGACCTAAGACGGACCGCACGGTGGACTCACACGAGTCTCAACTCGTTCGAAACGGTAAAGGATCGCACAGAATATTCTGTGACCATAACAAAACTGAATTACAAATCAATCTGTGGGGATTTTTACAGAAACTCTTAAGTATCTGTAAGTGAAAGTGTAAGCTGAATTCACAGGGCAAACCCAAGGAGAGGAAATTAAACGACTGATTTCCAGAGCGGCAGGAACTCCACTGACCACGCTGACCTCAGGCCACCGTGGCCCCCGAACCCCACGCCCGCAGTGACCCCGGCCCGCGCCCCGGCCGCCCCGCGCCGCACACGCCTTGTCCGTTGGCCCTCCGCCCTGCGCCTCCGACGCAGCTCGCACCGGGCGCTGCCATGGGGCCCGGGCCAGCTCTCCTGCTCCTGGGCCTGGGCCTGGGCCTGGGCTGTGGGCCTGGCCGCCAGCCTCCGCCCCCGGCTCCCCCGCAGGCGCCCGGCTCGCCGTCCCGAGACCTCCCCGTCCTGACGCCCGCCTCGGCCCGGCGTTCCCCTTCCGAGACCCAGGCCCTCGTCCAGGCGCGGGGCCCGGAGGCCGCGCTCCGCTCGGTGAGGGCCTCCCGGGACCCTGGGGAGCGGGGCGCAGGCTTTGGCGGCCTTGGAGCCGGCCGCGCCCGCGTCAGCCTCCGGGCCCGCGCGGCCCCGGGTGGCGGCATCTTGCTGAGCGGCCGCCGCGGCCTCTGCCTGCCGGCCGGGCGTCCCGCGGGCCTCGCGCCGCGCTGCCTCCGCGCGCACGTCCAGCTGCGCGCCCGCGGCGCCGCCGCCACCGCGCCCGCGCCCGCGCCGGTGGACCTGCAGCTGTCCGCGCCCGGCGGCCGGCTCTCCCTGCGCTGGCTGTCCCACCTGCCGCGCTCGCTCGGGCCTCTGGAGTGGACATTCCGCCTCGGGCTGCTCGGGCCTGCGGCCGCCGAGCACCACGCGTTGCCCCGTCGGGCTCTGCACCGCGCCCGGCGCTCCTACCCGGGATTCGTGGCCCGAACCGAGTGTCCCACGGACGGACCCACCCCGGTCGTCTTAGAAGCTGTCAGCCCGAACAGATCGGAACGCGCTGAGTCCTCGGTGTCCTGTCAGGTAACCCGACCGTCGCTCTGTAAATTGGACCCTGTGCGGATAAATAGGAACGACGATAAACCGGTCCGACTGACCAGGGACATGGGAGACACCTTCAATGCAACAGTCAACCTCTTCTGTCCACTCCAACAGTACTATCTGCGGATGTGGTATATCTATCCCGTGCCCTATGTAGGAGCCGTGCCTGACTGGAGTAAACCTCTGAGAAACCCACCGGTCAAGTTAGGTAGATCTGCAACACTGTTGATTATACCCCCATATTCTTTCACTTGGGGAATATATCTGTTTAATTTGACGGTGGTTGTCAAAACACGGGATCCCCGGGTTCCAGGGCAGAGCGACTCAGATAGCATCTATGTCGTCATTTATAGACGTCCCCTGAATGCTGTTATTTCAGGGCCTTCCAACATCACAGTTAATTTCACAGATGGAGTGACTCTCAATGGAAATATGTCTTCTGATCCAGAGGAAACAGACCCTCTAGAGAGAGAGAGACTTAAGTTTCTCTGGTACTGTACCACAGACTCAAGAGACTATGATGGAGAAAACATAACAGTGATAAGCAAGGAAGTTTGTCTCCCGGAGCAGGTTGATCTCAAGTGGACATTGGCCTCTGGTCCTATTCTCACACTTTCTCCAGGAACACTTCAAGGTGGCCGTGTATATTTTTTCAGACTGGTGATCCAGAAGACCGGCAGGTCAGCATTTGCTGATGCAACACTGCACGTGCTTCAAGGAGCCCCGGTAGCAAGCATCTCATGTATTGAAAACTGTGACCAGGTTTTGGTTTTATCAGAGAGATTCTCGTTGTCTCTGGATTGCACAGGTTGTACGGCAGGCCGAGATGTCTATTGGTGGTCCATTCTGACGTCGTCAGGTCAGGAGGTGCCTTTTGACTGGACGGGGCAAACGTCAACAGGACGGAATGGTGCTTACATGTCTATAAAAGATTTTGCTTTCTGGAATTTCAGGGAAGATAAGTTTTGGATTTCTCTAAATGCAGCAACCTGGAGTGGAGTCACCTTGGCCTTAAGGTATCCTTTTGTTATTCACCATGTGCCAGTAACCACAGACTGCAAAATTGTTCCAGAGAAAGGAATTTCCTTCATTACAAAGTTTGTTGTCATTTGTACTTGTTTCAAGGATAAGAACATTGTTCTTACATATAAAATAATAGTTCCTGATGTACATGGTTTTGGTGAAATCAGTTCTTTGAAAGAGAATAACTTTGGGTCCGTCCTATATTTGGGGAAGAATTGCACATCGCCCCCTTCCTTTCTCCCTGTTGGTGTGTTGGACAGTCATTATGCCTTGAAAATAATAGCTCAGGCATATAATACCTCTCTGGGAGCTTTTTCTCAGGTGAACTTGTATGCCACTGTGTGGCCTCCCACTGACGCAAACTCATCACTGACTGTGCTGGAGGAGTTATCCAACTTCACCATGGGACCAAATTCTTCCCTGTCTGCTTTGCTTCAACAGCAGGATTTTCTAAATGCAAGTTATTTAATATATGTAATAGCATCTGTCTTGAATAACATGAAAACCAATGTAAGTCTTCAAGCTGAGAAAATTAAACTCCGAGAACACCTTTTCAATCAGACACTCATTCTTCCTATAAACACTTTGGTGAATATTAGTCAGGTGGTCATGGCTGTTACTAAATTAACAGAGAAAACCTCTGAGATCAATGCATTCTCTCAGAAACTGGCCACGGTGAGGACTTGGCAAGCAAGCCAAGCCCTCCAAGATAGTCATCAGAGAGATAAGCGCATTTCTTCTGAGCAAATAGAAAGTGTGTGCACTGGAATATTAACAACCTTGTCTAATATCCTGAAACTGCTGGTTCATTATGAAGTCTTCGAAGAGCCTTTCCACGTGGTTGAATCTCTAGCAGACACGGTATTGGCTGTGAAAGTGCCAGAGAACGAGACCACTGCCTTGAGGACCTCCAACTTTAGAATGTATGTCAAGAAAACAGAAAAGTGGAATGTTACCAAGTTCTTCAGCACCCAGAAGCACTGTCAGAATTGCTTTTATCCCACCCTAAACGTGAACAGCATTCCTAGTCTGCCTGCCAACGCTCCGATTTCCACGATGTTTTGTGAATTTGTGGATGACCCTTTCCCTTGGCTAAATTATGGGGAAAACAGTTTGACCCAGGTGGTTGGATTCCGAATGACAGGAGTCGAGGCCACGGGTGACGGGATTGAGATCCCACCTGATGCAGTGGAAGTGTATCTCATCAGGAAAAACCTGAGCTTTGGAACTTTTAATCTCACGGTGGGACCCAGCTCAGAGCCTTATGCAGTGGATGAATCATTGAGAAAGACGACAGGGGCGTTTAGCTTTGTTGTGGACTGTACAGCAGGGAGGGACGTGTTGATCCACATCATGGCAGAAGTGTCCGTGTTGTTCACGGTGTCTGTGTACGCGGGCCGTGCGATCACACCCAACTCTTTGATGACCAGCTACCTGGTGCCCCATGAAATCCCTCCAATTGCCAACGAGAGTGACCTGTTTGACCCGGAGTGTCCGGTGAAGCAGGCCCGAGTGCTCTGTCTCCCCGCGGCCCTGCTGCAGGTCATAGCTCAGCGAACCGCTTCCTCCGAGTGCACCGTCGGTGTGCTTCTACAGGCACCTCGCTTTGTCCTAAAGCCCAATAACAAGTTGGTGAGAATTTCTGTTTTCAGCAGTGAATGCTTGGACATGTTTGGGATCCAGAGCGATTGGAGAGAAGATACCTGCATTGTTGGAGAGAGGACCACTTGGCAAAGAGTGCACTGTGTCTGCAAGAACCTGCGGCGGGCCAAGCGGCAGCTGGATATAATCGAACAGGCCAACCTTCACCTGCGCACCCACTATTTGACGGCCAAGGTGATCGTGGTCCCTAACCCTGTGGATTTACAAGTGGAGGCAGTCAAGAACATAACCCCAAACCTTGTGACCCTCTTCACTGTACTTCTCATTTTGCTGTTGTACTTGGTCCTTGCCTTCTGGGCCTTGCACAGAGATGAAACGGACCAGTATCTTAGGAACCATGTGATAGTTCTGCTTGATAATGATCCTTATGATAATGTGTGTTACCTAGTCACTGTTTTTACAGGAAGCCGTTGTGGTTCTGGGACCAGGGCCAATGTCTTTATCCAACTGCATGGAACCGAAGGTAGCAGTGATGTGCACTGTTTAAGCCACCCACAATTTACAACTCTCTACCGAGGAAGCATCTGCACTTTCCTCCTAGCAACAAAAAAGGACTTGGGGGACATCCATTCCCTCCGTGTGTGGCACAACAATGAGGGCAGGTCTCCTGAATGGTATTTAAGTAGAATCAAAGTGGAGAATCTGTTCAGCAGACACATCTGGCTCTTCATGTGCCGAGAATGGCTTTCTATTGACACCTCTCTGGATCGAACCTTTCACGTAACCCCCCCAGACAAGCCTCTGAAGAAAATGGACTTTTTCCTTATAGATTTAAGTTACAAGCTGAGAAGAAGCCACTTGTGGTTCTCTGTTTTTTCTGGTGTCATTTCTGCACCGTTCAATAGGTTCCAGAGGCTGTCCTGCTGCTTAGCCGTGCTGTTGTCAATGCTTATGTGTAATATCATGTTCTTCAATCTAGAGAAGGAGAATGAAGGAGAGACACAAGAGTGGAGGTTCATTGAGTTGATGGTGATCGGATTGCTAAGTGCCTTTATTACCCTCCCTGTGCAACTAGTGATCACATCTTTGTTCATGTATTCCCAGAGGAGACCTCAGGTGACTCTAAGTGAGGTCACTCCTCGGAAACATCCTTTGAAACCGCCAGCAAGCGAGCACTGGGAAGAACGACTGGGAAACTGGCATGCCTATGAAATTGCCAAGGCAAGCTCCCAGGAACCTGTTTCTAAGAGACATCGTGCAAAACCCAAGGCTTCTGTCAAGGTCACCTCTAAAAGACAGCCCCTGGCCACGCAAGCAGAAAGCAAGGTCTCTCCCATCAAAAGCAAGGTCTCCCGTACCCAAAGCAGGATCACCAGAGCCCAAAGCAAGGTCTCTGGAGCACAACACCAGGTCTCCCACACCAAGGGAAGAAATATAAACACTAATAACCCAAACATTGAAGATAATACAAATGTTTCTGTGGAGAAGCAGCCTTCCCAACCAGGTTTGGCATCGCATAAAGAGAAAAGCAGGATTGTCCTGCCGCGATGGTGTGTTTGTGTAGCCTGGGTATTGGTTTTTCTCATCTGCAGTATATCCTCCTTCATCATCATATTTTATGGACTTGGTTACAGCTACGAAAAGTCAATAGCATGGCTGTTTGCATCATTTTGTGCATTCATTCTCTCAGTCTTTCTAGTGCAAATGTCTACAATTATATTTATCTCAGCCTATAGAACAAGTAAGGCCAAGTATGGTAAAAACCTTTCATGGATCGGCAACTATCGCTTCACTGAGATCAAGCTGCACAACACCTGGAAGGACCCAGAAGAAATGCAAAGAAGCCAGGCGTACGTCATGGAGCTCCGAAACTCAAGGATGTACCAGCCTCTCACCCAAGATGAAATCACAATATTCAAAAGAAAGAAGAGGATCAAAAGAAGAGCTTTCCTGTTCCTGAGTTATATCCTCACCCACTTCATCTTTCTGGCTCTCTTGCTGAGCCTAGTCACAATCCTACGCCCCACTGACAGCTTTTACTACAATCAGTTTATTCGTGACCAGTTCTCTGTGGATCTGGCAGGCGTGACCAGGCTGGAAGACATCTATCAGTGGCTGAATGGGGTGCTGTTGCCTCTGCTCCACAATGACCCAAATCCCACGTTTCTGCCTGACAGCTCCTCTAAAATCCTTGGCCTGCCGCTGATGAGGCAGGTGAGGGCGCAACCTGGAGAGATAACGTGTCTGCCGGCCAAGAAATTTGTGGAGGGCAGCCTCAAAGGAGAGATTCGCTGTCACCCCGAATATGGGATGGACCCAGAAGACACAAAAAACTACTCTGGGTCATGGAATAAAGTTAGCAAGCGGGACACTGACAAGACGACCAAAGGGTTTACTTATAAGCCTCCAGAGAAGAGATGGGCGTACACTTCCCATGGGCTGCTGCACACCTATGGTTCAGGAGGGTACGCCTTCTACTTTTTTCCGGCAGAGCAGCAGTTCAATTCCACACTGAGGCTCAGCGAACTCCAGAAAAGCCACTGGCTGGATGAGAAGACCTGGTCTGTGATTGTGGAACTGACCACCTTCAATCCAGACATCAGTCTCCTCTGTAGCATCTCGGTCATCTTCGAGGTCTCTCAGTTAGGTGTTGTGAACACTAGCCTGAATGCTCACTCCTTCTCGCTCACTCATTTCAGCAGAAAATACTCAGCTGACTCAGCAGAAAACTACTTGTACTTGGCCATCTTCATTTTCTTCCTTGCCTACACTGTTGTCGAGGTTTACGTAATCACACAAGAAAGGACTGCCTACGTGCAAAGTGTATGTAATTTGCTCAACTTTGCTCTAAAATGCATCTTTACCTTGTGGATCGTGCTGTTTTTCAGGAAGCACTTCTTGGCCATTGGTGTAGTTCAGGCTTACCTGTCAAATCCCGAGGATTTCATTCCCTTTCATGCAGTGGCTCAAGTGGATCACACCATGAAGGTGATTTTGGGTTTCCTGGTATTTCTGACGATCCTGAAGATGCTCCGGTATTCCAGGGTCTTTTACGATGTGCGTCTGGCTCAGAGGGCCATCCAGACTGCCCTTCCCGGCATCTGCCACATGGCATTGGTGCTGTCTGTGTATTTCTTTGTCTTCATGGCATTCGGCTACTTGGTGTTCGGGCAACACGAGTGGAACTACAGTGACATGATCCACGCCACACAGACAGTAGTTTCCTACTGTGTCTCAGCTTTTCAGAACACTGAATTTTTCAATAACTGGGTTCTCGGGATCCTCTTCCTCTCATCTTTCGTACTGGTGATGATCTGCATATTGATCAACTTATTTCGTGCTGTGATTTTGTCTGCCTATAAGGAAATGAAGCAGCCCGTATATGAGGAGCCCTCAGAAGAAGTGGAAGCCATGACTTACCTGTGTCGCCGGCTAAGATCTGCTTTTTGCTGCCTGTGCTTCAAACCCAGGGCAGAAGATGAACCCAAGTTCCTCATCAACATGGTGTACGGGCATCCAGAGAAGAACAGCCGCCACTACCTGGGGCTGAAGACCAGGAACATTAACGGGAAGAAAATGGTTTACCTCGTCGTGTGATCCAGGACAGTGTCAAGACCCACAGGCAGGTTTCTCCCCAAGGCTCAGTTTCTGGGATCAAGGAATGTTTAGTGGCTCAGTTGTGTTTTCTCTCCACATCCTTCACAGTGCACACCCCCACGTCTGGACACGTCTGCCGTGGTGGCCTCCACTCTTGGGACTTGAAAGGAGGGTCAAGGGCAGTGTGGCCTCTGCGGAGAGAGGAGGGCGACCATCTGTGAGTCCTGGGTTCATCTCCCTTTTTCTTAGAAGTTGCTGTCTTTGGCACCGACTGCAGTTTAGAGGGTTAGAGATCTAGATTTGGGGGAGGGAGCTTTAAGGGCCCCCAGCCTCATCTCAGCTTGTCAGAAGCAGCAGGTGAATGCTCCTGCTATTGTGGTCCCCCTCTCCCCAAGGCTGGACTGCCAGGGCTAGTGGTTCCGGGCAGAGCCCAGGCCCCTCAGTCCTGCTGGCCCTTCCCTTTGCTGACGGGGCTGCAGCGCCTCCCCGCCCCTTACTCCCCTCTCCACACTCCAGCTGGGCAGGGCTGGAGGGGCCTCATGAGGGGTCCCAGGAGTGGCCCTTTTGCCTGGAAATGAAGGGATGTGGACCAGGGCACATCAATGTGAAGGTTCCCATCTGCTGCTTAAAGCTACTGCAAGTTATGGATATACAATTTAGTAACATTTCTGGCCACTAGACATGACTTTTGTTAAACCAAGGGTGGATGTGTGTGGGTGTGTGCGCATGCGCGCACGTGCATGTGTACACTGTGGAGTTTACACTGGAAAGTAGTAAATATTCCATGTAATGTGTGTTGCCATATATACTTCTAGGATTTGGGCTTTTGGTTATTGATGGCCTGGTGGCTTGTTTAGAGTACATTGTTTAAGAAAAGGGGCTAACAACTCTTGTATTTTCAACCCAAAGCATGTTTCTTTATGTCGATGCCACTTTATGCTTGATCAGAATTAAATGTGTGGTTTCTTCCATGAGGTCTTGCAGTGGTTTCTGTGACAGGGGTGGGGACAGAGATGGCGCCTGCTCTCCAAGTCGAGTGCCAGGAAAGGGGGACAACCTGCTGGTGGTGACTGGTTTGTATCAGGTGTTTATCACTCGCCTGCCACACAGATGGTGCTCAGTGGCACTGGAATTGCCGTGGCACCTGGCACCTTTTTATGTCTGGGCATGTGCACATGTAGAAGCCTTCCATTCCTTTGTCCCTGGGGTGGGGGTGATCTTCCTTGCCAGCTTAGATAATGAAGAGGCTTTGTGACTTGCCCCAAACCACCCAAACTGTTAGGGTCAGAAGTTCAGTTCTGGCTTATTAATCCCTCATGGGAATTCACAGGTGTGGCTAGGTCCTGGTCCGCTGGTTCTTAGTGAAGTGCACGTTCCAGGAGTACTATTCTTATTGTTGTTCAGTCAATCAGTTGTGTCTGATGCTTTGCGCCCCCATGGACTGCAGCATGCCAGGCTTCCCTGTCCTTTACCATCTCCCAGAGCTTGTTCAAACTCTTGTCACTGACTCCGTGATGCCATCTAACCATCTCATCCTCTGTCGTCCCCTTCTCCTGTCCTCTAGCATCCGGGTCTTTGCTAATGAGTAAGCTCTTGGCATCACGTGGTCAAAGTACTGAGCTTCAGCTTCAGCATCAGTCCTTCCAATGAATATTCAGGACTGATTTCCTTTAGCATGGACTGGTTTGATCTCCTTGCAGTCCAAAGGACTCTCCAACAGGCATCTCTAACACAACAGTTGAAAAGCATCAGCTTTCGGCACTCAAACTTCTTTATGGTCCAACTCGCACATCCATACATGACTACTGGAAAAACCATAGCTTTGACTAGATGGACCTGTATCAGCAAAGTCTCTGCTTTGAAATATGCTGTCTAGGTTTTTCATATTTTTCTTCCAAGGAGTAAGCATCTTTTACTTT
Source organism: Cervus elaphus (assembly GCF_910594005.1). Lineage (NCBI taxonomy): Eukaryota > Metazoa > Chordata > Mammalia > Artiodactyla > Cervidae > Cervus > Cervus elaphus. The sequence goes on from NC_057836.1 coordinate 3,665,215, forward strand.
CATGGCTGCAGTCATCTGCAGTGATTTTGGAGCCCAAGAAAATAAAGTCTGTCACTGTTTCCATTGTTTCCCCATCTACTGTAATGAAATGATGGTCCACTTCATGTTCCTGGGTAGTACCTCTCATTATCTCCCGATTTCAATCCTTAATTTCCTAGGACTATAGCCTTGCCTAGTAACTGTCTGGAGTGGACTGGTGCTGGGATCAGAGTGTGGGCGCCAGCAGTAGACCAAGTGTGAAGGGAGAGAAGGGGTCCCCCCACATCACCCTTCCTGCTCCTGGCGGTTGTGACTCTCATCTCAGTCCCCCTCTGACTTCCTGAACCATCCTGCCACCCACAGGTGCCCACACAGATGGCGCCCAGCAGGAGGGCCCAATGCCAAGGTGTCCAGGGGACCTTCCTGCATCTGGCCCCCTGGGTGGTGACGCCTGGTCCCCCAGCACGGAGCCAAGATTACAGAGAAGTCCCCTGTGTCCCCCCTCAAAGCCCTGACTCAGGACTGCATCACAGACCCTGTCACCTCCTGTCAAGTCCCACCTCTACTTCTGTGAACCCAGAGGTCTGCAGAGACCCATGTGCCCTGTGGCCCCAGGAGGGCACCGCTGCCCCCTGGGGAGGACAGGGTGCTGGGAGCCCTCCAGGGCAACGTCCAGGGGACGAGCCCTGCTGGGAGCTGGGGAGCAGGCCTGTCCAGGGAGCATGGATGGTGCTCAGGCTGCCTTCTGTGGGCTGGGAGGCCTTGGCCGTGGCCTCCCGGAGCCCGGCTGCTCTCCTCTGAGTGATGAAGGGGCTCAGTGCCTCATGGCATTGCATCCAGCAGATGGACCGGGCACGTCCAAGTGAGGGCCAACCCTGAGCCAGGCCCAGGAGCAGTTGTCACTCCCGGGTACATGGTGGTCCCTCCCTGGGTCTCAGTCTCTGCTCCTGGGAGGGGAGGCGCTGGAGGAGGGGCCTCTGAGTCAGAGAAGCCGAGGCCCTGGGGCCTGCAAGCCAGGGTGTCCAGGGTGCGTCCAGGGTAGCGGCCAGCCAGTGTGCCCCAGCACAGAGGGAGGGGCCAGGCCCGCGGGGAAGCACTTAGCATCCCACCTGGCTCTGTGCCCTTGGCTGCGGCTGCCTCCAGTGGAGGCGGTACTCAAGAGAAGGCCTGGCCAGCAGGCTTCAATGCAGGTGAGGAAGCTAGCCAGCTGAAATAAAACTTGTATATAAGGGGCTAAACTTCTTAGGACGACCTGTGGTCTCTGAGTGGCCAGGACACGCGCATGTTTCTTGGGGCCTGGCTGCACTGGAGAGTCCCCTTGTCCCTTCCGTGTGCCCAGGACCCGCACTCATCTCTTGGGGACCTCGCCCCCTCTGGTCCCCAGGAAGGTCTGATCGCGCTGCCACCCGCGCACCAGGCCACCTCGGGGATGCGGGTCCGCGGGCGCTCTGCCGAGGGCGGCCTCCGGGTACCTGACAGTCGCACATCGGTGTGGTGGCGGCCATGGTGCCCGCGGCCCCGCGTCCGCGGTGGTCTGCGCGTCGCCGCGCCCTTCCGAGCGGGGGCGGGGTGTCGAGCCTCGGGGGCGGGGCTGGGGGCGGGCGCGGTCCCCCTTCCACTACTTGCCTCCGACACACCCGCAGCGCCAGGAGGGTTACCCTCCCGGCGGGGGGAACCCAGGGCCACCCCAGGCTGGCAGCTTTGGTGTGAGCCCCACCTACCCGATCAGACAGGAGCCAGGGGCGGCAGGGGCGGAGGGCGGGCGTGGGAGAGTGGGTGGGATGAGGGAGTCCCTTTCCATGGGGACCCCCCTGAGAGGTGACTGCAGGGACCCCTGGGAGGCAGAGGAGCCCTGGGGCAGCGGTCCCTTTGAACAACAAGTGGGACCAGGGGCCATGCTGTAAGGGCCCCGACCCCGGATGCCTCTGTCCTGGGTGTGGCCCGGACAGTTGCACAGGGCCTCACACTTAGAAGGACCCCATGCTCGCTTTAAACCTCTGCTGTGGTCATCTTGAAATTCTTGACCATCTTTGAACAAGGTTCCTACATTTTGATTTTGCACAGGGCCCTGAAAATCATGTAGTCGGGCCTCTGACAGCCAGTGCATTAGCACGTGCATCTTTTCTGAATTCCCCACAGCACACCACCTCCATGGCCACTAACCCCAAACTGAGTCAGGACCAGCTCACTCACATACTGAGTGTTCTTGCAGCAGGCAGGCCTGTGCCTTTGGTTTCCCTTGACCCCGCCTAAGAGGCCCCTGATCCTTCAACCCTGTCCACCTACAGTCTATCTCCCTCACCGCAGGAGGATGCTTCCAACCTGGAAATCAGATCAGGCCCTTCCCTGCTCAAAACCCTCAAACACTTCCCAAGCCACTTGAGATAAAATTCAAACACACGACCATGGTCTCTGAGGCCCAGCTTGCTCTGGTCACTGGCCGTCTCTCCAATGACATCGTCTACCACTTCCTCTCCTCTCTGCTTACTCAAGCCCCACTACTAACCTTCTCTCTCTTTCCTGCCTCCCTGCATTTGTACTTACAGGTCCCTGTCCTATTATGCCCTTCCCTAGCTCTTTGTGAGGCATGCGCCCTCATTTCATGGTGATCTGTGGGCTCAGAGGGCACCTCCTTGAAGAGGCCTTCCTTGATTCCCCATCTCATCCTCATTTTTATCTTTAACTGCCTTATTTTTCATCTTATCACTTATCACATTCAAAATTCCACATGGAGTATCATGCTTGGGTTAATTTTGATTGTCGCTCATTCCTATTATAAGGAAGCTCTATGGGAACTAGGCTTGGTGTTGAAGCCTAGAAAAGTGCCTAGTATAGTACGTGCTAGAGAACCCTGTGTGAAATGACTAATGTTAAATGAATTAATTGCAAATGAAAAGCAAAAAATCAGAGATCATAAGGGATAATCAGGGATAATAAGAAACAAATAATTAGATGACACATCTAAACCAAACATATCAATCATGATATGAAATTCTGAGAGTAGTTACATTAACTGTAAATGGTCTTTGGTTTTTTCAGTTGCTAAGTCCGGTTTATTATTTGCCAAGACATGGCGTGCACCTTGCCAGGCTCCTCTGTCATCTACCATCTCCCAGAGTTTGCTCAAATTCATATTCATTGAGCTGGTGATATTATTTTACCATCTCATCCTCTGCCCTCCCTTCTCCTTTTGCCTTCAATATTTCCCAGCATCAGAGTTTCTTCCAATGAATTGGCTCTTCTCATCAGGTTCCAAGTATTGGAGTTTCAGGATCAGTCCTTCGAAAGAACATTCAGAGTTGATGGTGTAAACAACTCAATTAAAAGGCAGAGATTGACTGAGTGGATAAAAGAGTAAAATTCTATGATATGTTGCCTGCAGAAGACACTTCCTGCACTATAAACGGGAAGACATAAATAAGTTGAAAGTAAATGAATGAAAAGGCAGGTTTTAGGCTGGTTTTAGTGGAGAAAGCAATGGCACCCCACTCCAGTACTCTTGCCTGGGAAATCCCATGGATGGGGGAGCCTGGTAGGCTGCAGTCCATGGGGTCTCTAAGAGTCGGACACAACTGAGCGATTTCACTTTCATTTTTCACTTTCATGCATTGGAGAAAGAAATGGCAACCCACTCCAGTATTCTTGCCTGGAGAATTCCAGGGACGGGGGAGCCTGGTGGGCTGCCGTCTATGGGGTCACACAGAGTCGGACATGACTGAAGTGACTTAGCATAGCAGGCTGGTTTTAGAAAAGGCAGAGGAACCAGAGATCAAATTGCCAACATCTGCTGGATCATCGAAAAAGCAAGAGAGTTCCAAGAAAACATCTATTTCTGCTTTATTGAGTATGCCAAAGCCTTTGACTGTGTGGATACAATAAACTGTGGAAAATTCTGAAAGAGATGGGAATACCAGACCAGCTGACCTGCCTCTTGAAAAATCTGTATGCAGGTCAGGAAGCAACAGTTAGAACTGGACATGGAACAACAGACTGGTTCCAAATAGGAAAAGGAGTACATCAAGGCTGTATATTGTCACCCTGCTTATTTAACTTCTATGCAGAGTACATCATGAGAAACGCTGGCTGAGAAGAAGCACAAACTGGAATCAAGATTGCCAGGAGTAATATCAATAACCTCAGATATGCAGATGACACCACCCTTATGGCAGAAAGTGAAGAAGAACTAAAAAGCCTCTTGATGAAAGTGAAAGAGGAGAGTGAAAAAGTTGGCTTAAAGCTCAACATTCAGAAAACTAAGATCATGGCATCTGGTCCCAACACTTCATGGCAAATAGATGGGGAAACAGTGGAAACAATGGCTGACTTTATTTTGCGGGGTTCCAAAATCACTGCATATTAAAAAGCAGAGACATTACTTTTCCAACAAAGGTCGGTCTACTCAAGGCTATGGTTTTTCCAGTAGTCATGTATAGATGTGAGAGTTGGATTATAAAGAAAGCTGAGCGCCGACGCATCGATGCTTTTGGAAGTATGGTGTTGGAGAAGACTCTTGAGAGTCCCTTGGACTGCAAGGAGATCCAACCAGTCCATCCTAAAGGAGATCAGTCCTGGGTGTACATTGGAAGGACTGATGTTGAAGCTGAAACTCCAATACTTTGGCCACCTGATTGGAAGAGCTGACTCATTTGAAAAGACCCTGATGCTGGGAAAGATGAGGGCAGGAGGAGAAGGGGACAACAGAGGATGAGATGGTTGGATGGCATCACTGACTCAATGGACATGGGTTTGAGTAAACTCCGGGAGTTGGTGATGGACAGGGAGGCCTGGCATGCTGTGGTTCATGGGGTCACAAAGAGTTGGACAGGACTGAGCGACTGAACTGAACTGAAATGAATGAAAAAAACATATGCCACATAGACAATAAACTTGAGAAGGCCAGTGTTGCCATCTTATTATACTTCATTCCATTGCCTTTACCTATATATATTGTGATATAATTGACATATAATATGACTATTTTTTTTAACCAGGCAAAGGAGAATTCAAATCGAAGATTGTCACAAAAGATAAACACATTTCATAATGAAAAGAGGGGCAATTCAACAGAAAGACAAAACCACAATTGTGTGTCTACCTAATAAACAGAGCTCCAAAATATAGGAAGCAAAAGTTAACAGAATTAAACAACGAAATAGACAATTCCACGGTTACAGTAGGAGAGATTATCACTGTCTCTCAGCAATTGCTAGAACTAGAAAACACTGCAGACAATACATAGATCTAAGGAACAGCACCACCCTTCTTGACTTGACTCCCAAACAGAGGACAGTACACCCAACAACAGTGGAAGGCACATTCTATTCAGGTGACATGGGACACACAGATGGACCTAAGACGGACCACACGGTGGACTCACACGAGTCTCAACTCGTTCGAAACGGTAAAGGATCGCACAGAATATTCTGTGACCATAACAAAACTGAATTACAAATCAATAACTGTGGGGATTTTTACAGAAACTCTAAGTATCTGTAAGTGAAAGTGTAAGCTGAATTCACAGGTCAGAACCAAGGAGAGGAAATTAAACGACTGATTTCCTGGGCCGCAGGAAGCCCACTGACCACGCTGACCTCAGGCCACCGTAGCCCCCGAACCCCACGCCCGCAGTGACCCCGGCCCGCGCCCCGGCCGCCCCGCGCCGCACACGCCTTGTCCGTTGGCCCTCCGCCCTGCGCCGCCGACGCAGCTCGCACCGGGCGCTGCCATGGGGCCCGGGCCGGCTCTCCTGCTCCTGGGCCTGGGCCTGGGCCTGGGCTGTGGGCCTGGCCGCCAGCCTCCGCCCCCGGCTCCCCCGCAGGCGCCCGGCTCGCCGTCCCGAGACCTCCCCGTCCCGACGCCCGCCTCGGCCCGGCGTTCCCCTTCCGAGACCCAGGCCCTCGTCCAGGCGCGGGGCCCAGAGGCCGCGCTCCTCTCGGTGAGGGCCTCCCGGGACCCTGGGGAGCGGGGCGCAGGCTTTGGCGGCCTTGGAGCCGGCCGCGCCCGCGTCAGCCTCCGGGCCCGCGCGGCCCCGGGTGGCGGCATCTTGCTGAGCGGCCGCCGCGGCCTCTGCCTGCCGGCCGGGCGTCCCGCGGGCCTCGCGCCGCGCTGCCTCCGCGCGCACGTCCAGCTGCGCGCCCGCGGCGCCGCCGCCACCGCGCCCGCGCCCGCGCCGGTGGACCTGCAGCTGTCCGCGCCCGGCGGCCGGCTCTCCCTGCGCTGGCTGTCCCACCTGCCGCGCTCGCTCGGGCCTCTGGAGTGGACATTCCGCCTCGGGCTGCTCGGGCCTGCGGCCGCCGAGCACCACGCGTTGCCCCGTCGGGCTCTGCACCGCGCCCGGCGCTCCTACCCGGGATTCGTGGCCCGAACCGAGTGTCCCACGGACGGACCCACCCCGGTCTTCTTAGAAGCTGTCAGCCCGAACAGATCGGAACGCGCTGAGTCCTCGGTGTCCTGTCAGGTAACCCGATCGTCGGCCTGTCATTTGGACCGCGTGCGGATAAGTAGGAACGACGATAAACCGGTCCGACTGACCAGGGACATGCGAGACACCTTCAATGCAACAGTCATCCTCTTCTGTCCAACCCAAGAGTACTATGAGCGGATCTGGTCTATCTTTCCCGTGCCCTATGTAGGAGCCGTGCCTGACTGGAGTAAACCTCTGAGAAACCCACCAGTCAGGTTAGGTAGATCTGTAACAGTGTTGATTATACCCCCATATTCTTTACCTTGGGGAATATATCTGTTTAATTTTTCGGCGGTTCTCAGATCGCGGCATCCCCAGGTTGAAGGGCAGAGCAGATCAGATGGCATCTATGTCGTCATTTATAGACGTCCCCTGAATGCTGTTATTTCAGGGCCTTCCAACATCACAATTAATTTCACAGATGGGGTGACTCTCAATGGAAATATGTCTTCTGATCCAGAGGAAACAGACCCTCTAGAGAAAGAGAGACTTAAGTTTCTCTGGTACTGTACCACAAACCCAAGAAACTATGATGGAAAAAAAATAACAGTGATAAGCAAGGAAGTTTGTCTCCCGGAGCAGGTTGATCTCAAGTGGACATTGGCCTCTGGTCCTATTCTCACACTTTCTCCAGGAACACTTCAAGGTGGCCGTGTATATTTTTTCAGACTGGTGATCCAGAAGACCGGCAGGTCAGCATTTGCTGATGCAACACTGCACGTGCTTCAAGGAGCCCCGGTAGCAAGCATCTCATGTATTGAAAACTGTGACCAGGTTTTGGTTTTATCAGAGAGATTCTCGTTGTCTCTGGATTGCACAGGTTGTACGGCAGGCCGAGATGTCTATTGGTGGTCCATTCTGACGTCGTCAGGTCAGGAGGTGCCTTTTGACTGGACGGGGCAAACGTCAACAGGACGGAATGGTGCCTACGTGTCTATAAAGCCTTTTGCTTTCTGGAATTTCAGGGAAGATAAGTTTTGGATTTCTCTAAATGCAGCAACTTGGAGTGGAGTCACCTTGGCCTTAAGGTATCCTTTCATTATTCGCCATGTGCCAGTAACCACAGACTGCAAAATTGTTCCAGAGAAAGGAATTTCCTTCATTACAAAGTTTGTTGTCATTTGTACTTGTTTCAAGGATAAGAACATTGTTCTTACATATAAAATAATAGTTCCTGATGTACATGGTTTTGGTGAAATCAGTTCTTTGAAAGAGAATAACTTTGGGTCCGTCCTATATTTGGGGAAGAATTGCACATCACCCCCTTCCTTTCTCCCTGTTGGTGTGTTGGACAGTCACTATTCCTTGAAAATAATAGCTCAGGCATATAATACCTCTCTGGGAGCTTTTTCTCAGGTGAACTTTTACGCCACTGTGCGGCCTCCCACTGACGTAAAGTCATCACTGACTGTGCTGGAGGAGTTATCCAACTTCACCATGGGACCAGATTCCTCCCTGTCTGCTTTGCTTCAACAGCAGGATTTTCTAAATGCAAGTTATTTAATATATGTAGTAGCGTCTGTCTTGAATAACATGAAAACCAATGTAAATCTTCAAGCTGAGAAAATTAAACTGCGAGAACACCTTTTCAATCAGACACTCATTCTTCCTATAAACACTTTGGTGAATATTAGCCAGGTGGTCATGGCTGTTACTAAATTAACAGAGAAAACCTCTGAGATCAATGCATTCTCTCAGAAACTGGCCACGGTGAGGACTTGGCAAGCAAGCCAAGCCCTCCAAGATAGTCATCAGAGAGATAAGCGCATTTCTTCTGAGCAAATAGAAAGTGTGTGCACTGGAATATTAACAACCTTGTCTAATATCCTGAAACTGCTGGTTCATTATGAAGTCTTCGAAGAGCCTTTCCACGTGGTTGAATCTCTAGCAGACACGGTATTGGCTGTGAAAGTGCCAGAGAACGAGACCACTGCCTTGAGGACCTCCAACTTTAGAATGTATGTCAAGAAAACAGAAAAGTGGAATGTTACCAAGTTCTTCAGCACCCAGAAGCACTGTCAGAATTGCTTTTATCCCACCCTAAACGTGAACAGCATTCCTAGTCTGCCTGCCAACGCTCCGATTTCCACGATGTTTTGTGAATTTGTGGATGACCCTTTCCCTTGGCTAAATTATGGGGAAAACAGTTTGACCCAGGTGGTTGGATTCCGAATGACAGGAGTCGAGGCCACGGGTGACGGGATTGAGATCCCACCTGATGCAGTGGAAGTGTATCTCATCAGGAAAAACCTGAGCTTTGGAACTTTTAATCTCACGGTGGGACCCAGCTCAGAGCCTTATGCAGTGGATGAATCATTGAGAAAGACGACAGGGGCGTTTAGCTTTGTTGTGGACTGTACAGCAGGGAGGGACGTGTTGATCCACATCATGGCAGAAGTGTCCGTGTTGTTCACGGTGTCTGTGTATGCGGGCCGTGAGATCACACCCAACTCTTTGATGACCAGCTACCTGGTGCCCCATGAAATCCCTCCAATTGCCAACGAGAGTGACCTGTTTGACCCGGAGTGTCCGGTGAAGCAGGCCCGAGTGCTGTGTCTCCCCGCAGCCCTGCTGCAGGTCATAGCTCAGCGAACCGCTTCCTCCGAGTGCACCGTCGGTGTGCTTCTACAGGCACCTCGCTTTGTCCTAAAGCCCAATAACAAGTTGGTGAGAATTTCTGTTTTCAGCATTACATGCCTGAATATGTTTGGGATCCAGAGCGATTGGAGAGAAGATACCTGCATTATTGGAGAGAGGACCACTTGGCAAAGAGTGCACTGTGTCTGCAAGAACCTGCGGCGGGCCAAGCGGCAGCTGGATATAATCGAACAGGCCAACCTTCACCTGCGCACCCACTATTTGATGGCCAAGGTGATCGTGGTCCCTAACCCTGTGGATTTACACTTGGAGGTCATCAAGAAAATCACCCAAAACCCTGTGACCCTCTTCACTGTACTTCTCATTTTGCTGTTGTACTTGGTCCTTGCCTTCTGGGCCTTGCACAGAGATGAAATGGACCAGTATCTTAGGGAGCATATGATAGTTCTGCTTGATAATGATCCTTATGATAATGTGTGTTACCTAGTCACTGTTTTTACAGGAAGCCGTTGTGGTTCTGGGACCAGGGCCAATGTCTTTATCCAACTGCATGGAACTGAAGGTAGCAGTGATGTGCACTGTTTAAGCCACCCACAATTTACAACTCTCTACCGAGGAAGCATCTGCACTTTCCTCCTAGCAACAAAAAAGGACTTGGGGGACATCCATTCCCTCCGTGTGTGGCACAACAATGAGGGCAGGTCTCCTGAATGGTATTTAAGTAGAATCAAAGTGGAGAATCTGTTCAGCAGACACATCTGGCTCTTCATGTGCCGAGAATGGTTTTCTATCGAATCCTCTTTGGACCGAACCTTTCAAGTAATCCCCCCAGACAAGCCTCTGAAGAAAATGGACTTTTTCCTCATTGATTTAAATTATAACCTGGGGAGAAACCACTTGTGGTTCTCTGTTTTTTCTGGTGTCATTTCTGCACCGTTCAATAGGCTCCAGAGGCTGTCCTGTTGCTTAGCCATGTTGTTGTCCACACTTCTGTGTAATATTATGTTCTTTCATTTAGACAAGGAAATCGAAGCAGAGCCACAGGAGCAGAGGTACATCAGGTCGATGGTGATCGGATTGGAAAGTGCCTTTATTACCCTCCCTGTGCAACTAGTGATCACATCTTTGTTCATCTATTCCCAGAGGAGACCTCTTGTATCTCTAAATGAGGTCACTCCTCGGAAGCATCCTTTGAAGCCAGCTGCAAATGAACACTGGGAAGAACGGCTGGGAAAGTGGCATGCATACGAAATTAACAAGACACACTCCCAGGAGCCTGAGAAGTCTAACAGACATCCTGCAAAACCCAAGTCTTCTGTCGAGGTCACCTCTAAAGGACAGCCCCCGCCCAAGCAAGCAGAAAGCAAGGTCTCTGGCACCCAAAAGAAGATATCAGGCACCCAAAGCAAGGTCTCCAGGCCCCAAAAAGATGTCTCCAGGACACAAAGAAAGGACTCCGGCACCCTGAGAAAGGTCTCCGACACCCCAGGAAAGGCCTCTGGCACCCAAAGAAAGATCTCTAGGGCCCAGGAGAAGAACAAAAACACCAATAACCCAAATGTTGAAGACAATCAAAGCGTTTCTTCCGAGGATCTGCCTCCCCAGCCAGGTTCGCGAGCCCTCAAAGAGAAGCCCAGGATGGTCCTGCCACGGTGCTGCGTTAGTGTGGCCTGGCTCCTAGTTTTTCTCACCTGTGCAGTATCCTCCTACTTCATCATATTTTATGGACTGACTTACGGCCTCGAAAAGTCAATAGCATGGCTGTTTGCATCGTTCTGTGCATTCACCTTGTCAGTCTTTCTAGTGCAGCCATCTAAAATCATGCTTACGTCAAGCTACAGGACAAGTACAGCCAAGTATTCGAAGAACCTTTCGTGGATCAGCAACTATCACTTCACTGAGATCAAGCTGCAAAACCTCTGGAAGGACCCAGAAGAAATGGACACACGCCACCAGTTCGTCATGGAGCTTCGAAACTCAAGGATGTACCAGCCTCTCACCCAAGATGAAATCACAATATTCAAAAGAAAGAAGAGGATCAAGAGAAGAGCTTTCCTGTTCCTTATTTACATCCTCACTCACTTCATCTTTCTGGCTCTCTTGCTGAGCCTAGTCACAATCCTACACCCCACTGACAGCTTTTACTACAATCAGTTTATTCGTGACCAGTTCTCTGTGGATCTGGCAGGCGTGACCAGGCTGGAAGGCATCTATCAATGGCTGAATGGGGTGCTGTTGCCTCTGCTCCACAATGACCCAAATCCCACGTTTCTGCCTGACAGCTCCTCTAAAATCCTTGGCCTGCCGCTGATGAGGCAGGTGAGGGCGCAACCTGGAGAGATAACGTGTCTGCCGGCCAAGAAATTTGTGGAGGGCAGCCTCAAAGGAGAGATTCGCTGTCACCCCGAATATGGGATGGACCCAGAAGACACAAAAAACTACTCTGGGTCATGGAATAAAGTTAGCAAGCGGGACACCGACAAGACGACCAAAGGGTTTACTTATAAGCCTCCAGAGAAGAGATGGGCGTACACTTCCCATGGGCTGCTGCACACCTATGGCTCAGGAGGGTACGCCTTCTACTTTTTTCCGGCAGAGCAGCAGTTTAATTCCACACTGAGGCTCAGCGAACTCCAGAAAAGCCACTGGCTGGATGAGAAGACCTGGTCTGTGATTGTGGAACTGACCACCTTCAATCCAGACATCAGTCTCCTCTGTAGCATCTCGGTCATCTTCGAGGTCTCTCAGTTAGGTGTTGTGAACACTAGCCTGAATGCTCACTCCTTCTCGCTCACTCATTTCAGCAGAAAATACTCAGAAGAAATCTACTTGTATGTGGCCATCTACCTTTTCTTTCTCGCCTATATTGCCGATGAGGTCAATGTCATCACGGATGAATGGACGGCCTACGTGAAAAGTGTATATAATTGGGTCAGCTTTGCTCTTAAATTCTTCCTTGCCTTGTTGATCGTGTTCTTTTTCAGGAAGTACTTCTTGGCCATCGGTGTAGTTCGGGCTTACCTGTCAAATCCCGAGGATTTCATTCCCTTTCATGCAGTGGCTCAAGTGGATCACACCATGAAGATGATTTTGGGTTTCCTGGTATTTCTGACGATCCTGAAGACGCTCCGGTATTCCAGGGTCTTTTACGATGTGCGTCTGGCTCAGAGGGCCATCCAGACTGCCCTTCCTGGCATCTGCCACATGGCATTGGTGCTGTCTGTGTATTTCTTTGTCTTCATGGCATTCGGCTACTTGGTGTTCGGGCAGGACGAGTGGAACTACAGTGACATGATCCACGCCACCCAGACAGTAGTTTCCTACTGTGTCTCAGCTTTTCAGAACACTGAATTTTTCAATAACCAGGTTCTCGGGATCCTCTTCCTCTCATCTTTCGTACTGGTGATGATCTGCATATTGATCAACTTATTTCGTGCTGTGATTTTGTCTGCCTATGAGGAAATGAAGCAGCCCGTATATGAGGAGCCCTCAGAAGAGGCGGAAGCCATGACTTACCTGTGTCGCCGGCTACGATCTGCTTTTTGCTGCCTGTGCTTCAAACCCAGGGCAGAAGACGAACCCAAGTTCTTCATCAACATGGTGTACGGGCATCCAGAGAAGAACAGCCGCCACTACCTGGGGCTGAAGACCAGGAACATTAACGGGAAGAAAATGGTTTACCTCGTCGTGTGATCCAGGACAGTGTCAAGACCCACAGGCAGGTTTCTCCCCAAGGCTCAGTTTCTGGGATCAAGGAATGTTTAGTGGCTCAGTTGTGTTTTCTCTCCACATCCTTCACAGTGCACACCCCCACGTCTGGACACGTCTGCCGTGGTGGCCTCCACTCTTGGGACTTGAAAGGAGGGTCAAGGGCAGTGTGGCCTCTGCGGAGAGAGGAGGGCGACCATCTGTGAGTCCTGGGTTCATCTCCCTTTTTCTTAGAAGTTGCTGTCTTTGGCACCGACTGCAGTTTAGAGGGTTAGAGATCTAGATTTGGGGGAGGGAGCTTTAAGGGCCCCCAGCCTCATCTCAGCTTGTCAGAAGCAGCAGGTGAATGCTCCTGCTATTGTGGTCCCCCTCTCCCCAAGGCTGGACTGCCAGGGCTAGTGGTTCCGGGCAGAGCCCAGGCCCCTCAGTCCTGCTGGCCCTTCCCTTTGCTGACGGGGCTGCAGCGCCTCCCCGCCCCTTACTCCCCTCTCCACACTCCAGCTGGGCAGGGCTGGAGGGGCCTCATGAGGGGTCCCAGGAGTGGCCCTTTTGCCTGGAAATGGAGGGATGTGGACCAGGGCACATCAATGTGAAGGTTCCCATCTGCTGCTTAAGGCTACTGCAAGTTATGGATATACAATTTAGTAACATGTTTCTGTCTATGAAACATGCCTTTTCTGAGACAACAAGTCATGTGTTTGTGTTGAGGGGTTCACACTGAAAGGTATTAAATATTCCATGTAATGTGTGTTGCCATATATACTTCTAGGATTTGAGCTTTGGTTATTGATGGCCTGGTGGCTTGTTTATAACACGTTAGTTAAGAAAATGGTGTAACAGCTCCTGTATTTTCACCCTAAAGCATGTTCCTTTACGTAGATGCCACTTTAAGCTTGATGTGAATTAAATGTATGATGTTTTCTATGAGGCCTGCAGTGATTTCTGTGATAGGGTGGGTACACAGATGGTGCCTGCCCTCCAAATCCAGTGCCAGCAAAGCAGAACAACCCACAGGTCGTGGCCGCTTTCTCCCAGGTGTTTGTCACTCATCACCCCTGGAGAACGGAATGGCTTCACTCCAGTATTTGGGCCTGGAGAATTCCCTGGACAGAGGAGCCTGGCAGGCTACAGTCCACGGGGTCGCAGAGTTGCACACGACTGACTAACATTTTCAATTTCACTTGGCACCCCGGAGGTGCTGATCTGCAGTGCATGGCCATGGCACTTCACACCTCGGCAGGTATGGGTGCATGCACAGGTATAGGCTTTCCATCCCTCCTCCCTGTTGTGGGGGCAGTCTTCTTCATCAGGTGAGTAAATGAAAAAGCTTTGTGACTTGCCCAAGGCCACCCAAACAGTTAAGAGTCAGAAGCTCAGTTCTGGGTTTTCTCTCTACCCTGGCGGGAAGTCCCAGGTGTGCCCAGGTTCTGGCCCACTGTTCTGAGTGAAGTTCATGTTCATGGTTAACACCTCCCATTAGCACACGACTTCTGAACTGGTTGAGAGCGTGGAAAACTGGGGCTAACTCTTCATACTGGGTTCTGGTCAGGTGCACTCACCCATGGAACACAGAGCTGTGCAGTGTAAGCCCGGGCAACGTGCAGGAACTGTGGGCCAGGCCCCTGTTAGCGGCGGGGAAGACCCACGGCAGGTGAGGCGGTCTCAGGTGCTCTTTGGGGGAGGGTGGGGAGAGCCCAGACATTCTTCCCAAATTTAGGCATCCTCTCAAGTCTCCACCCCTTCTGATGCTGTGGGAGGCCCAGGGTCACACTATTTGGGCTCCCTTCCCTGGAAATAAGCCCCCACGTCAGCACAGCATCTCATGATTTGGAGGCGTGACAGAGTCAGCAAGCAGTGGCCAACTTGGCAGTCCAGGAACAAGGCTGGGGCTGGGGAGCCCCTGAGACAGGATCAGGGACGGCAGCTGAATGCCCCGGGGAGACACGACTCTCCACTTGGGGCTACAGGGAGAAGTCTAGCAGATTCGCAGGGCTGTTCCCATGTGTACTGGGAACGAAGGGAGTGCCAGGGGCCTTCCAGTGTCAGCAATGACACGTATTCTTATAGTTTCGAAATCGCAGAGATGCCAATTATAACATTGTCAGTATGGAAATGAATAAAGGGAAACCTCATGAAAATGGAGTCGGGAGGCCAGATGCAGGGTCTCATGCATGTCCCACTCAGGTCAACACAGGTCCCAACTGGAAGAGAGGTACTGGCAGGAAGTGATGCAGGAGGAAGAAAGATTTTCTCCTTGCCTGGCAACTGCATAGCCAATGAGACGCTGTCACAGCTCAGCCAGTGAAAAGCCCCTCCAGCTACCCTTTCTCTATTAAAGACTTCTCTTTTCTGTGTTCTACCAGACTTACATGTCTGAAACTGCAGTTCATTGCTGCTCCTGAATGAATCCATTTTTCTGGTAAAAATAACTGGCTGTTTTATTAAGTTAATATCAGGAAAACAAAGTAATGAGAAAACTATAAATTCAGGTTTCTTTAGAAGGTCATTTTCCTGGAACATGGCATCAGTTTCTAAAGGAGTCTTTTAAGATGCTTTTGTTCTTACCACGTTTCCAGGCACAGGACAGGTATTTTTCAGAACAAGTTGGAAATAGTTATTCATGCCTCCTGAGTGTGCATTGCCCAGGAAAATAAGATAGACGTTCTTGGATTTGTTTTTCACTCAGAGGAGTGGAACAAGCTTTGTATGCAGAGAGATGACACCGTCTGAATCTACATGTCCTTCATCTACCTCAAACTGTTGTGTTAATTAAGAAGACTTGTATTTGTAAAGCCTGCTTCTGTGTGTATATTATACTCTTTAAGTTCAGTTCAGTTCAGTCACCCAGGCGTGTCCAACTCTTTGCGACCCCATGAACCGCAGCACGCCAGGCCTCCCTGTCCATCACCAACTCCTGGAGTTCACCCAAACCCATGTCCATTGAGTTGGTGATGCCATCCAGCCAACTCATCCTCTGTTGTCCCCTCCTCCTCCTGCCCTCAATCTTTCACAGCATCAGGGTCTTTTCAAATGAGTCAGCTCTTCGCCTCAGGTGGCCAAAGTATTGGAGTTTCAGCTTCAGCATCAGTCCTTCCAATGAATATTCAGGACTGATTTCCTTTAGGATGGACTGGTTGGATCTCCTTGCAGTCCAAGGGACTCTCAAGAGTCTTCTCCAACACCACAGTTCAAAAGCAGCAGTTCTTCGGCACTCAGCTTTCTTTATAGTCCAACTCTCACATCCATACATGACCACTGGAAAAACCATAGCCTTGACTAGATGGACCTTTGTTGACAAAGTAATGTCTCTGGTTTTCAATATGCTGTCTAGGTTGGTCATAACTTTTCTTCCAAGGAGTAAGCGTCTTTTAATTTCATGGCTGCAGTCAACATCTGCAGTGATTTTGGAGCCCATAAAAATAAAGTCAGCCACTGTTTCCACTGTTTCCCCATCTATTTGCCATGAAATGATGGGACTGGATGCCATGATCTTAGTGTTCTGAATGTTGAGCTTTAAGCCAACTTTTTCACTCTCCTCTTTCACCTTCATCAAGAGGCTCTTCAGTTCTTCACTTTCTGCCATAAGGGTGGTGTCATCTGCGTATCTGAGGTTATTGATATTTCTCCCAGCAATCTTGATTCCAGCCTGTGCTTCCTCCAGCCCAGCATTTCTCATGCTGTACTCTGTTGAACTCCCCAGGTCAGTAGGTGCCCAATATGCTCCTGGAGATCAGTGGAGAAATAACTCCAGAAAGAATGAAGGGATAGAGCCAAAGCAAAAACAACACCCAGTTGTGGATGAGACTGGTGATAGAAGCAAGGTTCGATGCTGTAAAGAGCAATATTGCATAGGAACCTGGAATGTTAGGTCCATGAATCAAGGCAAATTGGAAGTGGCCAAACAGGAGCAGACAAGAGTGAACATCAACATTCTAGGAATCAGTGAACTAAGATGGACCAGAATGAGTGAATTTAACTCAGATGACCATTATATCTACTACTGTCGGCAGGAATCCCTTAGAAGAAATGGAGTAGCCATCATAGTCAACAAAAGAGTCTGAAATACAGTACTTGGATGCAATCTCAAAAACGACAGAATGATCTCTGTTCGTTTCCAAGGCAAACCATTTAATATCATGGTAATCCAAGTCTATGCCCTGACCAGTAACGCTGAAGAAGCTGAACAGTTCTATGAAGACCTACAAGACCTTCTAGGACTAACACCCCCCAAAAGATGTCCTTTTCATACTCTTAAATATTTACTTTAAAAATATACAACAGTTAAAGGCATTTTGTCTCTTGGCCATAGATTCAGTTCTCTAAATGCATGCTCCCTCCATCACCCTACAGAGGGCTAACCTTTCCTTTGAGCCAGAAGAAACCTCTAGTGTCTCGCATTGTGGAAGACTTCACCTGGCTGCTGGATACACTGTCGTATTTACTTTGTGAGATTTCACCTTGCTGCACACTTAAGAAGTATGTATTTTTCTGTATGTATGTTATACTTTTAAGAGTTTACTTAAAAACTAAGCCCTGCTTCTAGCATTTCATTCAGCACTAAAAGCAAAATGCCAGTCTTTGGAGCTTAATTTCACTGGAAGAAATGGAGAAGGGAAGAGTAAGGTTGTACTTAAGTGAGATGAAGTGCATAAAGAACAAATCCTCCAGAGTACCCCCTTTTGTTGCTAGTAGCAATGCTTTGCTTTAGATTCTAATCTGCAGCCAATTTCTTATTTTTCAATTTTCAAATCTTTCTCAGTCTTCACTTAACTAAAAATATATAAAATGAATAGTATTTCCAATGTTCTGCCTTTTCCCAGAATGTCATAGAATTGGAACCATACACTATGTATCCTTTACATATTGGGTTCTTTCACTTAGTTATATACACTTGCATGTCCTCCATGTCTTATCATGGCTTGATAGCTCATTTCTTTTAAGTGCTGAATAATATTCCTTTGTCTGTAGTTTATTTATCTATTGACCTACTGAAGGACATGTTGGTTGATTCCAAGTTTTGGCAATTATGATTAGGAATAAAGCTGTAATAAACATCTGTGTGCAGGTTTTTATATGGACAGAAGTTCAATTCCTTTGTTGAATACCGAGGAGCACACCTGATGGATGATATGGTAAGAGTATGTTTATTTTTGTACGAAACTGAAAAACTCACTTCCAAAGTGGCAGCACCATTCTGCATCCCTGCCAGCCATGAATGGGAGTTCCTGCTTTCTGCACCTGCAGCAGCATCTGGTGTTGTCAGTGTTCCAGATTTTGGCCACTCTCATAGCTGTGCAGTGATATCTTATTATTGTTTTAATTTGCATTTCAATGATGATACAGGATGTGGAACATCTTTTCATATGCTTACTTGCCATTGTGTACCTTCTTTGGTGAGGCATCTATTTAAAGTCTTTGGCCCATCCTTCACTGGGTTGTTTTTATTACTGTTGTTGAGCTTTAAGAGTTCTTTGTATATTTCAGATAACAGTCCTTTATCATATATGTCTTTTGCAAATACTTTCTCCCATTCTATGGGTTGCCTTTATTATTTTTTAATTGGAGGCTAACTGCTTTACAATGTCGTATTGGTTTCTGCCATACAACGTCAATCAGCTGTAAGTACACACATGTCCCCTCCCTACTGAACCCCCTCCCACGTTCCACCCCACCCCACCCCTCTAGGTTGTCAGCCAGCACTGGGTTGAGCTCCCTGTCCTATACGGGAACTCCCCACTCACCATTTTACGTACGGTCATGTATATTTTTCAGTGCTACTTTCTCAGTTCCTCCCACCCTCTCCTCCCCTTGCTGTGCCCGCAAGACTGTTCTCTACGTCTGTGTCTCTATTCTTGCCTTGCAAATAGGTTCCTCAGTACCATTTTTCTAGATTTTGTGTATATACATTAATATACAACATTTTTTATCTTTCTGACTTACTTCACTCTATGTAACAGGTTCTAAGTTCACCCACCTCACTAAAACTGAGTCAAATTCATTCCTTTTTATACCTGAGTAATATTCCATTGTATATATGTACCACAACTTCTTTATCCATTCCTCTGTTGATGGACATCTAGGTTGCTTCCATGTCCTAGCTGTTGTAAATGGTGCTGCAATGAATGTTAGGGCACACGTGTCCTTTTGAAATATGGTTTTCTCAGGGTACATACATGGCTTGTCTTTTCATTCTCTTGATTTAATGCCTATTTCACATGCAGTTTCTTTTGGGAAACAATTTTTTTCTAAAGCTTTATTAGATATTTTAAATCCTTTTGGATTTTTTGTAAACTTTTCCTTTTATCAGTAACTGTTGTTGTTCAGTCTGACACTTTGCGACCCTGTGGACTGCAGCACACCAGGCCTCCCTGTCCTTCACTATCTTCTGGAGATTGCTCAAACTCACGACCATCAAGTCAATGATGCCACCCAATCATCTAATTCTCTGTTGCCCTCTTCTCCTCCTGCCCTCAGTCTTTCCCAGCATCAGGGTTTTTGCCAATGAGTTGGCTGTTCACATTAGGTGACCTAAGTACTGGCGTTTTAGCTTCAGCATCAGTCCTTCCAATGAATATTCAGGGTTGATTTCTTTAGGATTGAATGGTTTGATGTCTCTGCTGTCCAAGGGACTCTCAGTAGTCTTCTCCAGCACCACAGTTTGAATGCATCAATTCTTTGGTGCTCAGCCTCCAGCTCTCACATCCATACATGACATGGAAAAACCATAGCTTTGACTATACAGACCTTTGTTAGCAAACTGATGTCTCTGCTTTTTAATACACTAAGTTTGTCATAACTTTTCTTCCAAGGAGCAAGCATCTTTTAATTTCATGGCTGTAGTCACCATCTGCAGTGACTTTGGAGCCCAAGAAATTAAAGTTTGTCACTGTTTCCATTGTTTCCCCATCTATTTGCCATGAAGTGATGGGACCGGATGCCATGATCTTAGTTTCTTGAATGTTGCGTTTTAAGCCAGGTTTTTACCCTCCTTTCATTTTCCTCAACTGGCTCTTTTAGTTCCTCTTCACTTTCTGCCATAAGGATGGTGTCATCTGCATATCTGAGGTTATTAATATTTCTCCCAGCAATCTTGATTCCAGCTTGTGCTTCATCCAGCCTGACATTTCACATGATGTACTCTGCATGTAAGTTAAATAGGCAGGGTGACAATATACAGCCTTGATGTACTCTTTCCCTAATTTGGAACCAGTCCATTGTCCCATCTGATGCTTCTTGACTGGCATACAGGTTTCTCAGGAGGCAGATAAGGTAGTCTGGTATTCCCATCTCTTGAAGAATTTTCCACAGTTTGTTGTGGTTCACACAGTCAAAGGCTTTAACATAGTCAATGAAGCAGAAGTAGCTGTTTATCTGGAATTCCCTTCCTTTTTCTATGATCCAACAGATGTTGGCAATTTGATCTCTGGTTCTTCTGCCTTTTCTAAATCCAGCCTGAACATGTGGACGTTCTCAGTTCATGTACTGTTGGAGCCTAGCTTGAAGGATTTTGAGCATTACTTGCTAGCATGTGAAATGAGTGCAATCAATAACTGTGGACAGCTCAAATCAAAATTAACATTACTTTCTGCCTAAGACCACATGATTTGCTCTTTGAATATTATTTCACTTAGCTCTTTCAGTGCAGCTAGGAACTTGTCCAAACTAATGGCTTTGACAGCATTCATGGGATAAGCTGTCATATATCTGAGAGTGGATTTAGGTCAAATTGGAAATGCTTCATCAAGATGGTCCATCTATGGCCAGACTCAGAAATAAAAACCAACAGTATATAATCGTTGAATTGACCCCAAAAATGCCATTGCTGTAAGCACACGTCGAGGTCATGTTCTAGTAGTATAATAAAAGTGATTGCTAATTCCTGAGACTCAGGACAGGCGCATTTTTTTGGGTCAATTCAAACATTATATAGTATTGGTTTTTATTTTTGAATCTGTTCAGATGACGAAGGGCATTGCAGGCCACTTAGATCACTTCAAGTCTTTGGAGGAGCACAGCGACAAGCCCCAGGTGCACACAGTTTTTAAGGATAGCAGGAAGGGACAGGACCGATTTTGAACCCATTTTATCTGTTGTCTCAGGGGACACAGTAACCACTGCCTGTAGCGCTCGCCACAGAACCTGGGCTTCCGTCCTAGTGAGGGGACAGGTAACATGAGAACTAAGACCAGAGCATTTCTCTCAGAAGCACAGGGTGAGCGAAACCGCCTGGGGCTACAAACCCCAGGGCGTGGGCGGTCTGTGGGGCTGCACACAGGCAGCACCGACTCTGCGGAGCTCGACGGAAACCGAGAAGGAAGCTGAGAGCCTCCGAGCAGCCAGGACGGCAGGCCAAGTCGGCGTGAACTAGTCAAGGCGCGCCAAGGGCTGCCCAGCCCCTGCCAGACGGCAGATCTTGGGTGTGGGATGCCGCCGCCAAGGCGGAAGCGAAAATGAAAGGCATTCAGTCGTGTCTGACTCTTTGCGACCCCAAGGACTGTAGCCCCACCAGGCTCCTCTGTCCATGGGGATTCTCCAGGCAAGAATACCGGAGTGGGTTGCTATGCCCTCCTCCAGGGGAATCTTCCCAACCCAGGGATCGACCGCGGGTGTCCCGCATCGCAGGCGCAGTCTTCACCTTCTGAGCCAACGCGGAAGCCAAGCGGAAGGCGAAGAGGAAGTCCGCCACGAAGCCCCGCCCCCGCCGCGCAGCCCCGCCTCCGTCGCGCAGGCGCCCAGGGCAGGCGGGCGGCCGTGGGGGCAGGTCCGCGCACGCGCCCAGGGTCGGGCCTCGCCGCCTCAGAGGCAGCGGAGGTGAGTGGCGCGGCCTGTCGGCCTGGAGGGACTGTGAGGGGACGTGTGCGGCCGTGCGCCGGTCACCTCATCGGCGTCCCGCTCCTGGCCGGGCCTGGGTTCCTCCGCGGAGGACTCGGGGATTCTGAGAGGAGAGGCAGGCGCCTTGGGGCCAGGCCGCGGAACTTGCACCCGGCTTGTTCCCGCGCTGCGCGGCGCTGCGGGCCCGGGAGCCGTCCGAGGGCCGGTTGGCTGACTGGACAGAACCGAGGGAAAAAGTCAGTGAACTTGACGGCAGGGCGGTAAACACGACGCGAACTGAAACTCAAAGAGAGTGACAACATAGGTTCCGAGAACCGCGGGGACACTGCCTGAGCTCAACGTACTTGCGGTTGAGATGTCCGTGGAAGACGAGAGAGAAGGGGGCTGAAGAAGAAATCTATGAAGTGATAATGGTTAAGGATTTTCCTAAACTACAGATATTAAGCCACAGATCAAACTGCTTAGTGCAGCACAAGCAGGATAAGTAGGTTTAAAGGGTGGGGTTGGGGGGGGGGGGTGGCGGGAAAGTAGATATATATTCAAACAGCTGAAAGCAGGGAAGCCACAGGGAAGTCCCCTAGGTGGAGACACGAAGGAGACCCTCCAGGCGGCGAGCAGGCCAGGAACGAGGCCGGGAGGTGGGAGAGCGCAGGGAACGCGTGAAGGATGCCGAACCTTCACCGCAGCTCAGCCTGCTGTATGGACAGTGGAGGGTGGAGTCTTTGGGAAAAGATAATTCCTGAGTTAAAGAGGCCTCACATGCCCAGGAAGGTTTGAAACACCACTCAGAGCCTTGAATTTTGTAAAATACTGCTGAATTCTCTCATGCTTATAATTTATGCATCTCCTGAAATGATGGTGCCCTGTTTGTTCCTGTATTGTTACTCTCCTGAGTTGCATTCCCTGGTTTTCGAATGTTGAACCAGGTTTGCGTTCCTGGGTGGAATCCAGTCTGCCCTGATGCTCTAGGCCTCTTATGTATTACTGGATTCAGTTTGCTAATATTTTGCTGAAGAATTTTGTTTGTGAAGGATATTGCTCTGTTGTGTTGTTCAGTCGCTCAGTCGTGTCCATCTCTTTGTGACCCCATGGACTGCAGCACGCCAGGCTTCCCTGACCTTCATTATCTCTGGGAGTTTGCTCAAACTCATGTCCATTGAGTTGGTGGTGCCATCCAACCATTTCATCTTCTGTCACCCCCTTCTCCTCCTGCCCTCAATCTTTCCCAGCATCAGGGTCTTTTCCAGGGAGTTGGCTCTTCACATCAGGCTAAAGTATTGGATCTTCAGCTTCAGCATCAGTCCTTCCAATGAACATTCAGGGTTGCTTTCCTTTTGGATTGACTGGTTTGATCTCCTTGCAGTCCAAGGGACTCTCAAGAGTCTTCTCCAGCACCACAGTTTGAGCGCATCAATTCTTTGGCGCTTAGCCTTCTTTATGGTCCAACTCTCACATCCCTACATGACTACTGGAAAGACCATAGCTTTGACTATACAGAGCTTTGTCGGCAAAGTGACGTCTCTGCTTTTTTAATACACTGTCTAGGTTTGTCATAGCTTTGTAGTTTTCTTTTTTTTTTTTAATTAATTAATTTATTTATTTTTTCAGTGGGTTTTGTCATACATTGACACGAACCAGCAATAGATTTACACGTATTCCCCATCCCGATCCCTCCTCCCACCTCCCTTCCACCCGATTCCTCTGGGTCTTCCCAGTGCACCAGGCTCGAGCACTTGTCTCATGCATCCCACCTGGGCTGGTGACCTGTTTCACCATAGATAATATACATGCTGTTCTTTCGCAACATCCCACCCTCACCTTCTCCCACAGAGTTCAAAAGTCTGTTCTGTACTTCTGTGTCTCTTTTTCTGTTTTGCATATAGGGTTGTCGTTACCATCTTTCTAAATTCCATATATATGTGTTAGTATGCTGTAATGTTCTTTATCTTTCAGGCTTACTTCACTCTATAATGGGCTCCAGTTTCATCCATCTCATTAGAACTGGTTCAAATGAATTCTTTTTAATGGCTGAGTAATATTCCATGGTGTATATGTACCACAGCTTCCTTATCCATTCATCTGCTGATGGGCATCTAGGTTGCTTCCATGTCCTGCCTATTATAAACAGTGCTGTGATGAACATTGGGGTGCACGTGTCTCTTTCAGATCTGGTTTCCTCAGTGTGTATGCCCAGAAGTGGTATTGCTGGGTCATATGGCAGTTCTATTTCCAGTTTTTTAAGAAATCTCCACACCGTTCTCCATAGCGGCTGTACTAGTTTGCATTCCCACCAACAGTGTAAGAGGGTTCCCTTTTCTCCACACCCTCTCCAGCATTTATTGCTTGTAGACTTTTGGATAGCAGCCATCCTGACTGGCGTGTAATGGTACCTCATTGTGGTTTTGATTTGCATTTCTCTGATAATGAGTGACGTTGAGCATCTTTTCATGTGTTTGTTAGCCATCTGTATGTCTTCTTTGGAGAAATGTCTGTTTAGTTCTTTGGCCCATTTTTTGATTGGGTCATTTATTTTTCTGGAATTGAGCTTCAAGAGTTGCTTGTATATTTTTGAGATTAATTCTTTGTCTGTTTCTTCATTTGCTATTATTTTCTCCCAATCTGAGGGCTGTCTTTTCACCTTACTTATAGTTTCCTTTGTTGTGCAAAAGCTTTTAAGTTTCATTAGGTCCCATTTGTTTAGTTTTGCTTTTATTTCCAATAATATATAATAATATATAATAATATAATCAGTTCAGTTCAGTCTCTGAGTTGTGTACAACTCTTTGCAACCCTGTGGACTGCCGCATGCCAGGCTTCCCAGTCCATCACCAACTCCTGGAACTTGCTCAAGCTCATGTCCATCGAGTTGGTAATGCCGTCCAACCATCTCATCCTTTGTTGTCCCCTTCTTCTCCTGCCTTCAGTCTTTCCGAGCATCAGGGTCTTTTCCAAGGAGTCAGTTCTTCGCATCAGGTGGCCGAAATATTGGCATTTTAGCCTCAGCATCAGTCCTTCCAATGAATATTCAGGACTGATTTCCTTTAGGATGGACTGGTTGGATCCCCTTGCAGTCCCAGGGACTCTCAAGAGTCCTCCAACACCATAGTTCAAAAGCATCAGCATTCTTTATAGTTCAAAAGCACTCAGCATTCTTTATAGTCTAACTCTCACATGCATACATGACCACTGGAAAAACCATAGCTTTGACTAGATGGACCTTTGTCAGCAAAGTAATGTCTCTGCTTTTTAATATGCTGTCTAGGTTGGTCATAACTTTTTTTCCAAGGAGCAAGCGTCTTTTAATTTCATGGCTGCAGTCACCTTCTGCAGTGATTCTGGAGCCCAAGAAAATAAAGGCTGTCACTGTTTGCATTGTTTCCCCATCTATTTGCCATGAAGTGATGGGACTGGATGCCATGACCTTAATTTTTTGAATGTTGAGTTTTAAGCCAGCTTTTTCACTCTCCTCTTTCACTTTCATCAAGAGGCTCTTTAGTTCTTCTTCACTGTCTGCCATAAGGGTGGTGTCATCTGTGTATCTGAGGTTATTGATATTTCTTGATTCCACAATCTTGATTCCACCTGTGCTTCATCCAGCCCACGTTTCACCTGATATACTCTGCATATAAGTTAAATATATGCAATATACAGCCTTGACACACTCCTTTCCCAATTTGGAACCAGTCCATTGTTCCCTGTCTGGTTCTAACTGTTGGCTTCTTGACCTACATATAGATTTCTCAGGAAGCAGGTGAGATAGTGTGGTATTCCCATCTCTTGAAGAATTTTCTACAGTTTGTTGTGATCCACACAGTGAAAGGCTTTGGCATAATCAATAAAGCAGAAGTAGATATTTTTGGGGGGAACTCTCTTGCTTTTTCTGTGATCCAACAGGTGTTGGCCATTTGATCTCTGGTTCTTCTGCCTTTTCTAAATCCAGCGTGAATATCTGGAAGTTCACACTTTACGTACTGTTGAAGTCTGGTTTGGAGAATTTTGAGCATGACTTTGCTAGTGTGTGAGATGAGTGCAGTTGTGCGGTAGTTTGAATATTCTTTGGCATCACCCATCTTTGGAATTGGAGTGAGAACCAACCTTTTCCAATCCTGTGACCAGTGCTGAGTTTTCCAAATTTCCTGGCATGTTGAGTGCAGCACTTTCACAGCATCATCTTTTAGGATTTGAAATAGCTCAGCTGGAATTATGTCACCTCCACTAGCTTTGTTCGTAGTGATGCTTCCTTCCTAAGGCCCACTTGACTTTGCATGCCAGAATGTCTGACTCTAGGTAAGTGATCACACCATCATGGTTATCTGGGTCATGAAGATCTTTTTTGTATAGTTTTTCTGTGTAATCTTGCCACCTCTTCTTAATATCTTCTGCTGCTGTTAGGTCCATACCATTTTTGTCCTTTATTGTGCCCATCTTTGCATGAAACGTTTCCTTGGTATCTAATTCTTTGAAGAGATCTCTGGTCTTTCCAGTTAATGCTGTCAGGAATCAGTTAATCAGGTATAAGGTTTCAGCTGATAGTCTAGTCCAGTTAATGGTATAAAGGTAGTACTGGCAGTTTGGTTGTTCATGTGATAGGCTCAGAATTTCTTTGAAAGTTTTGTTTCTCTGTATTTTCTTGTTTCCTGTGATTTGTTTATTTGCTTCTGGTTGCCCCGGGTCTGTGCTGCGAGCAGGCCTTCTCTGGTTGCGGGGATCAGGGGCTGTCCTCTGGTTGTGGTGTGCGGGCTTCTCACTGCGGTGGTTTTCTTGCTACAGAGCACAGGCTCTGTGGTGCGTGTGCATCGACAGTTGCGGCTCCCGTGCTCTGGTGCATGGGCTTAGTTGCTCCTCCACATGGGGGCTCTTCCTGGTATCAGGGATCCATCCTTTGTATCCTGCACTGGTGGGTGGATTCCTTACCACTGAGCCACCAGGAAAGCCCCCCTGCTCTGTATTCGGATTGTTTCTGTAGGTTGGTGTTACTTCTGTTAATGCTTGACAATTTACAGCCATCTGGGCATGAAGTTTTGCTGGTGCTCTATTTCATTTTAAAGCAAAGTTTAAAATTACAGATTCACTTTTCTTAATAAATATAGGTCTTTTCAGGTTTTCCATTTTGAGTCATTTTTGATAATTGGTGTTTTTTTCAAGAAATGTGTTTGTTTCATCTAAACTGCCAAGTTCATTTAGTAAAAAAGGTCATTGCATTCCCTTATCCTTTTAATGTCTGTAGTCTCAGTGATGTCCCCTATTTTGTTCCTCATTGTGGTAATTTGTATCATTTTTCTATTTTTCTTGATCAGTCTAACTAGAGGTTATCAACTTTATTGATGTTTTGAAGTAACCACCTTTGGTTTTATTGATTTTTTCCCTATTTGTCCATTTTCTATTTCTTTGATTTCTGTTCTTTATTATTTCCTTTTTTCTGTGTATTTTGGGTTTAATTTGCCTTTTTCTAGCTTCTTAAGGTAGAAAGATGACTTAACTTTAAACCTTCATTTCCAGTTTAGGCATTTAAAGCTGTGAATTTCTCTAAAATCAGCTTAAACTGCATTGTGTATATTTTGATATTTTAGTTTTCATTTAGTTCAAGCTATTTTCTAATTTCTCTTGGGATTTCTTTTGTGAATCATGATTTATACAGAAATATATCACTTAATTTCCAAATATTTGGGGATTTTCCATGTATCTCTTTGTTACTGATTTTAATTGAATTATTTCAGGGTTTAGAGAATGTACTTTATGATTTCAGGCTTTTAAAGTTTGAGGCTCATTTTTTGGCCCAGCATGTAGTCTTGTCTTGGTGATTACCTCATGTACACTTGACAAGAACGTGTGACCTTGAGCAGGTCTCGTAGTTGCCCTGAACTGGGGATCCCTTGTCTGTAAGGGTCCCGTCTTCTCTGTGGGTAAGAAGCAGGCAGTGGGGAGCTTTGAGATGTGGGTGGTTCTTGGTTCTGCAGGTGACATGCCCCATCTCTTGACCTTGCAGATGGCGTGTGAGACAGAGCGAAACCCCCTGGGTGTGTTCAAGTGCCAGCTCTGTGCCTTAACAGCTCCATACAGCTACAAGGGGCAGCAGCCCCCTGACAGCCAGTCTGTCGTGTGAGTACCAGTGTCCCAGCCCAGGAGCACCCCCAGAGCTCGCCAGCCTGAATCTGACACAGAGCTTGGGTGTTGTGTCTGGGCCCACCCTGCCCGGGCTCTGGGTGCTTCAGGTGTGACCCACACCTGAAGGGTTCAAGGGCCATCTGGCTCTGTTGGAACCTCCCAGTCCCTCCCTCCATGTTAGGCCCAGGGGCCAGCCTCGGGTGGACTTGCCTGCCCATGGCTCCTGTTCTGGTGGGAGTGAGCCCTGAGGGCCAGCATCTGCCCAGGGAAGGCCTGCAATAGAGCCAGTGGGTCCCAGGCCTTGATTCTTGACCTTCAGCTCGTCCTTCATTAGGCGCCACCTTGTGAGGATCTGACCAGTCCATTACACGGGACAGGTGGTTGGGGCCAGGCCTCTTCCCTCCAGCCGCGGGGATCCTGGGGGTGTCGCCTCAGGACTCTCTTGGTCTCCTTTCTGAGGTGCATGGAGGCCAGCAGGGCACCCACCGGCAGGCTTCACGTGCTCCCTGCATGGAAGCAGGCCGTTTGGGAGTGGGCGTCTTCCTGGGGGCAAGGAGAGGCATCATGCCTGCCCCCAGCCCCGTCCTGTTGAGTCAGATGGGGTCTGGGGTGGAGTTGCCACAGCTCTTCTCTGGGCTGAGGCGGAGCGGCTCTCTGTCTCGGCGGCGGCTGTTGCGGAGCCTGGAGCAGGTCTCATTTCAGTCCCAGCCTGGCCCCTTCACTCCTCTCTGCTCCTGCTTGGCGACACGGGGGGCCCGGCCCCTCCCCGTGATGAGCACCCACAGTGGGCGGCCCCCAGGGAGGTCTGTGCAGCTGCTGAGTCCCTGTCAGCAGAGGTCCGGGCCTTCCCGCCCCCACTTCCTGTCCTGCAGCCTCCTGGAGGAGAGCTACGTGCTGAGGGACCCCTTCACCCCCGACAAGGGCAGGTTCCTGGTCGTCGGCTCGAGGTGCAGCGTGTGCAGCAGGCTGGTGTGTGTGGGCCCGGTGGGTAAGCCGTGTGCGCCTGGGGACGCCTTCCCTCTCTCCCCCGTGGCCGGGACCTCACACGCGTGGTCTCGGGAGAGGTGACCTTCGTGCCGTTCCCGGGGGCAGTGTGAGCGGCACCCTTTCCTGGCCTTGGTGTTCCTGGGCCCCCTCACGGTCCCTTGGGGGGCAGCTGCTCTGCCTCATCATGGGTGGGTCCCTGCAGTCAACAGAGGGCTTGGGGACAGGGAGGCTGGGGTCAGTGTGAGGGTCTCTGGGGGGTTGAGGAGAGAGATTCTTGGAGGCTCCGCACCACCACCCCCACGCCCCTTAGCCCTTAGTTGCCTCCCCTCCCCCACCAGGTGCAGCTGGCGTTGTGCTCTTCCCTCCGTGGGGTCATGGCCTTTCCAGTCGTCCTCCAGGGCCCTCCCAGAGGAAGGGGCGCGCTTTCTGGAGCGTTTGTTGTGTGCTTGGGACGTGTGTTGCCAGCAACGCCTTCTTCAATCCTGTCCCCGCCTGGTTAGGCAGAGCAGTGCTGCACCCATTCTATAGGTGAGGAAACTGAGATTTGGAGAGGTGGAGTTGGCCCAGTTCACTGGGCTAGCTGAGCCTGTTGTTTGAAAGCCCGAGGATGGATGGAAGTGCAGCTGTGTAGACCCTTACCCTGACTCTGCAGTGCAAGCATCCCCTGCCTGCGGGCCAAGGGCCAGCAATGGAGGGGCGGGGGGCTGTGTCACAGAGCAGATTGGGACAGCCAGTCTCCATCCATCAGAAGTCAAGGTGATGAGACTGGCAGGTGGGAGGAAGCCTCAGCTCAGGCAAAGGCCCGGAGGGAGCCACACCACCGTGGGGGTGTGAGGAGATGGGCAGCTGGTGCGGCTGAGGCCCTGTGTGGACGGGAAGCAGCTGGAGTCAGGGGAGTGGGGCCAGGTGGGGGACAGCCAGGACTGCCACCCCGGGAGTTCGGGCCGCACTTGGTGACAGGGGACGGGGCCCCGTGTGGCATCAGATCTCCACGGTTGTCTTGGTTGAGGCACAGCCTAAGCTCCTGGAAGGAAAGGACAGATGAGACGAACAGAGCCCGGCCCAGGTGGTGCTGGCGGGTCACAGCTGTGGTCCTCAGCACAGGACCTGTCAGGGCCCCTGGGGACGTCGCCGCTCCACCGTCATGTCTGCATCCCCGTTGATGGGAAGGGACCGGAGCACACACGCCTGTTCCTTCAGAGGGCATGACCAGGAGGTGGCACACAGCTGTGGTGACGCCGCTGAGCAGACTCAGCCACGTGGCCACACCTGGCTGCAGGGTGGCTGGGAGGCAGGTCTGGGCCCTGCGCCAGATGGAAATCAGTACAGTGTTAGGGATGCCACGATCGCCACTGTACGTGGTGGAGCAGTTCTGACCTCCTGCCCGGACCAGCCACTCGGCCGTGGCCTCCGGCTCTGTGGGCTGTCCCTCCCGTCCCCGGCTGCTCCCAGCGCCGGTGTCACCGAGCCCCTGTCCCACCGCTGTGATAGCCGGGAGAGGGAGGGACCTCGGGTTTCCAGCCCGTTGGGCCTGGCCTGTGCTCATCCTCTGCCCACGGTGGAGCCCCGCCCTGCAGAAGCCAGGCTGCACCGTCTCTCCTGGCCACCTTTGCAGGTCTCACCCAACCAGTCCCATGGCCTGCGGGCTCTGGCCCTGGCTCATTTGCCCCCACTGCCCTCCTGGAGGCCCACTGGCTCTTCTTCTCTTAGATGAGGACCACCCTCCTGGAGGTGGGCAGCCAGGCCCCTGCGCCCCCCTCTCCCTCTTGCTGTCTGGCTCTGGCCACACCCCCCAGCTCCTCTCTGCTGCTGTGTATCTGGGGGCCTCGCCTTACCCCCCTGCCCTGCCTGCAGTGAAGGGCTGCCCTCTGGGAGATGCTGCACTGGGTTTCTTGTGGCACTCAGCACTCCCCCCTGCTTCTTTTAGGAATGCAGTTTATTCTACTCCAAGAGATTTTGCCTCCCCTGTGTCCAGGACAACATGGATGCTTTCCCTCAGGAAATCCAGCAAGACTTGGAGAAAAGGAAAGTCCCCTCCACGAGGCCTGCCAGCCAGCGCAGTTCTCGACCATGAGTGCAGTCGGGTACCAGGTCCGCAGCGATGCCCACCTGGGGCTCGTGCCCACGCGGGCTTCCATGGCCCATGTCAGAGACGGGGCCGAGATGGAGCCGCTGTGCCGGCCTTCTTCCTGGGCCACTGGGAGCCGTGTCTGCAGCCCGGAGGGGCTGGGGTCTGCCTGCAGCAGCACCAGGGTCAGGAGCTGGCAGAGACGGCACCCATAGCCAGACCCCAGATGCCAGCGCTCAGGGACCGCAGCCGCCCACCCTCATAGCCCCCAGCTTAGCAGCTGGTGAGACGCTGACCATGGGCTCGCCCTGTGCCCCCAGTCCTTAGAGGGCAGAGCTGCTCCCGTCCGAGTCTGTAAGTTCTGCAGGGCCAGCGCACACTGCCTGGGGGTGATAGAGACATGTCTGATGAGGGGACGAATAAAGAGCTTTTACTGACCGATCTTGGTGCTGAGTTTTGTCTTCTGGGGCCACACTGTCCCAGGCCCACTCTGTTACTGAACCCTGACAGGTGGAGACAACCTCAGGCTTGGGTTCAGGGCAGACCCTATAGTTGGGACTTGTTTTTCCACACAAGCAGTTCATCTCACAGCATCACTCAAAACTCCCCAAATAATTTTTAAAAATAGTTTATTTTTTAAAACCATTAAGGCAATACTGTACCCTGAAATTAACTCTTTACATTCATCAGTCTTACAGTAGGACATTCCAAACATATAAGTTCCCATCAATTTAGGATAGAAATTAATATATATGATCAGTTCAATCTCCTAAAGGGAAATGAATAAGATCCTTTTTTTTAAAATTTAAATTAACGTTATTTTATAGCCATTTTCTAATTGCCTGGCACTACCACCAGGAAAGTGACCAAGGAGATCCCACTCGCTGTCCTTTGCATACCCTGGCTTCCCTGACCCCAGGTGCCCCACCGATCACACCCAGGGGGCTGAGCCTCAGAGGTCATTTGGAGCCTACCCAGAAAAGCTCTGCTTTGGAATTGCTTCTGTTTAGTATGAAATACAAGGGGTCTGTCAGCCCCTAAATGCTTTGAGAGCATTAAGGCACCAAGAACAGTAATGGACCAACACACACCAAGGAATCACGCTCAGTCCTGGCTTTGGAAACTGCATGGCTCTGCCGGACGTCTGGCAAAGGCTGCTTCTGTGCTCCATGTGCCCCAGGCACAGACACGTGTCAGGAAGAAGCCCACCCAGGTTTGGAACAGGTCGCCTGGGAGATGCACAGGGTCTGTGGCTTCCACTGGAAGCTGCCAGAGCAGCTGACGAGAGTCCCTGTCTTAGCATCTCTCAGATTGCAGAGCTCTTTGGTCACAACCCCAGGTAGTAATTACCTGAAGAGCGGACAGCTGCTTACTACACAGAAGTTCCTGGTCTCCAGCAGGACCATGGGTCTGCCTTGCTGACAGACAGGCTTGCCTGTGCTGCTCACATGCGAAATGACAAAGAGAACAGATTTACAGGGAAATAAATTCCAGGTGGCTCAGAAAAGAAGGAAAGCTCAGACGTGTGTACGTGTGTGTGTGTGTGTGCATGTGGGGTGGGGGGAGGGAGGTGTCCGGGAAGGGGTGGGCCTGTGTGCGCACGCAGTTGTATTTCTGTTGTGACGTTTCAGGTTTTTTTGTGTTTCCAACAGGTCCAAGAGCCAGGCTACTAAACAGTATACATCAGTTCACACTGATTTCAGAAAAATCCCAATGTTTGTTGTTAGATGCATGATTGTAGGTTAGTAAAATATTAGGATTTAAAAAAACCCCTCAAATCACAGTATTTAAGATACAGCTATTAACATAATTCCTTTTACCATACAGTGTAGGAAAAAAGAAAAGTGATACTCGAACACAAATACTGTAACTATAGGGCACTGAGTGGTATCCATCTCGTGTGAGGTACGTTGTTTTTTAGGCCTGAAAAAAGGACCAGACCATCTGTGCCTTTAAAAAGAAACTTCCCCAAAGCGAATGATTTTTCCTGGAAAAGAGCAGCTACTCGTCTTCAGGGCCTCTCACCCCGTGGCCCCCACCTTCTGTCCCAGGAGGCAGGGCTAGTGGTGGGGTCTTGTCTGCGCTCCGGTGGGCACGATGCTGCACTGGTCACCACGCCGCTGGGGGCCGGGGCGGGGAAGGCAAGGGAAGAGGAGGCTGCTGCGTTACCTTCTCTGGGGGAAACGGGGACGCTGTTCACATTCGACCCAAACTAGCAAACACATTTTTAAATGAAAAAAACGGACCCAGGTCTCAGTTTGCTGTTTTGCGATGTAAAAAATTGGTATTCGATTTTTTTTTCCCTCAAATAATGCTTTTAACAGCCACGGGGGCCCCGAGGTCCTCGATGTTATGAGTTGCTCAGTCAAGATGTGACCTTGGTGTGGATGCAGTGTGGTCTGTTCTGTGCAGAGGGTTCCAGCTGAACCACATCACGTGGCCCCCTCTTCCTCAGGGGGTTTATACTTCTCCCGCCTCAAACTGAAATTCTGAGAAGCAGACTAGATCTGAGGAGTCTGGGCGCCTCAAGCCAGGAAAAGGCGTGTGGAAGTCAGCCTCGGGCAGCAGCCTCTCTGTTCTAATGAGTGGGCCACGCCCATAGCAGCCCATTCTATGGGAATAAAGTAGGAACCTGCCGCACCCCACAGAAACAGCATCGTGGAAAGCGTTATGTAACTCTTCGAGTGACTTTGAAGACGTGTGGTCTTTTTTTCCCATAGAGCACTTCCAGTACCAGTTTAGTTTGTCCGGCAGTTCCCAGAGAAGGAGGAGGGCCTCCTGTGTCCCCAGTCAGACCGAGCTGCTGCCCTTGCTTTCAGTCTGGTGTGTCTCTGGCTGAGGGTTGATAGCCATTTTCCTAATTGTGCTAAAAAATGGTGCCTAAAAATAGATGTAAATCTCAGCCAACACTCAGACTTCAACCTTTGGAGCCTAATCTTGGATCTTCCTGGAGAGAAGTTCCCCAGAGGAAAGCATGCCCCCGGAAAAGTCCTAGCCCTGGGAAGGGGGAACATGCGCAGGTAGAGGGGCACAATTGGCAGCATTCAGGCCGGCTGGTCAGCACTCGCCGCCACGGCCCTCCGTCTGCTCCTCCCCGCGGGGCTGTCCACGGGGCCTCCCTGCTGCAGGCGGGCCATGCCGTCTGGAGAGCCAAGGCAGGAGTCCCCTTAGCTGATCACTCCAGGCAGAGATTTCGTTGCCGAGAATCTGTCACCCCAGGGGACCAGGCAGACCTTCCGAGCCGGGAGCACCTGCGTGTCTTCCTCGCAGGATCCGCGTGGGATCTTGGTCCGCTTGGACCAAGACTTAAGATCAAATACAGATGTAGTTCAGTGCCTGCAGCAACAGCACCACGAAAACCCTCCCTGGACACGTCTTGATAGTGAAGCCCTCTGGGTGGCATTGGTCTTAGTTTGTGACATCTAGGGACAGTACAATTTCCTTGCCTCTCTTAAATCGACACCACTGTTGTGAACTTAGAGAGCAAGCAACCCCCCCAGGAACACGTGCGGCCAGGGGACCAGACTCAACCACAGGGATCACTTTGAAGCACCCTCACCCGCCTTAAATGCAGGGGTGGGAGCGGGGAAGCAAGCCACCCCCGGGTCCAACCCGCACGACCAGGCAGACCTCCCGAGCCCAGTGTTTTCACCTGAAGGTGGGATGACACAGACTGACCCCCTCGAGGGTCTGAGGCCTGGAGGTGACACCAGAGCCTGCGCTGACGATGCAGGTGGGGAGCTGGGAGCACCTGCGTGTCTTCCTCGCAGGATCCGCATTTTGAAAGGCCGTGCAGGTTGAAGAGGCACTTTCAGGTCACTGGTTTTCCAGGGTCCCCGGAAGCCCCTACTGAAGGCCAGGCCAGTGGCCAAGTTGGTCTTAGCTGGAAGCACCTGACTCCCTGGTTGAAACAGTGGACTTATATTTAAACAGGACTTTTAAAGACATTCCAGAGACGAGTGTGGTCATTGGGTCAAGACAAAAGAAGCTCTCTGTCATGCATCCGGCCGCGAGCCGTCAAAACATGTCTGGTGTCACAGTGGCTTGAAAAGGAGTCAGGCAGAGAGGGGCTCAGGTGTGACTTGGGGGCGGAGGCGTGGGGAGCCGCGGCTGCCAAAGGCTTGCATAGAGACATCTCTCTCCGCCCTCGCCTGCCAGCATCTCCCTGTGAACAGGCTCCCCCTCGGCCAGCAGGCGAAGCTTCAGAGGAGGCAGGCCCTGGGTGGGCCAGTCACCCAGGCCCTTGGCAGCGAAGGCACGGAGTCCTAACCCCTGGACCAGTGGGGAATTTCCAAGGCTCCCTTTAAATGATAAAATTTCCTTTAAAAATCCACGTAGGCTTCCATGTCTCAGGGTGTACACAGCAGAGGTAAGCACACAGTCTCTGAGCCCTGATCACAGACGGTCTGACTAGGGATGCACCGAAGGCCCCAGTGTTCCATGGACCTTAGATTTAACAGAGGCTCGTGACAGCCCTATTGACGTGGCTGTCCAGCTGCAGATTTGGGGAAATAGTAGCTGCTCAATTAATAGCTTTCTCATCATCAATCATCCAAACAAGGGCCCTACCTGTGCCTGGAGCTTCTGGTCAGATCGTAGGCTGCCGCGTTCTGTGCTCTTAAATCGGAAGGAAGGGCTTAACAGGGCCGGCTCTCGGGCATTCTGGAATTCTTTCCCTTCGATTCACAGTCACCGTTGACACCTGTGCGTGAACCCTCTTTGGGAAGATGCTTTGAGCCCCTCTCCCCAGAAAGCTGTGTAGAGGTCACAGGGCTCCCGGAGGCCAGGCGGGCAGCGGGCAGGGCTGCCGTCAAACTGCTCCTCTGACACTGGACGTCAGGGAGGCGGCGTCCTGCGCATGCAGCAGCCCTCAGGCTTATCGCCGTGTGGCGGGGGCAGAAGTGAGCCTGTGGGACCCCCCATCGGAAATGCCCAGGAGGCAGAGAGGAGGGCCACTGCGGGCAGCAGGGCGGCCCGGAGGCCCCATGGTCCACCTGTCCAGACAAAGGCCGCCGGAAGTCTGTGGCCTCTGGGGAGTTTGGCACTTGGTGTTAAGTGACGAAACGAAGAACCAGGTTTAAACAGTGGTTTAAGAGCAGATCAAGGTGGTGAAAGGGGGGTCCCACCATGACCTGCATCCAGCACCGTGGGCGGCTGGCTCTACACTGGTCGTCTGAAGTTTCTGGAACCTGCTTCCACTGGACGTTATGCTGATGTCTGCTAAAACCTCACAAGCAAGAAGCGTGCTCCTTCGATAGCTCCTGTTTGAAACACTACCATATACTAAGCTGGTGAATAATTCATCCATAATTTGACTATCAATGCTCGGAGAAATCTCTGATTGTGTGACCCCAGATATTCTGAGTGGCAATGAGTGGCTCTGTTATTTCGTGAATTTCTTCCTATTAACAAGTGAACAATGTCAGGTTGCTTTCAGGCCAAGGTCCTCTGTGGCTTCACCACGGGCTTCCCTGGTGGTCTGGCCGGACCCCAAGAGGACCAAATGCTTGCTGACACCATGGATGCAGAGGTTGGGCCGGCAGTCAGCTTGTTCAGTGGCAAGTGTGAGTTGGGAGCGGTTTCAGATAGGTCCTAGGAAAAGCTAAACAGAACCAACAAGTCTTCTGAAAGCCTGAGTCTTGAGCCTCACTTTCCAAAGCCGTGTCTCTGTGCGTAGACCTGTCCCGAAACACCAGAGCGAGAGGCGGTACACACATAGGATCCAGCCCGTGACCCTAAGACTCGCACGAGCCACAGGCCTCCAGGCTGTGGGAGTCAGCCCAGGGAGTTCCCATCTCAGGGAAGAACAGGGACACGGGTGCACCTGTGACTCAAAGCTCACCTCCTTCCTGACTTAGGGTGACCCCTGACTGGCGTCATTCTAAAGAGGAAATGCTTTCATTTGTTTCCAGCAGGTCCTTTGATTGCATCTTAAAAAAAATAAAAGATAAAAGCATCACCGAATGTATAACGTGTACAGAGATGTCCTAATTGTAAGGCTTGCTCTTTTTTAAGCTAAAGTCTTAGTTTTTTTGTATGATAATGCTGACCTTGGGGACTTTTTCAAATTCAATCCTAGCCGTTCTTTAACAGCAGATAATAATGACCTTCTAGAACCAAATGTCCTAAAGACAGAGGGGGAGGGGCATCAAGGGTCAAAAGTGCTGCTGGCCCAGGAGGCGTCCAGGGGCTGAACCGGCCGGGGGGCGGGGGGGAGGTGGGGTGGGGTGGGGGAGGCACTCTGGCAGCTCTCTGACGGGACAGTTAATCCGAGTGGTGGACAGGACCATGTGCTCTAGACAAAAACCATAATCCACACTGCCTCCAAAGTGGACTGAGGTTGAAAACTTGACCTTTAAGGCTGAATCAGACATTTTAGATTTTGGTAAAACCACCTTATATATGTAGCTGGAAAAGGAGACAACACTTGAAATCCTTGCAAAGACCACCGGCCTGTCGTGAATCCTGAGACCAAATAAACCATTTCATTTCCACCCCCCAACCCTGCCCCCCACCCTGGCCCATTCTCCAGATAAGACCCCTGTCCCCACCCCCATGCCCCACCCCCACGCTATAAAGTCACAGATGCCTTGTCCTCTCCACCCCAGGGAGCAACTACCACCAACAGGGGTTAGAAAGAAAGAAAGCTGCATATTTAGCAAAGCAACGTAGAAAAAGACCAAGGAGCTGCCTTGACAGAGGGGGGCCTGGAGCAAGATTTACAAATAACTTGTCAGTTTGCCCCTGGAGACACGACCCTGGCCCCCAAACAGCTCGGCTAGGTGGATTCAGATTTGAAAGGGAATCGAGCCGAGAGGAATGGGAAGCGGACTACACTTCAGAGTCCCTCTTGTTCCTGTTGACCACAGGTGCTAGCTTAAAACAGGGAGGGGATCGAGTCCAGAGGGGCCTTGAGACATGGCTTTCTGGAATCTTCTACACACGCCTGGGAACAGGCTTTTCCACATACTACTTACAGCCACAAAAACAGCAAACTGAAACGAAACAACTGATGCATTTCGATAAGCTTATTGAAATCATTCTTTGACATTCTAAATCCTGTGATTCAAAAATAGCACGTTGTCTTTCTTCGAATTCAGGAAACAGAACCGAAGTCTTCCAAATAAATATTTCACTGCTTTTAAAATACTTAACCTTTGGAGACGTCTATGTTTACAGGATTATAAAAATTTTAAAGTGCTGATTAGTTTTCAAAATTATAAAAGAGCACAACAGTCAAAAAGCGGTAAAAAGGGAAGACAGACCACGTATTTTGAGGTTAATTCACTGATAAATTCCTAACACTATATAAAGAAATCTGCATTGATTCAAATCAGGCACATTAAAAATCAGACCACTGAACACCATTCCCCATCATTTCCCAAGTCCTGACTAGTAGCTGCTTCTCACCAGCATCTCAAAACTGCACTGCTCTCAGAAGAAGTGGTTACAAAAAAGAAACGCGGAATAGCGTTCCGGTTACCTAGGAGTATACTTCCCGTGGTTCCAAGGTTTCCATGGTGGACATTTGTGCAAAGCTGCGTTGCTCCCATCTCTCCTCTGTAGCGCCGTCGCCTCTGAAAACCCGCGAGAAGCCCCTTTTCCGCGGGCGCGGCCGGGACGTCAGTACATGTCCCTGTAGATCTCCTGCAGCAGCGGGTGCAGGGCGGCGTCCGACTCCGTCTTCTTGATCACCTGCACCAGCTGCGCGTGCTCCGTGACCAGCTGCCGCAGGTCTGCCATCTTTTGCAGGAGTTTTGGGAAGAGGAAGACGTCGTCAGGATGGTTGTTCTGTAGGTGGAGTTTGAGCACGTGCACAATGCCCTCCTGCATTTTTTCAATGTGTCCCACGTTTAGGAGGCCCGGCCGATCTACCCTCAGGAGAGAGGAGAGAGGTTTGAGTGGCGTAACCAGCACGTTAATGCCTAGTAACAGGCTTCCAGTCTGAGAAACCAAACATCCTGACCGGACTCTGCGTTTCTTACCCAAAGCTCAGCCACCTTTACACACAGCCCACTTGCCTAGAAGACAGAACTGCATTTTCCCCAAATCGCTGGGCCTGGGATAAACAGGAGGAATACTCGTTCCTAAATATTTCTTTTCTTTTTTAAAAAAATGTATTTTATTTATTTGGTTGCAACAGGTCATGGCTGCAACTCATGGGATCTTCTATCTTCACTGGGGCATGTGGGATCTAGTTCCCTGATCAGGGATCGAACCTGGGCCCTCTCCAATGGCCTCGAGGAGCCTTAGCTGCTGGACCACAAGGGAAGTCCCTCTCAGTATTTCTATGACCTTAAAACCACTAGCTAGCTTACAGGGTAACTGCTTCATTTAGAGTTTATCTGATGCCCACCTGTCAGGGGAAAACCCCCCAAACATTAGGAGTAGCAGCTATACATACAACCTACTTGTGCCTAATATGGAAAATGACATCCTTCTTCCTGCATCTTCTTAGGTACTCCACTTCAACGATGTGTGAGGAGTGTGATTATGTGCAACGTAGGTTTTGTGGTATAAAGCGCCGTCCCAGGCGCCTTCTGATGTGTGTGAATATGTGTGCTCCGTCGCTTCAGTTGTGTCCGACTCTCTGCGACCCCCCAGGCTCCTCCGTCCATGGGATTTCCCAGGCAAGAATACTGGAGTGGGTTGCCATTTCCTTCTCCAGGGAATCTTCCTGACCCAGGGGTTGAACTCATGTCTCTTATGTTTCTTGCATTGGCAGGAAAATTCTTTACTGCTGTGCCATCTGGGAAGCCCACCTTCTAATAAAAATCAGCCAGAAAGTAGGTGGAGCCAGAAAGGAATGAGGGGATGGATACAGGCTGGAGAGGGGGCTGAGGACACCTGGAGAGGGGACATGTGAGGCTTGGAGCAGGAAAAGCGAGGTGGACACCAGGTGACCTCCCCAGGGTGGCTCAGACACGGGCACCCGGCACCTGGGACAGCTCAGACTGCGCATCCTGAAAGATCCAGAAAGATCAGCCCCCGCCATCCATATTCAACAGGCAGCGCTCTCTTTGGAATCCCACACATCACTAGGGTTTTCAAAAGTGTTGTGCAAAATATGGGCTTGTCATTTTTGGCGGGGGTTGTAAAATAAATATTAGGTTTTTAAAGAGAGAAGTTTTAAAAAAATAATAAGTGAATCCCACTTCATAATTGTAGCCCCATCATACAGATTTCATGTATGTCTCACCAGATATTTTTCTGATCTGATTATAATTTCTTTTATAAAACTGTGGTCACACTACTTATATAAAGTCATGCATCACTTTCCCCACCACACCGCATCTTGAGCATGCAAAGGACAGTGACAGATTATGTACGACTGCCTTGCCACTCTGCTTTTTACCTCCACCTGACTGTGCCCAGCTGGAGGCCAGAGGGACAGACCTCGCGGAGCTGGGCCACCCTCACCCAGCTCTGTGTCCCGAGTTGGGGCCACTGCGGCCGGCCTCAATTCCGCGAGTGAGGGATTCACAGGGGGCGCTACAGCTTCAGGCAGCATGGCCCCGTGGGTCTCCCTCGTGGCTGGGTTGGGTCAGCCGAGTTTACAGTAGAGGGATGACCTTCTTAGACCCAGGACAGGGCTATTTAAAGGAACGGGAGGCTGAGCCAAAACTCTGCAGAGCTAGCTCCCCGCACAGAGGCCCAGGTTTTCCTCCACTGGAATCCATTTCCTCTGGCAAAGCATACTGTGCAGTCATACCTGTTAGCTGACTACTGATGTTTTCATTTTGAAATTGCATAAGTACACCAGTACAGACAGCAACTGGGCTAACATCCATGTGGCACGTTATAGAATACTGTCTGCAACATGGACACAAGACTATAGTAACAGTTATAACACGGTCGTCCCATGGTATCTGTGGGGATTGTTCCAGGACCCCTTGAGAGTCCCTTGGACTGCTGGGAGATCCAACCAGTCCATCCTAAAGGAGATCAGCCCTGAGTGTTCATTGGAAGGACTGACGCTGAAGCTGAAACTCCAATACTTTGGCCACCTGAGGCGAAGAGCTGACTCATTTGAAAAGACCCTGATGCTGGGAAAGATTGAGGGCAGGAGGAGAAGGGGACGACAGAGAATGAGACAGTTGGATGGCATCACCGACTCAATGGACATGGGTTTGGGTAGACTCTGGGAGTTGGTGATGGACAGGGAGGCCTAGGCGTGCTGCGGTTCATGGGGTTGCAAAGAGTCGGACACGACTGAGTGACTGAACTGAACTGAACTGAAACACCTAAATCCATGAAAGCTCAAGCCCCTTACATAAAACGGCCCATAACCCGTGCACATCCTCTCAAACATATTACATCACTTCTCGACCACCTGTAATGCCTCAGTCAGTGTAAAACAGTATGTGAACAGTTGCCAGTGTGGGGCAAATTGAAGTTCTGTTTTTTGGAAGCTTCTGGAATTTTTTCTCTGCATGTTTTCCATCCACAGTTGACTCTTTAGCTGCAGAACCAACGAGTATGGAGGCTGACTGAATATGATGGTGTTATCATAACACATATACATTGTAATATTACTACAATTATAGCTGATATATAATAGTGGGTATGATAGTAATGAAAGTGAAAATCGCTCAGTCGTGTCCGACTCCTTGCGACCCCAGGGGCCATACGGTCCGTGGGACTCTCCAGGCCAGAATCCTGGAGTGGGCAGCCTTTCCCTTCTCCAGGGGATCTTCTCACTCAGTCGTGTCTGACTCTGCGACCCCAGGGGCCATACGGTCCATGGGACTCTCCAGGCCAGAATCCTGGAGTGGGCAGCCTTTCCCTTCTCCAGGGGATCTTCTCACTCAGTTGTGTCTGACTCTGCGACCCCAGGGGTCATACGGTCCGTGGAATTCTCCAGGCCAGAATCCTGGAGTGGGCAGCCTTTCCCTTCTCCAGGGGATCATCTCACTCAGTCGTGTCTGACTCCTTGCGACCCCAGGGGCCATACAGTCCATGGAACTCTCCAGGCCAGAATCCTGGAGTGGGCAGCCTTTCCCTTCTCCAGGGGATCTTCTCAACCCAGGGATAAAACCTAGGTGTCCCGCATTGCAGGCGGATTCTTTACCAGCTGAGCCACAAGGGAAGCCCATGATAATAATAGATATCAGTAAATTTTAATTATTAATGATACTTAATATATTTTGTTGTCATTTAATCCTTCAGTCATGCCCAACTCTTTGCGACCCCATGGACTGTAGCCCGCCAGGCTCCTCTGTCCTTGGGATTTCCCAGGCAAGAATACTGGAGTGGGTTGCCATTTCCTTCTCAAGGGGATCTTCCCAACTGAGGGATCAAACCTGCATCTCCTGCATTGACAAATGGATTCTTTACTGCTGAGCCACCAGGAAAATGCCACCTAATATATT
This sequence comes from Cervus elaphus, assembly GCF_910594005.1. Lineage (NCBI taxonomy): Eukaryota > Metazoa > Chordata > Mammalia > Artiodactyla > Cervidae > Cervus > Cervus elaphus. The sequence continues at coordinate 3,707,327 of NC_057836.1, forward strand.
TTATTACTGGAGTGGGTTGCCGTTCCCTTCTCCAGGGGATCTTCCTGACCCAGGGATCGAACCCAGGTCTCCTGCATTACAGGCAGATTCTTTACTGTCTGAGCCACCGAGAAAGCCCTGAAATAGTACATCCTGTTACAAATAAAATATATATTTGTGTGGATCCACGGGGGCATATTCCTACTTCACAAATGCGTTGCTGTCTTGTCACTCAGTCATGCAGCCGTGCCGACTCTTCTGCGACCCCGTGAGCTGCAGCCCAGGAGGCTCCTCTGGGTTGCCATTTCCTTCTCTGTGGAGCCTTCCTGACCCAGGGACTGAACCCACATATCCTGTTCGGTAGGCGGATAATGTGTTTTATATAAAGTAACACGAAGTTTGGGATTGACATAGACACACTGCCGTACATAAAATAGTCAGCAGAGACCTACTGTGTGCCACAGGGACCTACTGTGCTGTAACAACCTAAATGGGAAAATAATCTGAAAAAGAAGAGACGTCCGTGTATGTGTATCTGATTCACTTCGCCGTACACCTGAAACTAACAACACTGTAAACCAACTATACTCCAGTATGAAATAAGAATGGTTAAAAATAAAAAGTGAACGCTCTGAAACAGGAAAAGTTACCTTTGCTACAATATGATCCGACACGGATCTCCTTCTCACTGAATCCCGGTTGGTGTAACTGTGGGAGCTCGGACGCCCTCCTCACCTCCCCCCAGTGGTGGCTCCATCCCACTCACATCGGATTAGCGCTGCCAGGCCCTGGAGACAGGAGGCCGGAAGCACCGTGGCCCCGACGGGAGATCAGCAACCTACCTCCACAGCAAATGATAGCAGCCACAAAGAGGGAGATATCACTGTCGTCCAGCTCCAGTGCATTGAACTTCATCGCGAAGTCGAACTTGGGCTCCATGATATCACAGAAGGGTTTTCTTAGGCTTTTAAGGAATTCACGGGTTATGAAGCCATTCCCATAGGCTACCAACATCCCGTCTTTATTCATCACAGAAGACAGCATGGCAAATATGGCTTCGTAAACACCATACTTCAGCAGAGTGACCTGGTCATTCAAGTCCAAGTTTGCAAATCCCGGGATGGACTTGGCGAACTCCGTGAGCTCAGTGACGGTCTCCACGGACGTGCACTGGCAGCAATGGAAAATGCGGACTTCCGCCTCCTTGTTCTGGATGCCGTTGGCCACCAGCTTGGCCACCAGGGTCTTCTCGGCCATACACAGCGTCTCCATGTCATGGATGACGAAAGGCTGGAAATAAAGACACTGGAATCAGTTGGCTGATTGGCGACAAGCTGTCTTCTTAATTATCATGAAACTGATGAGTAGTCACTGTATTTCAGCCACCTGAGAATCAAAGTATGTACAAAACACAGTCCTCATTCTTAAACAACCTCAAAATTAGTTGCGGACAAAAAGACTTTTAATAGAGGACAACACACATCAAAAAAGATAGTCATCATCATCGCCTGAAACTGGGTGGGAATTTCATTGCTAAGGAAGTGAAGGACTTCCCTGGCAGTCCAGTCGTTAGGATTCCGTGATTCCACTGCTTTGGGCCTGGGTTCAATCCCTGGTCAGGGAACTAAGATCCCGCATGCCTTGCAGCACGGCCAACAGCAACAAAGTGAAGTACTGATTTTGGCAATAAAGCTCACAAGAAAGAGAATATTAGCTAACCACTCTAAATATATGATAATTTTCTCTGGATTCCCAAATGCTACTGCAATAGCCAGTCATTACAATAAGTCTTTTTTTCTGTAAACAATGGTGGTAGTGGTTTGGTGGTTTAGTGGTTTAGTTGCTAAGTTGTGCCCGACTCTTGTGACCCCATGGACTGTAGCCTGCCAGGCTCCTGTGTCCATGGGATCCTCCAGGCAAGAATACTGGAGTGGGTAGTCATTTCCTTCTCCAGGGGATCTTCCCACCCAGGAATCGAACCCGCGTCTCCTGCATTGTGGCAGATTCTTTACCGACTTAGCTAAAAGGGAAGCCCTGAGCTACAAGGGCTTCAAGCCTTGAGCTATAAACAATAATGGTTCATTTATTCCAGAGACTCTAAAAAACCAAATCCTAGTGTTTATTTTGGCAAAGTCATATTTAAATCAATGAAAAGTGATAAAACAAATGAAATGATCATAGTCACTGATCACTGGGGAATATGTGCTATTTTAACTATGAACTTTTGGTAAGTTGGGATTTCCTGGTGGTTCAGACAGTAAAGAATCTGCTTGCAATGCAGGAAACCCAGGTTTGATCCCTGGGTCAGGAAGAGCCCCTGGAGAAGGAAATGGCAACCCACTCCAGTATTCGTGCCTGTAAAATCCCATGGATGGAGGAACCTGGCGGGCCACAGTCCATAGGGTTGCAAAGAGTTAAACACGACTGAGCAACTTCACTTTCACTTGGTAAATTGTTCATACGTGCATGCATGTTAAGTCGCTTCAGTCGTATCAGACTCTTTGCGACCCCATGGACCATATCCCTGCCAGGCTCCTCTTGTCCATGGGATTCTCCAGGCAAGAATACTGGAGTGGGTTGCCATGCCCTCCTCCAGGAAAATTATTCATACCAGTAATTTTTAGTTTTTCCATTTTATGAACGTTAGAGATAACTTACCCAACACTGACTATTGAATGAATAAATTTCACATGTAAATAAATGTAACTCAGAAAGTTGGCATCTATGTAGAACTAAACAAACACGCACTGTTAAACTCTTGCTCTCTGGGGATAAACCGGAAAGCCTTGCAGGACCCCCTTTCCTGATGCAGGAGACTGAAATCTCCCCACCACTGCTCCACATTCTGAGACAGTCTCCACAGTCTCCAAATGCTTGTGGCAGCTCCCGAAACATGGCCTTACCATGTACATCTAAACCCACCAGTCCTATCATTTTATAAAGATCTAATGGGCTGCCCCAGTAGCTCAGGTGGGAAAGAATCTGCCCTGAATGCGGGACACCTGGGTTCGATCCCTGGGCCGGGAAGATCCCCTGGAAAAGGGATGGCAACCCACTCCAGTAGTCTTCCCTGGAGAATCCCATGGACAGAGGAGGCTGATGGGCTACAGTCCATGGGGTTGCAAAGAGCCGGACAAGACTGAGCTACTAACGCAGTGGAGGACAGATAAGATGGCGGGCCATGGATTTGGAGCCAGTGTGCTCAGGAGAGACGGTGTGTCTGGTGGGGCTTGGGAAAACGGGCACAGATAAACACTGCAGCCAAGATGCAGCCAGGGCTTTATGCGGAGCAGAAGAAGCGGCCGTCTCCGAGGGAGCACTCTGACTCTTCTACAGGCCGGTGAGGACGCGGGCTGAGGCATTATGTTCAGCCCCCGCTGGACAAACACTGAGTGGACGGGCAGCCCAGTGATTTTAAGAACCACTCTGCAAGTGGGCAGATCACATCACTGACAGTGCCTCCGGGCCCCACGGCATGACGTGTGCCCTTTCTGGGCTCATGAGCATCGGGATGAGCCACCTGCAGGGCACCTGTGGGTACCTGGTACAGAGGCGGAGGTGCTGGGATAATCTGACGCACTGTCTTTGAAATGTCTAAACAGAATTAGAATTCGCAAGATAGTCTTGAACCAAAAAAAAAAAAAGGATCTGATTTCGCATCTGAGGCAAGGGAGTATTTTTTAAATTATCTGTGAAGGACTGCAAACATCCTGAATACAAAAGTTAAAGCCAAATTTCAAACAATCTCAGGTTTGATGGAGAAAGACTAAAACTATCTTTTTCCAAAGACTTTAAAAGCAGGACAGGTTGACCTTTTGGGGGGAAAGTTTGGGGGCAGTTTCTATGAAATTGGAGCTTAGATTTAAGGTGGACTAGAAAAATGTTTTTAAAGAATAGATGGCAGTATTCCCTCAATTGCAGAAAATACAATATAAGGCCACCTTGACTTTATACAGATCACTGAGTTTCTAAAAGCACATTCAACAGAAATGAAAATGTTCCATGAATTTTTTTAAAAATGAATTTTGCTGTTAAAAAAAAAAAAACACTGGAAAAATACTGAGCTAAACGAAGTTATGGCCTGCCAGCGTCTTTAACATAATGAGTGTACATTGTCGATCTTTAAGAATGGAGTTAGGGACTTCCCTGGTGGTCCAATGGTTAAGGCCTTGCAATGCAGGGGATGCGAGTTCAATCCCTGGTCGGAAACTAAGATCCCACATCGCATGCTGCTGAGCCCAAACTAGAGAGTCTGTGCGCCACAATGAAAGATCTCACGCCTCAACTAAGACCTGATGCAACCAAATAAATATTTTTTAAAAAAGAAATCACCTGCTAAAAAAATTTATTAAAAAAATAGAACTGGGTTAGCATAAGCAGTGGTTTCCAGTGTTTGACTGCAGAATGCCTATTTATTATTATTATTATTATTGGTAGGACATTTCATAAGACTAGCACAGACTGGCTACATAATTTTCAGGGCCTAGTGCAACATGCCAGTCACTTACTCAGAAGCGATTAAGACTTTCAAGACAGTGACAGAGAGCATGAAACCCCAGTGCAGGGCCCGCTACGCGGGGGGGGCGGTGTGAGACAGCACACACGCCCAGGATGCCGGCCCTGGACTAGTTTTACGTGAAACATTCTCTCATAAATGAAGACTTCGATCATAACGAGTATTTCAGTTTTATAAAATTATCAGTTGGGTTTTAGAAGGCAGGCCTCATTAACAGGCAAAATTAGAAACCATTTGGATTCAAAACAAGTGTGAACATTTAAAATCATGTTTGTTACAGCCAAAGAGAAATTGTAGAGTAAGACCCTTGAAAGTTTGCCAAGCTTTTTTGAGAAATATTATCCATTAGACTATTTTAGAAGTCCTGGAAGCTTTCATTTAACTTTGGAATGAGCCTTTTCTACTCAAGCTTGAATATGAATACATCTGATGTTACAGGTGGTCATTTCAAATCAGTGAAGCACATCATAAAAAGTTTAAACAGTACAAGGCAGAAAGCTGTCCACTTTCCCCTCAGAATTGTGCGTGCACGCATGCTAAGTCCCTTTAGTCACCCTCTTTGTGATCCTATGGACTGTAGCCCTCCAGGCTCCTCTGTTCAAGGAACTCCTCAGGCAAGAACCCTGGAGTGGGTTGACATGCCCTCCTCCGGGAGACCTTCCTGACCCAGGGACCTCACCCTCACCTCTTCAGGTCTCCGGCATGGGCAGGTGGCTTCTTTACCACCAGCGCCACCTGGGGAGCACCCACCCCAAATCACTCCAGGCCGAGTCCAGAAGGCTCCCCTCACTGATGACATTTTTTTTTGGCTCACACCTGAAGTGTTCTATGTGTATTAACGGTGTTCCCTATAAGAGTTCATTTCCGAAACACATTCAAAGAGCATTTTCTGTGAAAACTTAGGCAGCGCCATCTTTTAGGGGAAATTTAATTGTGAGTTATTTGGTAGAATTGCTTTGGATGACATTATCTAACAAGCTCTTGATGAGGTTTTACTACACATTTCTCGACACAGTATAAAACAGCATGCTTTTCAGCCTACTGACAACTGAAGTTATAGGTGTGATACCCCGGGGCGTGGTGGGAAGGGGTGCCAGTCCAAGACCCACCGTGCGCGGGCAGGTCTGCCTCTGTCTGAGCACAGAGGGAGCAGCCGAGACTGTGGCCCCAAGTTGGATGCTCCAAGCTCTGGCGTGCCCTGGGCAGGCCAGATAGACAGGAGAAGGGCCACATCTCCATGTACGCAGGGCATGGGGTGGGAAGTGAGCCCACCTGAGAGCAAACAGGGTCATCAAAGGCAGTGACTGTCCCCTGGACACCCCCTCTCCAACTGGTACCCGTGATGCGGTGGTTTGGAGGTGGGGGCAGAAGCTAGAGACAGACACTTAGCGGTACCCTGAACTCCACTTTTGCTATCCAGTGAAGCCCAGTCCTAGACTGCTTGTCTATTATTTATTTCCTTAAGGCCAAAACACAGATTCCTCTCCCCAAGTCACTGTGTGATAGTCCTCAACTGTCCAGGTTTCCGCTCTGGCCTTGGGTGACGGGCTCCTCCTTGGAGTACGTGGACCTCAGTGACGTATGGGAAAGATACTGTACGGAAATCAAGTTAATATTAAACAAAAGTGTTTGGCTCAGAGTAAAGATGACTTTTAAGTTTGCTTTACATTCTGAAAACCCAAGGGAGAAGTAGAAGATCTCAGCAACATCTCAAAAGATTCAAAGAGATAAAAAATTTGGACTACAAGATCAAACCAGTCAATCCTAAAGGAAATCAACCCTGACTGTTCATTGGAAGGACTGATGCTGAGGCTGAAGTTAAAATACTCTGGCCACCCGATGGGAAGACCTGACTCACTGGAAAAGATCCTGATGCTGGGAAAGATTGAAGGTGGGAGGAGAAGGGGACGACAGAGGATGAGATGGTTGGATGGCATCACCGACTCAATGCACATGAGTGAGCAAACTCTGGGAGACGGTGAAGGACAGGGAAGCCTGGCGTGCTGCAGTCCCTGGGGTCGCGAAGAGTCAGACATGATTTAGCAACTGAACAACAGCAACGACTTGGGGCTATACCAGTCATTTCCAGGAAAGAAATTCAAAGGTGAAAGGTTACTTTGCTTTCACCCCTGTGATGTGGAAAGGACTGAGTCTGTGCTGGCCCAGCGTGGGTGCAGCTTTACCAATTTAACGAGAGTTTGCTCAAACCCTTCTAAAGTACCTCAGCCTATTTCATTGGAGAAATCACCGAAGAATGAAAAGACTCAGTAAAAAAGAGGCTGGGTGTGTTCATGAAAGTAAGCAGCTTGTGAAATGCTTTACTTTCCTGTGACTAAAAGTTCCAGCTTGTAATTCCCAACAGGGATGGCTTCAAGCTACTCATTAGTACAAATTAAACCTGTTGCACCACGCTCATAGGGAAGAGGCAGAACGTCTTGATTTGCCAACCTCGGGCCATGACCTGCTTTGAAGGCCACTCTGAGATCAGTCCTGTAACGGAGACAGAGGCTTGGCTCACTGTGGGGTGGGGGCCAGGTACACCAGGGACATTCTTAGTTGCTCCCAAGAAGGTCCAGAACCGTCCAAAAGACAGGAAAAAGAAAGTTAATGAAAACAAGAGGACCTCTTCTAAGCCTGGAGCTGTCATTTGCTTCTCCCTGGAGAAAAAGCAGATGAGGGGTGGGTAGGAAGGGGGAACACTGGAGAGGAGAGAGTATTTTTTTAGGAGCAAGGATACAAGGGCACATTTTGAGTCAGAAGGGAATGGTTTCATTTTCTGAGATTAAAAAAAAAATCACTTACACAGCTCTAGAATCTGGTAAACTATTAAACAGAGTTTTTGGGCACATTAATTACCAGTCAGTATACTAACTTGGTTGCTGGGAGCTTTGAGGTGGATCAAATGGATAGGAATTGCTGTCAGGCTGAGTTTCATAGTCTCTGAACGAAAATGTTTCCAATGCATTGTCTGTCATTTGCCTTGGGGATAAATATTATTTTCTCAACATTCAGAACATACTTCCTCCACCCTCTGCTATGACGCGTGCTGACGGGTGGCCCAGGGAGCCGTCAGACTGTAACAAGCAGAGCAGAGCCACCCACCGGATTGTTGTTGGTCTTCCCGGCAAGGATGACCCGGGCCTTGACCTTGTTCATGTTGAAGTTCTTCAAGTAGGCCTCATAAATCCTCTTGGCCAGAGACTTGAGATCTGCGGTTTCGGAATCTTCTAGGTCATGTTCACACGTGAGGATTTCTGCTTTCAATTTTGCTTTTTCAGATCTTGGCATTCGTCCAAACCGAATTGCTGGGGGTCGGAGGGGAGATACAGAATCATGGAAAACAGAGAAATGAAGGACATAACGGGGAGTGATGACTAACAGCTGCAGGGAAAGTTCACACCACGGGTTAAACTGTGGCCGAACGTTACCAGGAAGTCAGAACGCACTTCTCCACGACTCAGCTTTCTCCCTCGGAGAGGTGAACGTACTACTCAAACTCCATATATCCCAGACTTTTAAAACCAAAAGGTTAAAATAAAAATTAGCACCATTACTCACTTCACCAATAGGACGGGCTCAAGGTCACTTCATGTCATTAAGTGTATAATTGACCCTTCCAATCAAGGAGATGAAAGTGAGCTTAGAAGGAGTTAACTGTTACCTTTTTCTCCTTCAGAAGGTAGACATGCAACTCTTACGAACATCATTTTAAACTTACTTTCACGTAGTAGTTGGCATGTTTTAAAATAAGAGTAGGGGGCCTTCCCTGGTGGTCCAGTGGTTAGGACTCCACACTTCCAATGCAGGGAGCATGGGTTTGATCCCTGGTTGGAAAAGGATCCCACATACCACATGGCCAAAAAAAAGATATTAACATAAGAGTATGATTGAATGTAATTAAACCTATAATATGGTAAAATGTTTGAAATGGCACACACTTCATATATAAGATATGAACATTATCTCTGTGATTTCCAGTTGGTTGCAAAATCTTATATGCAGGTTTCACCATTTGAAGTTTTTAACCATAATTCCAAGGGCTCTACTGGACCTCTGCTCTTTGAGACTTACTTTCTTAGGCTCTTGTGTTACAAAAAGACCTGAGTATTAAATGCTGCAGCACATTCATCAAAGTGCAGCACATTCCGAGCCCATGAGGGAGGCAGACGGAGGCATATGGGTGGGTAAAGTTTGAGAGACAACCTTACCTACCATTATGGGACATCCCAACCGAAAGGCACTTGTGGAAACGACAGTATTGGCACTTATTCCGATTCTTCTTCTGAATCTTGCAACTACGGTCACATTTGTCATACACCAGCTTCAGCCGAATCGTTCGCCTAAAGAAACCCTGCGGATTAACATACAGTTTGTTAAAGAGTGGGACCACTGATGAATCAATGTCATTCCTTTATTCACGCTTCTTGTTGTTCATTTATTGTCTCTTTTAAGATGAACTAAATGTAGAGAAATGGTTCATCTAAAAAGTCCGATGTCGGGACTTCCCCGGTGGCCCCGTGGTTGAGACTCTGCGCTCCCAGTGGGGGCACAGGTTTGATCCCTGGCTGGGGAACGAGATCCCACGTGCAGCACAGCACGGGCAAATAAATAAATAAAGTTCTTAATTTTCTTAAAAAAGTCTGATATAATTGAGGCAAGTTGAAAATTTGAAATTTCATTACATGGAAAAGGAAAAGTAAGAAAATGAGGCAAAATTCAAAGTAATACCAATACATCCTCACCTAGGCAAACACACAGTCCCCCAAAGAGTGACTCCACCCAGCTAAGATTTCTACAAATGTGACTTTCTCTTCTCAGAGAACAGGTCCATATGGGTGATGAAAATGTTCTAAGCATTTTTGTGGGAGAACATAAACTGTCTAAAAGATAAAGATTATATAATAAAGGGAGGCCAGCTGGTTGTAAATAACTTTCTTACTTTATAAAAGCATCTTAAACTTTACCCAGTGAGAAACAACTTTAAAAAAACCCAAAGTAAACAAAGGTGACTAAATCATGGCCCAGTGGAAAGACAGCTTTGCAAGGAGCAAGATACACGCTGTGGAGCCCGCGGTTCAGGTGGACGGGCCCCTGGCCCCAAGGGCACACTGCAGGGCGAGCCGCAGCGGCTGCGGAGGGCTCGGCCCTGGGTCTGGCCGTGGGCCGGCATACGCTGTGGGGTCCTGACGTGGCCGATTCTCGGGAGGACCACCGCCCTCTGCGGCCTTCTGAGGACAATGGAGAGAGAATGTGCGCCAAAGCTCTCTGACCTCGCGTCACCGTGAAGGCAGCAGCCTCGCCGTGGCTCATTCTCTTTCAAACAGCACACTTGCCTCATCACGTATAAGGAGCAGCCCAGCAATACGCCACAGGCTCTCCACAGAGCAAATTGAGCCTGCTCCTGGGATCAGTTTCTGATCGACGGCTTTCACGTGCTTGTACCGAGCCACTTCCGTCGTGTCCGACTCTGGGCCACCCCGTGGACTGTAGCCCGCCAGGCTCTTCTTGTCCATGGCATTTTCCAGGCAAGAATACTGGAGCGGGTATTCCTTCTCCGGGGACCTTCCCCACCCAGGGACTGAGCCCGCGTCTCCTGCGGCTCCTGCATTGCGGGCGGATTCTCTACCACTGAGCCACCAGGGACGCCCTTTGGCAGATCTTTCTCACTAACAACAAACATTTGCGTATAAAATAAAGAGACGCACACGTGGTCCCTGAAGGCCACTTTTCTCCGCACCCAGGGCCCCGTACCTTGCAGCCCTCGCACGCGTGGACGCCGTAGTGGTAGCCGGAGGCTTTGTCCCCACAGATCCTACACTCGATGTTCAGGGCGATACTGGATGACTCCTCAGTGCTGCCAGGGACCGTGGGGCAGGAGACGGACGAGGGGCTCGAGGCCGGGGACAGGGTGTCTAGGAAAAGAAGGGGGAGGTTGATGAACTTCCATGCTCTCACCATCCACCATCTAGGCCAGCTTTCTGAGGCTCTGATCCCCGCCTACCCACCCCCCCAGCTCCCCCACTCCACCGCCCTGGGCTTTCGCTGGGGAGGCTTCAGCGGGTGGGTAGGGCTCCCTTCCTGTGTCAGTCCTGGCCCAGCCCTCCCACAGCGACCCGGGCGGGGACATCTGGAAGCTCCCCCAGCCAGGGACTCCCCAACTAAAAAAAAAAAAAAACTATACTCTTTACTCCATAAAAATCAAAACAAAATGGACCAAATCTTGGCTCTATAGAAAAGGCCACTTCATGAGCAGCCTATACACACAAATGCTCACAACAGCTTTATTCTTCATTACTAGAAACTCAAGTGTCCCACACAGACTTGCTTTTTTTTGCATCCTCCCTTCCAGCCGTTTCGTACTTGTTAACTCAGTAAATTGCACCAGAAAGACAATAAAAATCCATGTGGGTAACCCAGAAGCACAACCCAAGAAAAAAAGAAGTTGGGTTTTCTTAAAATTAAAAACTCCTGCTCTGCAGAAGACACTGTTAAGAAAATGAAAAGACAAGGCACAGACTGGGGGAAGCTATTTGCAAAACACATACCCAGTGATAGACTTGCACCCAAAATACATGAACGAGTCTTACAACTTGGCAGTAATGAAACTAAAAACCTCAATTAAAAACAGGCAAAGGATCTGAGTAGATACCTGGCTGAAGAAGACACACAGATAGCAAGCAAGAACATGAAAACATGCTTCCCATCAACGGTCACTGGGAACCTGTGAATTAAAACGAGACACCACTGTGCAGCTATTAGAATGGCTAAAATTAAAAAAACTGACACCATCAAATGATGGTGAGGAGGTGGAGGAAAAGACACTCTCATTCTAGGGAAGCAGATTGGTGCAGCCACTTTGAAAGACAATTTGGCAGCTTCTTATGAAGCAATACAGTCTTAAAGAATCACACTGCTAGATATTGACACACGGTGATGGAGGAGACTCTTGAGAGCCCCTTGAACATCAAGGAGACCCAACCAGTCCTTCCTAAAGGAAATCAGTCGTGAATATTCATTGGAAGGACTGATGCTGAAGCTGAAACTCCAATACATTGGCTACCTGATGCAAAAAACTGACTCCTTGGAAAAGACCCTGATGCTGGGAAAGACAGAAGGCAAGAGAAGGGGACGACAGAGGATGAGATGGTTGGATGGCATCACTGACTCAATGGACATGAGTTTGAGTAAACTCTGGGACTTGGTGATGGACAGGGAGGCCTGGTGTGCTGCAGTCCATGGGGTCGCAAAGAGTTGGACCAGACTTCGCAACTGAACGACAATAATAATGTTGACAAAAGTTATTTGAAAACGTGTGTCCACACAAAAACCTACATGTGAATGTTTTCAGCAGCTTTATTCCTTTTAAAACATTTTACTGAAGTATAGTTGATTTACAATGTTGTGTTTAATAACTGCTGTACAGAAAAGTGACTCAGTTATACACATGTTTGTTTCATCATGGTTCATCACAAGATATTGAACGTGGTTCCTGTGCTACACAGTAGGACCTCGTCGTTTATCCACCCGTCTTTGCTTAGTTTGCATCTGCTAATTCCAACTCCCAATCCTCCCCTCCCTCCCCCTCCTCTCCCTTGGTAACCACAAGTCTGCTCTCTACGTCTGTGTGTCTCTGTTTTGTAAATATGCTCATTTCTTGTCTTGTTTTAGATCCCACACATAGGTGATGTCATATGATATTGGTCTCTCTCTTCACGACTTACTTAGTATGATAATCTCCAGTTGCATCCATGTTGCTCCAAATGGCTGAGAAAAATGAAAAAATTACTTCGGTTTTTTTTAAATGGCCGAGTGATACTCCATTGTACGTACATATGTACCACATCTTCCTTATCCATTCCTCTGTCGATGGACGTTTAGGAGGTTTCCATGCCTTGGCTATTGCGGACAGTGCTTTAGCAGTTTTACACTTAATTGCCAAAAATTAAGAGGCCAAGAGGCCCCTCAATAGGTAAAGTCAGTTCCAAAAGGCTACATATGTGGTTCTTAATATCTGACATTTGGAGAAAGGCAGAACTATAGGTGGTAAAAAGATCAGCGGCTGGAGTGGGGATGGGGGAGGCAGGGTTGAATAGGTGAAGCACAGTGGCTTTTTCGAGGTGGTGAAACTATTCATGTGAAATTGTAATGGTGAATACACAACATAATTTGTCAAAATCCACAGAGTTTGACAGTTCAGAGTGAATTTCAAGGTGTGCAAATAAACAAAAATAATTGAGGAGGTCCAGGGGCCCCAGAATGGCACAGAGAATGCAATTATACAACCTAACTATATCACAAACGTGGGGAACATTTGTAGGAAACCTAGATGAAGATGTTGGCCTGCATGACCTTGGAAATGCATGGAGTCTGTGAGTCCAGAGGAAAGGGGAACCGCACCTGGTCACTGTCCTCACTGATAGGGTTGTTTCCGACAGGGCTCTGGGTGAGCAATTCTGATGTCACTGTACTTGCTGTTCTGTCATTCTGTCATGTCCGACTCTTTGTGACCCCATGGACTGCACCACGACAGGCTTCTCTGTCCCTCACCAACACCTGGAGCTTGCTCAAACTCATGTCCAGCGAGTCGGTGATGCCATCCAACCATGTCATCCTCTGTCATCCCCTTCTCCTCCCGCCTTCAATCTTTCCCAGCATCAGGGTGTTTTCCAAGCAGTCAGTTCTTCGCATCAGGTGGCCAAAGTATTGGAGCTTCACCTTCAGCATCAGTCCTTCCAATGAATAGTCAGGACTGATTTCCTTTAGGATGGACTGGCTGGATCTCCTTGAAGTCCAAGGGACTCTCAAGAGTCTTCTCCAACACCACAGTTCGAAGGCATCGATTCTTCAGTGCTCAGCCTTTTTTATTGTCCAGCTCTCATATCCGTACATGACTCTTGGAAAAAAACATAACTTTGACGTAGGCAAAGCAATGTCTCTGCTTTTCAATACACTATCTAATTTTGTCAGAGCTTTTCTTCCAAGGAGCAAGCATGTTTCAATTTCATGGCTGCAGTCACCATCTGCAGTGATTTTGGAGCCCAAGAAAATAGTCTGTCACTGTTTCCACTGTTTCCCCATCTATTTGCCATGAAGCAATGGGACCAGATGTTATGGTCTTAGTTTTTTGAATGTTGAGTTTTAAGTCAGCTTTTTCACTCTCCTCTTTCACCTTCATCAAGAGGTTCTTTAGTTCCTCTTTGCTTTCTGCCGTAAGGGTGGTATCATCTGCGTATCTGAGATTATTGATATTTCTCCCAGCCATCTTGATTCCAGCTTGTGCTTCATCCAGCCCGCATTTCACATGATGTACTCTGCATATAAGTTAAATAAGCAGGGTGACAATATACAGCAGCCTTGACCTACTCCTTTACCAATCTGGAACCAATCTGTTGTTCCATGTCCAGTTCTAACTGTTGCTTCTTGATCTGCATGCAGGTTTCTCAGGAGGAAGGTAAGGTGGTCTGATATTCCCATCTCTTGAAGAATTTTCCACAGTTTGTTGTGATCCACACAGTCAAAGGCTTTGGCGTCGTCAGTGAAGCAGAAGTAGAAGGCACTCCACTGGAAATGAAAAACTAAATGTTCACTTAATGATGGTGGATGGATGGATTATGGGTGGATGGTAGATGGACAGATAGTAGATGGATGGATGGACGATGGGTGGATGGTAGGTGGACAGATAGTAGATGGATGGATGGATGATGGATGGATAATTGGATGGTGGATGGATGGATGGATGGTTGGTTAGATGGATGGTGGATACTGTTGGAGTGTGAGCTCACAGATAAGAAGAGGCTAGAGTGACCCATGAGGTGGTGGATTAGAGGTGCAGACATTTGTTTGAACTCATATTACCTTAACATAGAGACAGACAGCTGTATATAGAAATACAGACATGTGTACATATGTGGGTTTGTATGTACACATACATGTCTGTTCCATCAGCTGAGAGAGCCTAAGAGGAAAGATACTCCAGGGAATTTCCTGGTGGTCCAGTGGTTAGGACCCCAGGCTTTTACTGCCAAGGGCTCAGGTTCAATCTTTGGTTGGGAAAACTAAGATTTCGCAAGCTGTGGAGTGTGGCCAAAAAAAAAAAAAAAGGAAGGTAAAGAAAAGATACTCCAAGAGCAGCCTCAAATGCTTGGAGGGAACAGTGCGGAGTATCTCAGAGTTGTTAGGACCCTGGGTAAAACACTCGAAAGGGTTTTGCCTCAGAACTGGGGCAAATTACCTCTAGATCAGCACTGCTCTGGTCCCGTCTAACAAAGCTTAACCACAGGATCTGAAAGGATCAGCATTTTCCATGTTAAAACTTAACTGCCTCCCAGAACAGGATTTAAGAATATTTATGTAAATACAAAATATCCATCACCAACAAAATCCACAATGTATGGTATCTAAAAATAAACTGTAAAAAAAACATGCAAAGAAGCAGAAGAACGGGATCCATTCCACTCCTATTTACCCAAGAGAAGAGGAAGCACTGTTCACACAGAGGTGTGGACGTGAACCTTCCCAGCAGCTGTATCTGTAACAGCCAAGACCCGGAGACAACCAGACGTTTATCAACAACGTGGACAAACAAACTGCGGTAAACCCAGACAGGGAATTTTAAAAGATGAACTGTTGATACATGCTGTCAATACAGATGAATCTAAAGATAATTTGGCTGAGTGAAAGGAGTTAGACTAAAAAGAGAGCATGCTGCATGATTCCATTTATATAAAATTCTAGGAAACACAAACTGGCTGATGATAGAAAGCAGACCTGTGGTTACTTTGGGAGGGAGGGAGGTGTGGGGGGGACAGGTAAACTTTGGGGTGACGGGGCTGCCGTTTGATTGTGCTGACGGCTTCACAAGTCTCCGCATGTGCGTGTGTGTGCATCTGATTGCACTGTTTGAATATGTGAAGTTTTTATGTCAATAAAGCTGGCTAAGAAATATAGTGGGTAGGGCGGGAAATACAGACTGGCAGAGCAGTCTCACCCGTCCAATCTCCTAGGTGTACAGTTTACCGTGAACACGTTTTATAGAGGGCCCTCCTGTATCTGCAGTTTACATAACTTAGAAATATCACCATTAGAGACAAGGATGAAAAACCGAATTTACAAATAAGAAATCATTTTCTCTCTCAAATGAAGTGGTAACAATAGCAGTGAAAAATCTAGCAAGGAGATACAGATTTTACGGATTACGAGATGATTCTAAACGATCAAAAGGGTTAATTAACCATGACAAGGAGAACTGGAGTGAAGTAAAAATGGATGAGCACACACCCACCACCTTAGCGGCCAGTGGCCGAGTGTGTCTGGTCACTTTCCGTAAGCTCCCCTTTCTTCCTTTCTGCCACGGTGCACACCCCGTCACAAACGCCACCGCAGTGCAGACCCCTGTGCGTGAGGTGAAGCAGGCTCGCTGGGTTGTGCACGCTCAACCGCGCTCTCCGTGACACGGGTTTACCCGTGAACACGGCTGCCAGCACCGCCAGCCTCCCTCTCCCACCGTCAGCGAAGGTCAGCGCATGGTCTCGGGAACATCTTCCCGGGGTGGGGACATGGGAGAAGACGGTGGGGGAGCAAGCCCTGGACACAAGGGGAGTCGTGGGGGTGAGGGAACACAGAGAAGTCCCACCAGACGCTGCCGGGAGAAACTTCTCAGTTCTCCCAAGAGAGCCGGGCTCATCCACGATCAGAGAGGTAAACTGCAAACACACCTCCTGGGCGGTTCAATCCTGACTCCTCCAGTCCCAACTCAACACCCACTCCTGCCAAGAAGGACCGTGGGGTCAAGTCCTCCCCAAAGGAGCCTCCTTTAAATCAGGGGTGCAGCTGACACCACATTATCCCAGCCCGGCTTTTTTGGGGAGGGGCCATGCTGCAAAGCTTGAAGAGCCTTAGCTCTGCACAGGGACTGAACCCATGTCCCCTGCATTGGAGGCGTGGAGTCCTAGCCACTGGGTCGCCAGAGAAGTCCCCGGGGTGGCTTACATGTTGCCCAGAGAGATGGACTGTGCCGTGGCCCCCTCTTTCCCAGCGAGGTTACCAGACTAGACCCCACATTTTACTGCTTTGTATCTGCCTTGCCTGATGCCTGATGTAGTTCTTTGTTTTTTTCTACCATAACCATCTTAAAATCCCTTTTTTTTACAGTTTTAATATTTTTTTTATTGAAGCATAGTTGATATGCCACTTTGTGTTAATTTCCGCTATTCAGCAAAGCGATTCAGTTGTACACATATACATACATTCGTTCTTTTTTAAAATATTCCTTTCCATTACGGTTTACCATATGGAAAAGACCCTGATCCTGGGAAAGACTGAAGGTGAAAGGAGAAGAGGGTGGCAGAGAATGAGATAGTTAGATGACATCATCAACTCAATGGACGTGGATTTGAGCAAACTCCGGGAGACAGTGGAGGACAGAGGAGCCAGGCGTAGTGCAGTCCACGGGGTTGCCAAGAGTCGGACACAACTGAATGACTGAACAACAATGACAAATTTAATACAGTTCTCCATGCTCTGCAGTAGGACTTTGTTGTTTTTCCATCCTAAACATGAAAGTTTACTAAAGAGTAAGGAGATGGTTCATATCCATTTCCAGACAAGAGAGTGATTTTTATTACAATAGGCATCTCTGCTTTAAAGAAACATAAACTCACAGCATTAAAAAAAAAAATGCCAGCTGAATTTCAAGCATTATGTGACTTATGTCCAGCTTTTATAAAGAGGACACACCATGAGATGCTGCGAAAGCCCAGTGGCGCTGCATGCCACGCTCTCGTGGCTGAAGATTTCAAGGCAGAAAGACGTGACTTCTCCTCCAGGTGAAGAGAACACTGTTCTCTGCGGAAAAACATTTCTGAGTAAAGCTTTCCAGGAAGTGGTACGCTTACCTGTAATAACAGAGCCATCTGATCCTGGACCACTTCCTAAGTACTGGTATTCTGTAAAACTGAAGCTTCCGGAACTGTCCTCCCCAATAGACTGAGAAATCTCTTGAATGGTTCCCATCTCTTGTAGGAAGTCTGCCGAGAGCGGGCTTTCCAGATCATCAGCCTCCAGTGGGGAGAGGGGACCGATGGGGCTCTCTGTGTCCACCATCTCCATCGGGAGGAGCTGGTCCCACGGCCTAGCTCCGATCTCCTGGGAGGAGAGAGAAGCCATCGGTGAAAACACTGAAGACCCGGAGGACCACTGGCTTTCCTTGAGTGGAAGCATCACTGGCCAGTGGAGACACACCTGAACTCACAATCGAAAGAGTAACGTTGTCGGCCATCCTTCCTCCGCTTGACTCTTGATAAGCTCAGTAAGAAAAGGAACAATTTTATTATTTTTATTTTTTATTTTGGTCAAGCGGCTTGCAGGATCTCAATTCCCCGACCAGGGACTGAACCCAGGTCCTTGGCAGTAACAGAACCGAATCCTAACCACTGCACCACCAAGGAAAAGCAAGGTCGCTCAGTCGTGTCCGACTCTTTGCGACCCCACGGACTGTAGCCTACCAGGTTCCTCCGTCCATGGGGTTTTCCAGGCAAGAACACTGGAGTGGGTTGCCATTTCCTTCTCCAGGGGATCTTCCCGACCCAGGGATTGAACCCGGGTCTCCCGCATTGCAGGCAGACGCTCTACCATCTGAGCCACCAGTGCACCACCAGGGAACTGTTCCTCGTCTCAGGAACTAGAGCTGACCCGGCCAGGAATCCCTCTGCGTTGCTGCGCGCCCTCTGTGTGTCGGAGGAAGACAGAAATGGCAGGAAGACGGACACAAGCTTAGTTCCCGCTGCCCCAGGGCAGCCCTTCTGGTGGGGACACGCCTGGACTGTCTGATGGGCATGCAAGGATGTGGGAGGGGGAGGGAGAGGGCACAGCTGCCAGGGGGGCTTCGCTTAAAAGGGCGCAGACCCATGCAGGAACAAGGGAGAGAGCTGTGCAGACGCCTTGGGGAGAATGTTCCAGTGAAAGGAGTGGCAAGTGTGAAGCCCCCCAGGATGGATGCCTGCGGGGGTACTTGCAGGCACAAGCGGGTCAGTGTGGCTTGGCTGGGGTCCCGGGGGGAGCGGGAGGGGCAGGCAGCTGGCAGGCACGCTGGGCACAATATTATATGTTCTCTGTGCACGTGGGATGCGTCATGCAGGTAGGTGTTCCTAAAGTGACTACACAGTGACAAATACATCTAGTGTTACAAAAATCTAAACAGGTCAGTCCCGGAGAGTGCTAGGCTGTTTCAACTCACACACAGAAGAACGCTCTCTACGTGGGCACTTTCAGGCTGCAGCGTGCCCCCCAGATTCCGGTGTGGGAGTCCTGACGCCTGTGCGTGCCTGCTCAGTCGTGTCTGACTCTTTGCAACCCAGTGGATGGTAGCCCACCTGGCTCCTCTGTCCATGGGACTCTCCAGGCAAGAATACTGGAGTGGGTAGCCATGCCCTCCTCCAGGGATCTTTCCCACCCAGGGATCGAATCCGCGTCTCCTGTGTCTCCTGCACTGGTAGGCGGGTTCTCTGCCACTGAGCCACCTGGGAAGCCCTAGGGCCCTAGAGTGAGGTTGCATTTGGACATGAGAAAGGGGTGATTACATTAAGATGAGGTCTTCAGAGGGGGCCCTAATCCAATCTGGCTGGTGGAAAGAGACATGGGGGTGTACACGGGGGGTGGGGGGGGGGCAGCCCGTGAGGACACAGCGGACAGCGGCCCTGTGACCCGAGCAGAGGGGCCTTGAGAAGAACCAAAACCGCCCACACTTCGATCTTGGACTGCAGGCCTCCCAGACGGTGAGAAGCAAACATTGTCGAGGGCCACAGCCCATGACCCGCCCCGGGGGTACAAAGTCAAAGCTCAGGTCCTTCCGTGCAGGCTGGCTTCACGCTGCTGCCCAAGCCTCGGAAACCACTTCCTGCGACCTTCAGACCAGGGCCCGGCCTCCTGCACAGCGTGGGCCCTGGTGACACACCCTCCCCACCTCGCCCTGGTCACCCGCCCCCACGCCCCCAAGACCAGCGGCACGGGTCATCGCCCCGTCTAGACCCCCCAGTGCCAGTCCCGGCCCCCTGCTTGAACCGCCCTCCCCTCCTCGCCCTCCCAAGGCCCCTCCAAGTTCACCCCCCAGCCCGGCCCGGTCCCTCCTCGCCAACGAGGCTGATGAGGCAACATTCAGCTTCTGAAATGGTCTCAGGGAAGCCCACGCGCACATCGAGAATGGGACCCCGGGGGTGCGTGCCGCCAGTCCTGGCCGGGGCTCAGCGGGGCGAGGGGCTGTGGTCCCTCCACGACCTCGGAAGGCTGGGCTCTTGGGACCGAGGAAGAAAAGAAACGAAAGAAAGGGAAGTTGCTCAGTTGTATCCAACTCTTTGTGACCCCACGGACTGTAGCTTACCAGGGTCCTCTGTCCATGGGATTTCCCAGGCAAGAACACTGGAGCGGGTTGCCATTTCCCTCTCCAGGGGATCTTCCCAACCCAGGGATCGAACCCGGGTCTCCCGTGTTTCAGGCAGATGCTTTACCCTCTGAGCCACCACGACCATGGACGGCTGGGCTCTTGGGACCAAGGGAGAGGACCCTGCCAAAAGCAGACCCGTGGAATATACTTGTGTCAAAGCATTTCACATCTCAGCCCAGCTGCAAGTCAACAGCAGCTTCAAGTGCAAAGATGAAGGGATGGTTTGCTTCCTTTAGAAATGAAAAATGGGTCCAGTCCACATGCTTTTGTGAGATTCACATCTCATGCCAGGATTCTGACAATGAATGATCATAGTCAACGATAATGCCACAACAGAAAAGAAAAGGGAATCATTAAACTTCCATAAGATTAAGAAGATGTTATCATCTTTTAGGGTAAATCAGACTGTGAATCTGCACTTTTTTTATTATATTTTATATTGCATCATATTTGAATTTCTTCAAGTGGCAAGTGAGATAAAGGGATTCCTTAAGATATTATCTGGGAGGTCCCTGGTGGTCCAGTGATTATGACTTCACCCTCCAATATGGGGGGTGCAGATTCCATCCCTGGTTGGGGAGCTAAAATCCCACGTGTCTTGTGGCCAAAAAACCAAAATATAAAAGAGAAGCAATATTACAAATTCAATAAAGACTTTAAAAATGGTCCACATCTAAAATAGATTTTTTTTAAAAAGGTATTTTCCACCATGAACAAAAGGTTCCAAAGTGCAGTCATTAACTTACTACCTCCACCATAAAGTTCAACCTCAAAAATATACGACAGCCAGGCACAGGCCATGTTATCAATGGGGCCGTGACCACCTCCTCCTCTGCGACGTCATATTCTCAGAGTTGCAAGGAAAACACACGTGGAAGCAGCTTTGTGTTCCTGCAAACATCCTATGTTTCAACCAGGCGCGCCCAGACCCAGAGGAACTCAACTCCGACTACAAACAATGTCAGTCTCCCTGGCGTTCCAACAGGGCGTTGGAATGCTCTGCCATCTTTTCGTTTTACCTTTCAGTTGCTTTCCAAGGGTACCTGAGATTTATGGAGAGAAACATCAGTGTTTCTGTTAATGAAGAGCTAAAGGATGTGAGAGTTGGACTATAAGGAAAGCTGAGCGCCGAAGAATGTATGCTTTTGAACTGTGGTGTTGGAGAAGACTCTTGAGAGTCTCTTGGACTGCAAGGAGATCCAACCAGTCCATCCTAAAGGAGATCAGTCCTGGGTGTTCATTGGAAGGACTGATGCTGAAGCTGAAACTCTAATACTTTGGCCACTTAGTATGAAGAACTGACTCATTGGAAAAGACCCTGATGCTGGGAAAGAAAGATTGAAGGCAGGAGGAGAAGGGGACGACAGAGGATGAGATGGTTGGATGGCATCACCGACTCAATGGACATGAGTTTGAGTAAACTCCAGGAGTTGGTAATGGACAGGGAGGCCTGGTGTGCTGCAGTCGATGGGGTCGCAAAGAGTCGGACACAACTGAGCGACTGACTGAACTGAAATGAGATCCCTGGAAGTGAGGCAACACCATGACCTCTGGCCAGACGACCGGCCGCCACACATCACTGGACACACTGGCCCTGCCTGCTTCCAGCCTGAGCAGATAAGGGACACTGCCCTTTGGACGTTTCCAAAGGTAAAGTCGAGGCCGCGTGGCACACGGCCTACCCCGCTGGCCGGCGGTTCCTGGTAGCCTCTGCACATGTTGTCTCCACATCACTGTCACCTCTGGGATCAGGAAGGTCACGGCAAGTCCCTGCCCCTGGAGCCCACAGAACACGGCCGCCGCCTGGTCCATCAAGATGGGCAACAGGCGCCAATTACCATGCCCTGTCCCCGGGGTCCTAGGTCCTCCGGGGCTTCAGGAGGGAGAAAAAGACACCACCAATGATCTCTCAGCAGCTCCCAGTGTAGCCGAGAGGCAAGACATCAGGAGATGATGCGGATGGAAGTCAAACAGGCCTCGGTTTCTGGGCAGGGAGAAGCCAGGGAAGGAGCGGCGGGTGCTGAGGATAGGTGATAAAGCCGAGTTCCAACAGAGACGTGGGGGATGCATACTCCATCCCCCTTCCTGGACAATCCATTCTGAGACTTGCTGGCTTCTAAATGCATTTTTTCCCCTTTCTCATCCAACTTAAGTGTTAGAACTGTATCCTGTATATGAGAAACTCAAATGTAAACTGCTAAAGTTCTACTTTTAGTAGAACATTGATCTGTCAAAATATTGATTGTCCAGTGGTTAAGACTCAGCCTTGCCAACACAGGGGGTGTGGGTTTGATCCCTGGTCAGGGAACAAGTATATAACCCCACATGCCGAGCAGTGCAGTGAAAAAAAGATTTAAAACAAAATTAAATGAAAAAAAAAAAGAGAGAAATGAACAGAGTGAATCATAACCATTAAACTAAGCCTGAGAGACGAAACAAACAAAAATCTAAGCGCCATTGTTTGTTGTCGTTCAGCCGCCAAGTCATGTTGCGTCACGGTGAACATGGTGAACGACAGAGTCCTAGTGGCAGGAAGAGGCAGGCTTCACAGGGGAGGTGGGCGGGCGGGTGCACCTTTATCCTGAGGACGGGACCGTGCCCACGGCCTGGGCAGCCGCCTGGCACACATCACCGACCCCTCAGGGAGGCGTGGACAGAGCACCAGTCTGACTCTACCGGGGAAGGAGCAGGCAGAGAACACGCAGAACGTTGGGTTGCAAACCAGTGCTTTGAAGAGAGTCGGGAAGTCTCATTATCTGATTGGAATAACGAAGCGGGGACTCACTTGGCTGTTGTCTCCCAAGGGTGTTGCTGTGTCTCACCCATTTTTGCCCTCTCACGTTACTTTTTAAAGTTTTTTTTTTAAAGAATCCATTTATTTAATTAATTAATTTGGCTTATTAAATTCTTTGGCTTAGTGGTAGCATTCGGGATCTAGTTCCCTGACCAGGAAGCAAACCCAGGCCCCCTGCGTTGGGAGCGTGGAGTCTTAGCCCCTGGACCACCAGGGAAGTCCCCACACCCCCACACACATTATTAACAGAGTTTCTTGGACCTAGAAGGCCTTTTGTAAATGTTCTCTGAAATAAAGTACTAAATAAAAGTTCACCATCTAAACATATTTCTATGCTGTGACATCAGATACTAAAGAAAAAGAGCAAGTGGAATTAGGCTGGAGTTCTCTCTCAGAACCTGTGTTTGGCTCAAAAGGGTCCGGCTAAATAGCTGAGCAAACGTCAGCCTTTTACTTTGCTGCTCTTTACCTCCCTCTGTTCAGCTCTGACCGTACCATAAAGCCTTTGTAGACGATCCCTTCTCAGGCCTGATGATGCCGCCTTTGAGCGACCTGCTGACCACTGTCTTCACTCAGTTAAGTCTGGCTAGACTTCAGTCAGTGGTTAAGGGTAAAAGAGGGAATTTTTGTCAAAAGAGTACCATTTGTGGAGCAGACAAGCAGCTTTCAGACAAAGAATTTTTCCACTTTTCATCAACTCTAATTTACTACCTTGTCAGATTCTTTATACTTTCCTGTATACTTTATGGAGATTACACAACTATTGAGATGGCTTTTGGCTTAACTTGTTGGGTTAGGACTGGAAACAACATTTCAAAATAAACAAAATAATGCTAAAAAGTCCTCTGCACCTTTACCTTGCACCTGAAGTTCACTGAAATAGATTAATCATTAGTGCCTGCATAATGATTAACAAAGTAAGTGTAGAAAAGGCCTAGGAAACACATTTAAAACAGAAAAGTACCACAGTATAATAAGAAGAAAACAAAGGACTGTGTATTTTAACGAATTAAATCAAACATACCAGGAGTAGTTTGCACAATAGGTTTGACTAGAGCTTTCTAGATCTTTCCCAACAATGCCTAAGGCGTGAAATTTTGTAATCAAGAGTCTGGCAGGCAGAAACGGGAGACAAAAGGGCAGTTGTGAGCCTCTATATCTCTGTCTTTAAAGGTGCAAAGAGAATGTTTCCGATCATTTCCAAGAAATCTCCCTCCAGTTTTATACAAAGGTCACACTCTATCATGTAGGTGTTCCAGCACTTCAAACCCAACTCCTTCCCATATTTCTGAAAATGGAGTTAACTTTCTTAAATATAATCTTACTTTTGTGGATGGTGATACCAAAATAATTGCAGGAAAGTGGCAACTTTGGACACGCGTTGGTGTCAGCTGCAATGGAATTTGAGTGAGAAGCTTGGCACAGGAACCAAAGTCAATGGCTGCAGCCACTATGGAAAACAGCATGAAGTGAAGTGAAGCGAAGTGAAGTCGCTCCATCGTGTCCGACTCTTTGGGACCCCGTGGATTGGAGCCCGCCAGGCTCCTCTGTCCACGGGATTCTCCAGGCAAGAATACTGGAGTGGGTTGCCATTTCCTTCTCCAGGGGATCTTCCCAACCCAGGAATCGAACCCAGGTCTCCTGAATTGCAGGAGACATTGCAGTCTCTGACTGCAACTCAGAGACTTTAACCTCTGAGCCACCAGGGAAAAACAGTATGGAGTCCCTCAAAAAACCAAAAATAGAGTTGCCATGTGATCCAGCAATCCCACTCCTGGATGGATATCCAGACAAAACTATAACGCAAAAAGATACATGCATCCCCGTGTTCACAGCAGCACAATTTACAGCAGAGACATGGACACACCCTAACTGTCCATGGACAGATGAATGGGTAAAGAGAAGTGGTAAAGATATACACATGAATACTACTCAGCCATAAAGAAGAATAAAGCCAACGGCAGCAGCACGGAGGGCCTTGGAGCTTATCATACTAAGTGAAGTAGGTCAGAGAGAGAGAGACAAATACCGTACGATATTGCTTACATGTGGGGTCTAAAATACGACACAATGGAACCTATTTGGGAGACAGAAGCAGACTCACAGACAGAACAGATTTCTGGTTGCCAAGGGGGTGGGGAGCTAGAGAGCAATGGTCTGGGAGTCTGAGGTTAGCAGATGAAAACTATTACACATAGAACGGATGGACAACAAGGTCTTACTGCATAGTAAAGGAACTATATTCAATACCCTGTGACAAGCCATAATGGCAAAGAACATGAAAAAGAATATATATATATATATATATATATATATGGCTACTATATAGCTCAGTCAGTAAAGAATCTGCCTGCAACGCAGGAGAGCCAGGTTTGATTCCTGGGTTGGGAAGATCCCCTGGAGAAGGAAATGGCAACCTACTTCAGTATTTTTGCCTGGGAAATCCCATGGACAGAGGACCCTGGCAGGCTATAGTCCACGGGGTCGCAGAGTCGGACATGACTGAGCAACTAAACCATCACCATATGTGTATACATATATACATATAATGGAATCACTTTGCAGCAGAAATGAACACAACATTGAAAATCAACTCGACTTCAATTAAAAAATAAATTTTAAAAGTTGTGAGCGAAAGTCCACAGAAATGAAACTCACATTTATGATACGAACACTTTGTCCCAATGAAGATGGAAACGTGGGTAGTGGGGAGGACACTGAACTTCACCACTCAGACGACAGACAAGCAGCAGAGAACCAAGGGCCTGGATGGTCACAAAGCTGAATGGTGACGCTCCAGGCAAGGAGGGCCTAATGGGTGTTGGTAGGGACATCCCACAGATGGCAGGACGCGAGTCAAGCTGGGGCTCACCGCTGGGATGGGAGCCGTGTTTTGTGAACTTGGTGGACCATGTGAGTTCCCCTGAGCTGACGACCATGCTTCTCCTGGAGACATCTTAGAGGGGGACCCACAGCTCCCCACACACAGCTCCAGGGCAGGGGTGTGGGAGCTGAGACAGGGCGGGGAGGGGGTGCAAGGAGCACCCTGGGAACCAGGCCCTCCGTAACAGTTACTGCAGTGCTATGGGTAACAGTTACTATGGGTCGACACTGGGGCAGGGGAGGCAGCCCTGGTCCCACTGACATCGGGGACCAGAGGCTCAGAGAGGTACATGCCTTGTGCGGCCTGGACATGAAGAGAGAGAAATAAATGAGTGACGGCAGAGGCAGTGTGACGAGGGCCATCTGGGGACACCCTGAGGGCCAGGGAGCCTCCACCAAGGAGGGGATGTCCGTGCTGAATCCTAAGAGGTGGCCAGAAAGAAATGCAGCAGGAGAAAAAGGGTGAGGAGGAGTTTCTAAGGAAAGGGCACAGCCCGTGTGCAGAGATGACCTGAAACATCCCTGAGTAGCTGAGAAGGTTGGGGTCATCCACGCGGAGGGCGCTGGGCCCGTGACCCGTGGCTGCACCGCAAACAGCCCCACAGCTGAGCGGCTTGAACTCCATCCACTGTGTTTGTTCACAGTTCTGCGGGTCAGAACTCGGGCTGGGTTGGCTGGGTCTTCCTTGGTCAGCGGGTCGCCATGGTTGGGGGGTCATTGGGGACGGACTCTGGGTGCAGGCTGGGCCCTTCTGACCACGTGGCCTCTATCCTAGGAG
Source organism: Cervus elaphus (assembly GCF_910594005.1). NCBI lineage: Eukaryota > Metazoa > Chordata > Mammalia > Artiodactyla > Cervidae > Cervus > Cervus elaphus. The sequence continues at coordinate 3,733,713 of NC_057836.1, forward strand.
GCCAGCCCGGGCTCCTGCAGGTGCCTTCGTCTTCCAAGAGGGAGTGTGGGAGCTTGGCGACCTCACTCGTAAATACTGCATCACTTCTGCCAACTTCTGCAGGTCAAAGCGAGTCAGAGGTGAGCTGAGATCCAAGCGGTGGGGAAATGAGCCCGGTCTCCAAGAGGGCACCCCAGAGAACCTGGGACCCTTTATTGGTGCAGGGTTGGGGTTGGGGGTGGGGGCCTTCCCCAGGGGGAGAGGCCGGCAGTGCAGTCAGGGTGCATCACCGCTCACGGCTCAGGACTCAGCCTGTGGTCTCCACCTTGCAAGCAGGAAGCAGCCACAGAGGCATGCGGGCAGGACGGTGACATGGGAGGAACCGCATCGGGCTTGTCCTGGCAGCAGGTGGAATCCAGGGTTAAAGGAAAGCAGGCAAAGTGAGAAGCCCCAGGACTCCTCCAGAGGATGTGCTAAGTGCCCCCCGTAAGAGGGGACACGCCCCCAGGGCTGATCTGGGGAGGCCTGAGGGAAGAGGACGAAGACCTAACGTGGCCAGCGGGCAGGGATGGAGCAGCGAACTGGGACAGAGCCTGGGATACACCTCCTCTCCGGCTCAGGTAACTGGGAGCCACCATGAAACCGGGAACGTGAAGAGAAGAGCCGGTTCCCAGAGCCGAGAGAGTCGTGGAGGGGGAAGGTGGTGAATTCAGGGGTGGGCTGCGGTGTCTGCAGGACACACAGGCTCAGGCTCTGTCAATGCCTCCTCTTCCGGAAAGCTCTGAGGATGTTACCAGCGTTCACCTCCTACAGCTCCTAGCAGCAGCAGCATCGGGCGGGCAGATGAAGCCCCATCCTCCTCTGGGTGACCTTAGATACCTGAAACGCAGTCTCAATAGCTGTGATGGGGTTACTAACATCCACATGCTGGTTGGCCCAAGCATGGTGGCTCGACGGGCCCGTGGTGACTGTCCCTCCTCCTTCCTCAGGTCCCCCCGCCCCACCCCCACCTTTATCCCTTAATCACACCCTTCCTCCTGCCTGGGTGGACTTTAAAGAAGGCTGAGCGTCGAAGAATTGATGCTTTTGAACTGTGGTTCTGGAGAAGGCTCTTGAGAATCCCTTGAACTGCAAAAAGATCAAACCAGTCAATCCTAAAGGAAGTCAATCTTGAATAGTCACTGGAAGGACTGGTGCTGAAGCTGAAGCTCCAATACTTTGGCCACCTGATGTGACCCTGATTCTGGGAAAGATTGAAGGCAGGAGGAGAAGGGGGCGACAGAGGATGAGATGGTTGGGTGGCGTCACCAACTCGATGGACACGAGTTTGAGTAAGCTCTGGGAGCTGGTGATGGACAGGGAGGCCTGGCGTGCTGCAGTCCATGGGGTCGCAAAGAGTCGGACACGACTGAGCGACTGAACAACAACAAAGGCAAGAGCAAGCTGACAGAAACATACAGAGAAAAATACCCCTCGGGTGTGCGGAGCTGAACACCAGGAGGAAGGGGAGACGAGGCAGCATTTGTATTAGATTCTACAAGTACCGGGAAGAAATGCTGGAGACCTATGAGGCCTTCCTGTTGCTGAAACAAAGTGAGACAGTAGGAAGCAGATTACTCAAGGCTGACTGACGGCGTCAGCCCGTGAATGCATTTCCACTTCCTGCCCTGCGGTGTTGAGAGCCTACACAAAGGTTTTATGGGAAAGAGAAAAGTCCCTTTATCTTTAACTTCTCCGGGCCAACTCAATGAAATCTAAGTTTGTTCTAAACCACGAGAAATCAAGTAGAAAGACAATTACTTCCGGTAGTTGTATATCCTGGAGGCTAATTTTGGCTTTATGATTTCAGAAACTTGATAACAGATGTGCCCATTATTTTCTTTTTTTTAAAAACCGTTAAAAAAATCAAAGTATAGTTAATTTACAATGTTGTGTTAGTTTCAGTGTATAGCAGGGTGGTTCAGTTGTACACAAATATACATATATATGTTCCTTTTCAGATTCTTTTCTATTACAGGTTATTACAAGATACTATATATAGTTTCCTATGCTATACAGTAGGTCATTGTTGTTTATCTCTTTTATACATAGTAGCATATATCTGTTGTGCGTGCGTCCTCAGTCACTTCAATCATGTCTGACTCTTTGCAACCCCGTGGATTGTAGCCCACCAGGCTCCTCTGTCCATGGAATTCTCCGGGCAAGAATACTGGAGTGGGTTGCCATTTCCTCCTCCAGGGGATCTTCCCTACCCAGGGATCAAGTCCACATCTGTCGGTGTCTCCTGCATTGCAGGCAAATTCTTTTTTTTTTTTTTCATTTATTTTTATTAGTTGGAGGCTAATTAATTACTTTACAATACTGTAGTGGTTTTTGCCGTACATTGACATGAATCAGCCATGGATTTGCATGTGTTCCCCATCCCGATCCCCCCTCCCACCTCCCTCTCCATCCCATCCCTCTGGGTCTTCCCAGTGCAGCAGCCCTGAGCACTTGTCTCATGCATCCAACCTGGGCTGGTGATCTGTTTCACACTTGATACTATACTTGTTTCAATGCTGTTCTCTCAGAACATCCCACCCTCACCTTCTCCCACAGAGTCCAAAAGTCTGTTCTGTACATCTGTGTTTCTTTTTCTGTTTTGCATATAGGGTTATTGTTACCATCTTTCTAAATTCCATATATATGCGTTAGTATACTGTATTGGTCTTTATCTTTCTGGCTTACTTCAGTATGTATAATGGGCTCCAGTTTCATCCATCTCATTAGAACTGATTCAAATGAATTCTTTTTGATGGCTGAGTAATATTCCATGGTGTATACATATACACAGGCAAATTCTTTACCTACTGAGCCACCTGGGAAGCCCACATACCTGTTAATCCCTGCTAATTTATCCCTCCCCAGGACCATCCCCTCGGGAAACCATAAATCTGTTTTCTATGTCTGTGAGTCTGTCTCTGATTCATTAGCAAATTCACGGATATCACTTTTTAGCTTCCACAGGTCCGTGATAGCACACAATCCAAGTCTTCGTCTCACTCGCTTGACTTCATGTGATCACCTCGAGGTCCGAGCCTGCCGCTGCAAATGGCAGAGACGCGGCCGGTCCAAACCGCTCTCCTTCAGCTCCCCCTTTGTGGGCTTCCCTGGTGGCTCAGAGGTTAAAGCGTCTGCCTGCGATTCAGGAGATCTGGGTTCGATCTCTGGGTCTGGAAGATCCACTAGAGAAGGAAATGGCAACCCACTCCAGTATTCTTGCCATGGGGTCACAAAGAGTGGGACACGACTGAGCGACTTGACTTGACTTCACTTCACTTGGCTCTGAATGAGGTCAGAGGCATCGCATTCAACACCGGGCCGCAGCGGGCAAGGTCTGAGCGTCCTCCCGTTTTTCCGGTCTGACACGGAGCAGCAGAGGGTCAGACACAGGGACCTCAGAGTAAAGCGGCCCTCCCTCTAGTGATAACGTTAGGAGAGGCGGGAAGTACTAGAAGTTTCTGGAGAGACAAGCCCCCGCCAGTAATGCTCTGAATGCCCAGAGCCAGCTCGGCCCGCAGAACCGCCTGGGAATTCAGCATCAGCCCTTCCGTAAACGCACTCGGAGGAGCAACTTCATGGACATGGTCCCACTTTCTGGGAGGTGAGCACCACTTCCGGACGTTTTCATAAACCACGCTAAGGTACAAAACGAGTGGGTGTGTCCAGCGTTCAGAGCGGCCTGCCTTCTGCTGCTCTGACTTGACTGGACCATGACGCGTGCTCACTCCGTGTGTTCTGCTCTGCAGCGAATGAGACAACAGTAGGAAAAAAGCCAAAATCGGGGATAGTAATATAATGTTTTCACTGGCTTCATCCTCCTCCATAAGGATAAAGAGATCAGGAAAAAATCCACTTTGTCTCTTCAGCAGTTCTATTTGGACATCTGACACACAATATTACAATTTTATTTCTACGGTCACCGAGGGATGGTTTATCTTCAGCTTTATGGGTCTGTGAGCGTCTGTGATAGGCATATTGGGGAGACCACCGACTAAGACAGCGTTCTCACTCTTGAGTTCCAAGTAATTGTGGGGGGGGTGGAAGATAAAACACGCTCACCAGTAATCACCCCGGAAAACAGAAAACGAGATGGCACTGGATACTGTAGACAGAGAGTTTCAGGAGAAAAACCCAGTTAGCACACTCAAAACTAACGGGAGCTTATCTTTGCAGAACTTCAAAATTTTTTTATTTCTTTATTGTTTTTATTTTTTGTGATTTTTTTTTTTCAGGGTGCCGTTCAGCCTGTGGAATCTTAGCTCCCTGACCAGGGACCAAACCTGTCCCCTAGGAGTGGAAGTGTGGAGTCTTAACCACTAAACCACCAGGGAAGTCCCAAAACTACTTTTTAAAAAATTCATTTATGTTTAATTGGAGGATAATTGCTTTACAATATTGTGTTGGTGTCTGCCAAACATCAACACGACTCAGCCATAGGTACGCACATGTCCCCTCCCTCTTGAACCTCCCCCGTTCTAGGCTGTCACGGAGCACCGGTTTGCGCTCCCTGCATCTAGAGCAGATTCCCACTGGCTGTCTAGTTTCCATAGCGTAATGCATATGTTTCCACGCTACTCTCTCAGCTCGTCCCACCCTCTCCTTCCCCACTGTGTCCACAAGTCTGTTCGTGTCTGCATTTCCATTGCTGCCCTGGGAACAGGTTCATCAGTACCGTCTTCCTAGATTTCATACACACGCCTTCATACGCAATAATTGCAGGACTTCTTTTTTTAAATTCAAGCTTTAATCTTAGCCCAGAGAGTAGGAAGTGTAAGTTCTGGAGTAACCAGAACTGCCACAGCCGCGCAGGAGTTGTGTGACTCTGGAGCTGACTTACCAAGTCCCTGAGGGCAGGAGGATAAAGGCCATCATCTCCCAGAAAGCAAAGCGAAAAGGCAGATGGAAATGGGAGAAGACAGAGGAGAGAGTGGGAGGAGCAGTCCAGGGGCGAGACTCATCCAAGCAAGATGTCCCAGAGGGAGGGAGGTGGGGAGTCGGGGCAGAAGAAACGATCTGGGCGGAGGAAACGATCCGCAAGAACCGCTCTCAGAACTGTAGGCTGAGCGTTCTCAGGTCCCCAGTACAATGGGTGAATGCAGACCTACATCAAGGCAGAGCACGGGGAAATTCTGGAACACATTGGGACCAAGAGAGGCCAGTAGACCCTTCAAGCTTTCAGAGGGAGAAAACGTGCCCCATGCAAAGCGTCAAATGCAGTAAGTCCTCTACGTAGGGATGAACTCCATCCCCACAGCACATCTGTAAGTCCAACAAAGTTAGCCGAGATACCCAACTAGCACAACAGGCTATATAGTGGTCGTTTTAGTCTCGAAGTTGTGTCCAACTCTTTGGACCCCATGGATTGTAGCCTACCAAGCTCCTGTCCATAGACTTTACCAGGGAAAAATACTGGAGTGGGTTGCCATTTCCTTCTCCATCAGCTCTTCCCAAACCAGAGATTGAACCCATGTCTCTTACACCTCCTGCACTGGCAGGCAGACTCTTTACCACTGAGTCCCTAGGGAAGCCTGGGCTATATAGTACTGCACTGCAATAGGCTTGTAACACTTTCACACAACTAACACCTAAACACAAATAAATACAAAAAGTAAGGAAAACACTTTTAACCTTACAGTACAGTACCTTGAAAAGTGCAGTAGTGACTGCAGTAATGAAACTAAAAGACGCTTGCTCCTTGGAAGGAAAGCTATGCCAAACCTAGACAGCATATTAAAAAGCAGAGGCATCACTTTGCCGACAAAGGTCGGTCTAGTCAAAGCTATGGTTTTTCCCGTAGTCATGTATGGACGTGAGAGTTGGACTATAAAGAAAGCTGAGGGCCAAAGAATTGATGCTTTTGAACTGTGGTGTTGGAGAAGACTCTAGAGAATCCCTTGGACTGCAAGGAGATCCAACCAGTCCATCCTAAAGGAGATCAGTCCTGGGTGTTCATTGGGAGGACTGATGCTGAAGCTGAAACCCTAATACTTTGGCCACCTGATACGAAGAGCTGACTCCTTGGAAAAGCCCCTGATGCTGGGAAAGATTGAAGGTGGGAAGAGAAGGGGATGACAGAGGATGAGATGGTTGGATGGCATCAGACACAATGGACACGAATTTGAGCAAGCTCTGGGAGATGGTGAAGGACAGGGAGGCCTGACGTGCTGCCGTCCGCGGGGTCGCAAAGAGGCGGACACGACTGAGCAACTGAAGAGCAACAACAGAAGAGCAGCTGGCTCGAGCAGCACCAGCTGCATCACCGCCGCTTTCACACTTGCTTCTGGACGTCCGCGACTTGAAATAGAGACACTGTACGACGGTACTCACAAGCACAACCACTTGCAGAGGACGCACGCACACAACCATGTACACCAGATACCTGAACCAGCTGACACGACTGGACACGTCAACGCACGCCCAAATCTTGGAAAGTGTGCAACTTGAAGGCTCATATATAGGCGACTTGACTTGCTGCTTGAGAATGCATTTGAATTTCTCAACAGCAGCACTGGAAGCAGAAGACAGCAGGACAGCACGTCTACAGTGGGGAAAGGAAGGGGCTCCCAATCGTAACTCAACATCCAGGTGAACGGGCCATGAGGTGGGAAGGTAGGAAAGCTCCGGTGTATTCTTTTAGCGTGGTAACTGTGCCTCTCTCTGAGACTCTGGAGTCTCTCCCTCCCCTGATAACCCGGTACTTATCTCATCTCACAGGCAATGATGGGGGAGTGTGTTTTTTAAATGGAGTTATAAAATTCAACTCAAGCATCTCTTCTAGCCATCTAACCTGTGGTAAAATGTTGAAAGTTGCTCCTGTCTCATCTGCTGTGGTTTTATAGGCTCTGATGCATCAACTTGACATCATCTTCGGCCACCATGCAGACACTGTGCTGCCCTAAATTAGAGATTTTGTTGCCGTGGATGATGGAGGCTAATGGTCCTTGAATCTTCATCACGTGCCAAGCGTGCGTTAACTCGTTCCATCCTTGCAACAACCCCATGAGGAAGGTCGTGTGGATATGCGTCCTTCAGAGGTAAGGTAACTGCAGTCCAGGGAGGTTACAGTCCCGGGCCCAGGGTCTCAGCACGAGTGGGGCTGGGGTTTGATCCTTGCCAGCCAGCCTCCAGTGTCCGCTCCTAACCCACCACACTGTTATCCTCGGTAGAGTTTATGGTGTAACATCTTCCAGGGCTCATGTTTCACAGCCTTCTGGTCAACTACTATGATTTTTTTGAGATTTATCGTCTAGTTTCTGAATTACCCGCAAGCTGTTTTTCCTTCCCAGTTTAATCTATGTTAAGAGCAGACACTCTGTTGTAGGAATGTTATTCTTAACTAGACTGTCTAGTAAAGTTTAGAGCTGAGAAAAAAAAACAGCATCATTTCAATTTGTTTATTAAGTGGACATTGGAGGTTTAAAGTCATGGCAAAGTGAAACATAGATCATTAATGGAATTCCCAGTTCTCATGCCGCTGTTTGCGTATTAAGTGGAGAACTGTCTACTCAGCTTTGCCAGTGGAGTCATTTTTGCCAGTGTCTTTACGTTGGGCCATGTGAGTCTTATGCCATGACTTCAGGGCCAAGCCTACAGTTTTAGTGCCAATTATGAGTAAATCATTTTTTGTTTGTTTTTTAGTGTCGGCTTTACTGATGTATAATTGGCATACAATAAACTGTACATATTAATTTTTTCAATTTGTATTATTATTATTTTTTTAATGTAATTATTTTTCTGTGTCGAGTCTGAGTTGCTGCCCGCAGGCTCCAAGGAGCTCATTAGTCAAAGCACACAGGCTCAGTTACCCTACAGCATGTGGGACCTTAGATTGCTGATCAGGGAATCGAATCCGTGTCCCCTGCATTGGAAGGTAGAAGCTTAACCACTGGACCACCAGGGAAGTCCTTGTATGTGTTTATAGTATACGGTTGGAGAAGTTTTGATATATGCACACACCTGTGAAACCACCATCGCTATCAGGATAGTAAAAACATCCGTTGCCCCCAGAGTTTCTTCCTGCCCATCTGTAACCTCTCTCTCTCTCTCACCCCTCTGGACCCCCACCCTACTGATCTGCTTTCTGTCACTACAAATTATCTGCATTTCCTCAAGTTCTACATAAATAGAATCATTCGGTGTATACTGTTTTTGTCTGTTTCCTTTCACTCAGCGTACTCCTTTGAGATTCATTCATGTTGTTGTACACATCCAGAGTTCATTCCTCTTCATTGCAGAGTAATATTCCATTCACCTGTGGATGGACATTTGGACTGTTTCTAAGTTTGAGTTATTACAAACAAAGCAGCTATAAACATTCATGTATCAGTCTCTATATGGACAGATGCTTTTTTTCCTCTTGGCTAAATACCTGGGTGTGGGATTGCTAGTTCAAATGGTAGGTATTTAAGTTTTTAAGAGATTGCCAAGCTGTTTTCCAAAGCATTTGCATTGTTTTTCATCTCTACTAGCAGTGTATGAGAGGGGTCCAGTTCCTCCATGGTATGGCCAACATTTGGTATGGTCACTCTTTTGAATTTTAGCTCTTCTAATGGGTCTGTAATAGCACCTCATCAGCTCTGTGAAAACTGTGAAACCCTAGTACAGGGATTGTAGGTTTAATTTGCATTGCCCTGGCAACTAATGACGTGGGGAATTTTTCTCACGCTCATTGGCTACCCACGTATCTTCTTTGGTGACGTGTCAGTTCAAATCTCTTGCCCATTTAAAAACTGGGTTATTTTCTTAATGAGTGAATTTCCTAAGTTTTTCCCCTGTGTTCTGGCTACAAGTCCTTTATGAGGCTTATGCTTTATGGAAACTTATTTTCAGTCTGTACCATTTTCATTTTCCCAACACTGACTTTTGAAGAGCAAAAGTTCATTTTGATTAAGTCCAATTCATCAGTTTTTTCCTTTTGTGGATTGTGTTATTGGTGTCATAACTATGAAATTGTTGCCTAACCCAAGGTCACGTAGATATTCTTAATTCTTGCTTTCTCCTAGAAGTTTTATAGTTCTAGATTTTACATTTAGATCTACGATCCATTTTGAGTTCATTTTTGTATATGGTGTGAGGAATGGATCAAAGTTCATTTTGGGCACATGCATAAACAGTTTTGAAAAGATTGTCCTTTCTCCGCTGAACTGCCATTGTACCTCTGTAAAAAAAACAGTGATTTCTCTTAGTAGCAAATATGGAATTTCATCAAAAGCTTCTTCTACATCTATTGAAATGAACATGTAGTTTTTTTTCCATTCTGTTAATCTGGTGAATTAGGCTAATTTTTGATGGTTAAACCATCCTTACATTCCTGGGCTGAACCCATTTGGCTATGATATAACATTTTTTTATACATCATAGATTCAATGACCTAAACTATAAATTGGAATTTTTGTATCTGTGTCCAGAAGGGATTTTGGTATTTAGTTTTCTTTACTTGTAGTGCCTTTGCCTAGTTTTGGTATCAGATTAATGCTAGCCTCCTAGAATGAATTGGAATGTACTTTTTGGGAAGATTTTGTATAGAATGGTATTATTTATTCTTTAGGTATTCGATAGAATCTACCAGTGAAGCCATTTAAGCCTGAGGTTTCTTTGTGGAAAGATTTTTAACTACAAATTCTATTTATTTAATAGATGTAGGGCTAGATAGATGATCAATTTATTCTTGAGTTTAGTTTTGGAAATATGCATATTTCAACTAACTTGTCTTTTTATCTGAGTTGTCAAATTTGTTGACATAAAGTTCATAATGTTTTCTTATTATCCTTTTGATAGCTGTAGAACCTGTAGTGATGTCACCTCTCTCATTGCAGATATTAGTAGCTTGTATCTTTTCTTCTTTTTCTGAATAAAACAAGCTAGAAGTTTATCAATACTATTTATCTTTTCACAAGAACCAGCTTTGTATGACTATTTCATTGGTCTTCTCAGTTATATTTGGCTTTCTATTTTACCCTGATCTTTATTATGTCCCTTTTTCTATTTACATCAGGTTTAATTTGCTCTTCTTTTTCTAGTTCCTTAAGGAGTTCTTTCTTCTTTAGTTAAATTTGCATCTAAGTACTGCTATAGCAGATTCCACAAATTTCAACATGTTGTTTTTAATTTTCATTCACTTCAAAATACTTTCTAATTTCTTCTTTTATTTCTTTTTTGATACATGGCTTATTTGGAAGCACGCAATGTAATTTCCAAATATTTGGTGATTTTTCACTCATGTTTTTGTTAGTGACTTCTAATTTAATTCCATTATGTCAGAGAATCTACTTTATATGACTTAAACCTTTTAAAGTTTATTGGGATATGTTTTATGGCCCAGAATACAATGTATCTGGTAAATGTTCTGCATGCACTTGAAAACGATGCATATTCTGTTGTTGTTTGGTAGATTGTTCTATACAAAAATGTCAGATCAAATTGTTTGATAATATTGTTCAAGTCTTCCATATCCTTGTTGATATTCCCTATATTTAATAAATTATCTGACTATAATTTTGTATTTTTCTGTTTCTCCTTGCAGTTCTATCAGTTTTCACTTCATGTATTTTCAAGCTCTGTTATTAGATACATGAACTTAAAGAACTGTAAATCTTCCCAAAGAACTGATCCCATTATTTCTTCAAATGCTTTCTTTCTGTCCCCGTTTTTCCCTAGGGTCTCCAATTATGCATATATTAGGCAGCTGCTGTTCAACAATAGAGATGGCTCTTTTCATTTTTAAAAATCATAATAACTATTTTACTGCTTATATTTGGCTTTCTAGTCATTGATTTCACCCTGATCTTTATTATGTCCTTTTTTCTACTTAAATCGGGTTTAATTTGCTCTTCTTTTTCTAGTTTCTTAAGGAGTTCTTTCTTTCGTCTTTTCCAGTAAGGTGCTTAACATAAATTTGCATCTAAGTACTGCTATAGCGGTACTTGGAGAAGGAAATGGCAACCCACTCCAGTTCTCTTGCCTGGAAAATCCCGTGGACGGAGGAGCCTGGTGGGCTACAGTCCATGGGGTCGCCAAGAGTCGGACACGACTGAGTGACTTCACTTTCACTTTTCACTTTCATGCATTGGAGAAGGAAATGGCAACCCATTCCAGTGCTCTTGCCTGGAGAATCCCAGGGACGGAGGAGCCTGGTGGGCTGCCGTCTAGGGGGTCGCAGAGTCAGACACAACTGAAGCGACTTAGCAGCAGCTTAATCTAACATATATACACATCAGTATATATCAGTCCTGGGTAAGTTTCAACTCATTGATCCCCCCCCCCCTCAATTATGGATCCTCTTTTCTGGCTTTTTCGCTTATCTAGTAATCCTTGATTAGATGTCAGACATTGTAATTTATTTTTTACCTTGTTCAGTGCTGAGTAATTCTGTATTCCTATAAAGATTCTTGAGCTTTCTTCTGGAATGTAGTTAAATTACTCAGAAAAGATCCTTTTGTATATTAATTTTGAGAATCGTCAGATAGGACCACAGCAGCATGTAATCCAGTGCCACTATCCCCCTACTGGGGCAAGATCTTTCTGAGTACTCTGTCCAATTCCTCTTGAAGTATGAGGTTTTCCAGACTGGCAAGTGGAGACAGGCACTGTTCCCAGCCCCATGTGAGTGCCAGGCACTATTCCTGGCCCAGCTTGACTGCTGGGCACTGATCCTTCTAACCCTCCCAGACAGTTCTTTTACTGGTCTCAAGCAGTTTTCCTCACACGCCTGCATCAAGCAGCACTTAGCAGGCATCCATAGCTTTCTCCTCTGGTCCTCTGCCCTGGGAACACTGACACTTCGGTCTCTCCAGACTCTCAGCTCCATCTCCTCAACTTGAAGACCCTGCCAAGCTCTGCCCAGGCTCCTCCTCTGGCACCACGGCCTGGGGACTCACTTACATCATACCTCTCACCTTGTTTGTCTTCAGCGCCATTCATTGTCTGACGTCCAACGTCTTGAAAAACACTGTTTCAAATATTTTTCTGGATTTCTGGTTGTCTCTGGCAGAAGAGTAAATCAGCTCCATTCCATCTTAGACAATGGAGCCAATCACTTTTACACACACAGAATAAGTTGGTTACAAGGTCACAACCACTTTCTCTCAATCTTTTTAACGTGAAATATGAAACTGTTAACATAAAGTTATATGACCCATCAATTGCACTCGGGTATTTACACCGGTGACATGAAAATTTATGTTCACAAAGAAACCTAAACACATACCAAGCGCACAAGTGCCAAAAGGAAAAAACAAATTGGATGTTGAAATTTTTTTAAAAAGTGTGCTATAAACATTATCATCAAGAAAGTGAAGACAACTCACAAAATGGGAGAAAAATGTGAAAATCAAATATCTGACACAAGACTTCTATCCAGAACATATAAAGCACTCTTACAACTCAACAACAAAAAGGCAGATACCCAATTTAAAAATGGGCAAAGGATTTAAGTAGACATTTCTCCAAGGGAGATATACAAATGGCCAACAGATGCATGAAAAGATGCTCAACATCTTTGGTCTGGGAAAAGCAAATCAAAACCACAGTGAGATACCACTTCACATCCACTAGAATGACTATGATACAAAAGACAGACAATAACAAGTTTTGATGAAGATGTGAGGAACCTGGAACCCTCACACATTGCTGCTGAGATTGTAAAATGATGGAGCCATTTGGAACACTGTTAATCATAGTTCTTCAAAAAGGTTAGACATAGAGCAACCACATGACATGACACAGAAATTCCACTTCTAGAGAAACAAAAACATACATCTCCACAAAAACTTGTACCTGAAAGGTTCATAGTAGCATTATTCATCACAGCCAAAAAGTGGAAATTTCTCACAAGTCCACCAACTGATTACTGGATAAATAAAACATACTAGGCCAGCAAGCACGTGTGCTGCTACTTCAGCTGAGTCCGACTCTTTGCAAACCCACGGACTATAGCCCGTCAGGCTGCTCTGTCCGAGGGGATTCTCCAGGCAAGAATACTGGAGCGGGTGGCCATGCCCTCCTTCAGGGGATCTTCCCGACCCAGGGGTCAAACTCACATCTCCTGAATTGGCAAGCAGGTTCTTTACTGCTACCGCCACCTGGGAAGTCCCAAAATGTACTATATCTATACAATATTCTTGGTGACGAAAAGAAGTATTGATTCGTGATACAACATGGATGACCCTTGAAAACATTATGCTAAGTGAAAGAAGCCAGTCACAAAAGACTGTGTATTGGGTAAATCCATTGATATGAAACTGTCCACGATAGGCCAGCTGTAGAGACAAAGTAGGTTAGTGGTTGTCGAGGGTTGGGGGTGGGGTGTGCAGGGAATGAGGCATGATTGTTAGTGGGTATGTTGTTTCTTCCGGGGGTGATGAAGATGTTCTAAAATTAGATTGTGGCCATGGTTGCACAACCCCATAAGTATAATGGAAACCATGGAACTGTGTACTTTAAACCATTGTTTAAACATACCAGTTACATACCAGTGTATGGTATGTAAACTACATCTCAATGGAGCTATTTAAAACCTGCACAGCACCTTTATTCATAATAACTCATAACTGGAAAGAATCCATGTGTCTTCTGATGGTGAATGGTTCCACAAACTTGGTACATCTGTTCCACGGAATACGACTCAGCAAAAAAAGGAATGAACTATTAATATATCCAATAACCTGTATGAATCTCATAAGAGTTACGCTATGTGAAAAAGCTAGCACCAAAAGGTTACATGCCATTTTTTGTTCGTTGTTCAGTCATTAAGTCCCATCTGACTTTTTGTGATCCCATGGACTGTAGTCCTCCATTATCTCCCAGAGTTTACTCAAACTCACGTCCATCGAGTCGGTGATGCCATCCAACCATCTCATCCTCTGTCACCCCCTTCTCCTCCTGCCCTCAATCTTTCCCGGTATCAGCGTCTTTTCCAAGAGTCGGCTCTTCGCCTCAGGTGGCCAAAATATTGGAGCTTTAGCATCAGTCCTTCTAATGAATATTCAGGGCTGATGTCCTTTAGGATGGACTGGTTGGATCTTGCTGTCCAAGGGATTCTCAAGAGTCTTCTCCAGCACCACATTTCAAAAGCATCAGTTCTTCGGCGCTCAGCCTTCTATTGGACGCATTATGTACCACTCTCGAAATGACACAGTGATAGAAATGGAGAACAGACCACCAGGGTAAGGAGGAGGCTGGGGTTTGAGAGATCGGTGTGGCTCTGAAGACAACGAGAATGTTCTGGACACAAGACTATATCCTGGCTATGAAGCAGCACTGTGGTCTTATAAGATGTTTCCATGGGGGAATCAGTGTAAACAGTACGGGGATCTCTCTGAATTATTTCCTACAACTGCATGTGAATCTACAATCAGGTCAAATTTCAAAGGTTTTTTTCATTTTAAAAAAGTACTAAAAGGGAGATAAATTAGGAGTGATATTTTCAGAACAGGTGAGCTCAGACTCACATTTCTGATCTGCAGCTTGGTAAATAAACGTGGTAATGAAAGTAGCTACAATCCAGATGGGAGAACTTATCCTTTTTTGTTTGTTCACTTTTTTTTTTCCACTTGGAAGTAATTTCACTTACAGAAAAATTGCACACGCATGCAGAATAGTATAAAGAACACTGTGAACTCTGTACTCTTTATCATATTCACTGATGATTAACATTCTCCCCACTTGCTCTGTCTTTGTAGGTAGGTAGCCATACTGTGTGTGTGCGTGTGCGTGTGTGTGTATTTGAAGCATGACTCTTTCTCCCTCAATAACAAAGTACCTATTTTCTAAGAATCGGGGATATTCTCTTATACACTAGAGTATGTTTATCTACAGGACACTTATCAATTTCAGGAAACTGAATAGAGATACAAGACTTTAAGATTCAAGGTCAGATTTTCATCAGTTGATCCAGTAATATCCTTGACATTATTCCCTCCAGTAGAGGATCTAGCGTGGGGGTCACCTATGGCATTTCGTTGTCACTTCTCTTTTAATGTGAAATGCTTCCGCTGCTTTTGTCTTTTCATGAAAGTGACTTTTCAAAGGCTCACCATTTCTACTCCTGTTTTTAAATAGAATGTAGACACTGCTTTAGGGGAATGGCAACCCACTCCAGTATTCTTGCCTGAAGAACTTCATGGACAGAGGAGCCTGGTGGGCTACCACCCACGGGGTTGCAGAGAGTCAGGCACGACTGAGTAAGCATCGTGCACATAGTGGCTTGTGTTTCGGTAGGTGTCCAGGGAGAAGAGCCAGCACTTCTGCAGAGCCTCTAACTCGAGATATCACAGGGTCCCTTCCGGAGCTGGGTGCTTCAGCTGCCTCGTAGCCTCTCTAGCAACTTTTGTCCGTGTGCCAGCTGGAAATGTTTGCCAGGCCTTCCTATTTGGAACTAGAGGTTCCCAGAGCCACATACCTTCCATTCCTATTCACCATGATGAATAAAGCAAAACTGAAGACACGATTATTCTGTAAATTCCCAAACAAGAAGAGGTTGACCTGACGCTGATTTTCAGCAGCTCTATAATTCCAACATTTAGCAAATGCTGGTAACAAACAATCAAGGGCCCTCTTCCGTAGCGGGCTGTAGATCAATTGCTTTTCTAAAGAAACCAGGATGAATGCGACTTAAAGTGACAAGGACACGACAGGAACAGAAGCAAAATCTGTTTAAGGGAAACTGAACCCACTGCTATCAAGTCAAACTCTGCATGGAAATAAGAGAACCGGGAACTCTACGCAGGGTTTATTCATAAGACCCAGTGCAGGGGCTTACGAGGAGGAGATGGTCCTATATCTGCGGTAACTGGCTATTCGCATCCACTGGACCGAATCTGGGAGGGGAGTGGGCTCAGGTGCCGATTAAAGCACCAACATCTGACACGTAGGAGGCTCCGCTCAGCCAGGCTGCCAGGGGAGAGCAGGTCTGGGGCAGGAACAGCTGTCCACACGCCTCATAAGCAGCATGCCCTGCCGTGACCGTGGTTTTAGGGCTGACAGAGTTGCAGCCTAGA
This sequence comes from Cervus elaphus, assembly GCF_910594005.1. NCBI lineage: Eukaryota > Metazoa > Chordata > Mammalia > Artiodactyla > Cervidae > Cervus > Cervus elaphus. The sequence continues at coordinate 3,749,729 of NC_057836.1, forward strand.
GTCTTTTGGACAATCTGGTTTGCTTGCTTCTTATTCGTTTTGATAGATTGCTTTCTTTCTAATTACTTGCCTCTGTCCTGTCTCCGCCCAGCCCATGGCATCACTCCCCTCCCCTCCCTGGACTTTGGCTACACCCTCCTAACTGGCCGGCTAGCCAGCCGCTCCCCTCTCCGAGGGTCTCCTGCTGCCAGGTGCATCCTGAAGTCCCGCCCTGATGGCCCCACCCCTGCTTTATGCATCCCTCTGAGGAGCATGGCTTCCAAATCTCTGGACTTACAGGTAAGGAAGGACATGACAACCCACTCCAGTATTCTTGCCTGGGAAGCCCCCCACACACAGGAGCCTCCGGGCTACAGTTCGTGGGGTTGCAAAGAGTCAGACACGACTGAGCACCTGATCATGAGCAGACCGAGGGAAAGCATCACCCAGGGTCACACGGCCGCTCATCCACCAGTGTCTGCCCCACGCGGGGCCGCGTCCACACCACCTGGCTGCCCGAGCTGCTCTCTGCCGGGCCCTCGGTGAGCCCCGAGAGCCTCACGGCCGGCCTGCGGCTTCCGTCCCTAGCCCCGGACGTCAGCAGGGGGAGCCTGGACCAGCTGAAGCGCGGTGTGCAGCAGCCCCCTACTCAGACCCTGCTCCCGGGGGCGCTGCGTTCACAGAGCGCACAGCCAGAGCACTCACAGCCCCCCACGGCCCTCCAGGGGACCTGCTGCCACCTCCCAGCCAGGGCCCCGTGTCCTCCGCGTGCTCCTCCGGCGAGCCTGGCCCCGGCTGCCCTTGGCCCCGGGACGCTCCCCCATGCAATCTGTGCAGCCTCTCACCTTCCAGTCCTTTCTCAGATGTCATTTTCTCGGCGAGGCCGCTTGGCCATCCTTCCAGAGCCCTGGTCCTTCCCTGCATGCACGCCCGCCCGCCTGCCCACACACAGCATCTCTGAACACACCAAGCCGAGCACAGACGTGTCCACTGGGCTGATCGTCCATCTTTCCCCACCAGAGAGCCAGCTCTCCAAGAAAAGAGATTTGTGGATTTTTGCTCCTTTATGTATCCCCCGACCGATGCTTAAGAATGATGCCTAGCACAGAGAAGGAGCTTAATAAACATCTGCGGAAGTTTTATACTAAACTGATCCAAAATCTCTTCATTCCCCTTTGCAACCCTGTGTTCCAAAATAAACTATTCAGGGTCTTGCCAAACCCACCTCCTAATTTCCAGCCTCTATACTTTACCCTAGTAGTCTGCCTGGAATGCCTCCCATTCTCATACATGTTGGGGGAAGTTCAAATACAATTCCTCCCTGAAACTTCCCTGGATTCATCCAGATGGAAGGACCCCAACCCTCACATCACAGGAATTGATTGAACTCTATTGATGTCTATTGTTTGGCCCCCTGATGCACAGAACTGACTCATTGGAAAAGATCCAATGCTGGGAAAGACTGAAGGCAGGAGAAGGGGACGACAGAGGATGAGATGGATGGCATCACCAACTCAATGGACAGGAGTCTGAGTAAACTCTGGGAATTGGTGGCAGACAGGGAGGCCTGGCGTGCTGCAGTTCATGGGGATGCAAAGAGTTAGACACGACTGAGCAACTGAACTGAACTGATTGATGTCTAAATGCCCAGCTGACCTGGGACTCCTTAACGCAGTGTTCACACCCCAAAAGGCAGGTGTTCAATAAATACAGACTGATTCAATCTAACATCAGTGCTACACTCTGGACATTGATCCCTTTCTTACAAAAACGCTCATATCATTTTAAGCAATGAACCAGAGAAAGTTTACGTGGGGAACACAACCAGGGGTCAAAGGGCAGAGGCTGGGCATGGAGTGGGTGCTTTTCTGAAGAAACGGGTTTATGCAACTTCAAGTGACAAGAAAGGTAAGGGAACAGAAATGATCCATTTAAGGGGAAGAAAAGATGGCAAAGCTCCTGAAGCATGTTGGAAGGCATTCTGGGGAGCGGTGCACGCAGGGCTGTCAGGGCTGATTAAACCGTCTGCAACCCGTTTCCAGAGTCCACACCATTCAGCTGAGCACAGTCGAGATGCCCACGTGCACCTGGTGGTGAGCTCAGAGGTCACTTTCCCTTGTTTGGTATGTGAGGCCTTTCCAGAGAGAACTGACCCCTTCCCAAAACTGAGCTGTCTCCTCCAAAAACACCTTACGGCCATCTGTTTATTTGGGCTACATTTAATAGAAACACTCGGTTTTGATCCCTGGGTCGGGAAGATCCCCTGGAGAAGGGCATGGCAACCCACTCCAGCATTCTCTCCTGGAGAGTCCCATGGACAGAGGAGCCTGGCGGGCTACAGTCCTCGGGGTCCCAAAGAGTCAGACACGACTGAGCGACTAAGCATGCATCCATGTTAATGTCAACGGTGGGATCAATTATCTGAGTAGAGGTTTTGTATACCTGTTTTATTAATAGGTTTATTCTTAGGTGTATGACATACGAAGTCTAACTTAATCCTTAATAGAATGGATTTTATTAGAGTAATTTTTTCCAATTTTTAAATTGAAGTATAGTTGATTTATAATGTGTTTATTTCTGTTGCACAGTTCATGATTCAGTTATACATATACATAATCCTGTTTTTAATATTCTTTTCCATATGGTTATCATAAAATATTGAGTATAGGTCTGTGTGATGTACAGTAGGACCTCATTGTTTATCCGCCCTATATATAAAAGCTTATATCTGTTAACCCCTATGTTCCACTCCATCCCTCCCCCAACCCCCTCCCTCTTGGCAACCACCAGCGTGTTCTATTTAGTGTAGTTCAAAGTTTACAGAAAAACTTAGAAGAAAGTACAAAGAGTTCCCGTGTTCTCCCATTAGTAACATCTTGGTAGGGTCATTACCACTGAAGAGCCAATGTCAATGTACTATTAAAGTCCATAGTTTACATCAGGGTACACTCTTGGTGCTGTACGTTCTGTGGAACAAACATATAAGGATATAAATAAGCTATGGTTTTTCCAACAGTCATGTACAGATGTGAGAGTTGGACCATAAAGAAGGCTGAGTGCCAAAGCATTAATGCTTTTGAACTATGGTGCTGGAGAAGACACTTGAGAGTCCCTTGGACAGCAAGGAGATCCAACCAGTCCATCCTAAAGGAAATCAACCCTGAATGTTCATTGGAAGGACTGACGCTGAGGCTGAAGCTCCAATACTTTAGCCACCTGATGTGAAGAGCTGACTCACTGGAAAAGACCTTGATGCTGGAAAGACTGAAGGCAGGAGGAGAAGGGGGCAACAGGGGATGAGACGGTTGGATGGCATCACCGACTCGATGAACATGAGTCTGAGCAAACTCCGGGAGATAGTGAAGGACAGGGAAGCCTGGCGTGCTGCAGTCCATGGGAGGAGCTGGATACAGCTGAGCAACTGAACAACAACACGTGCTTGTTACAGTATCACGCAGAGTAGCTTCACTGACCTAAAAATCCTCTGTGCTCTGACTCATCCTTTCCTCCACCCAACCCCGAGCAACCGCTGATCTTTTTACTGTCTCCGTAGTTTTGCCTTTTCCAGAAAGTCACAGCGTTGGAATCATAGAGTCTGTAACTTCTCAGGTATATGATATTTTCGGTAACAGCGTCAGCGATATCACTTTTGCCAAAATGTTTTACAAAGAGGCGGTGCCACTTCACACTCCCATCATCAGTGTGAGTGCCTGCCACACCGCGTCCTCAGACTTGACACTGGCTCAGTCTTCTTAATTTATCCATTCTGCTTGGGGTTTAACATCTCTCTACTACTAACAGCAGACTTCCCTGCTGGCTCAGACAGGAAAGAATCTGCCTGCAATGCAGGAGACCCGGGTTCAATTCCTGGGTTGGGAAGATCCCCTGGAGAAGAGAATGGCAACCCACTCCAGTATTCTTATCTGGAGAATTCCACGGACAGACGAGCCTGGTGGGCTACAGTCCATGGGGTCACAGAGAGTCGGTCACAACTGGGAAACTAACACTTCACTACTAATAGCAATATCTGCTACTATTAACTTACATTTTCCTAATGACTAACGGTGTTGAACACCTTTTCTTATTCTTTTTTGCCATCCAATAACCTCATGCTGAAGAATTTGTTCAAATATTTTGCCCACGTTTGCTTTCATTCTTAACTGGGTTGTTTGTCATCTTCCTATTGAACTGTGAGAGTTCTTTACAGATACGAGTTCTTGGTCAGAAACATGCTTTGCAAATATTTTCTCCGAGTCTGGGGCTTGTCTTTTATTTTCTTAAGTGCCTTTTGATGAGAAAAAGATTATATTTTTTAAAATTTTATTTATTTTTAAATTTATTTATTATTTATTATTTATTATTTATTATTTATTTATTTATTTATTTATTATTTATTTATTTATTATTTATTTATTATTATTTATTTATTATTTATTATTTATTATTTATTTATTATTTAATAAATAAATTTATTTATTATTTAATTTATTTTTAAAAATTTATTTATGGCCATATGGCCATTGTGGGTCTTCATTGCTGCGTGGGTTTTTCTCTTGTTGCAGCAAGCTGCGGGTGCTCCTTGTTATGGAGGGTGGGTTTCTCGCTGCAGCGGCTGCTCTTGTTGGGGAGCTGTGGGATCTTCCCGGACCAGGGATCGAACTCGTGTCTCTTGGATTGGCAAGGGGATTTTTTACCACTGAGCCGCAAGGGAAACCCAAAAGTTTATAATTTTGATGAAGTCTAATTTATTAAATTTCTTTGGTAGCCTGTAATTTTTTTTTTTGTATTTTGTATTTTTTTTTGTATTTTTTAAAATTATAATCTTTACCAACCCTGAATCACTAAGATGTACTCTGTTTCTCCTAGAAGTTTCTATAGTTTTCACACTTAAAGTTAGGTCTATGGCCTATTTCAAGTTCTTCCTTTTTAATATGACATGATATGGGGGCTGAGATTTGTTCTTTTGCAAGTAGCTATCCAATCGTTCCAGCACGAGTTGTTGAAAAAATTATATTTTCCCACTGAAATAATTTGTCACTCTGTTCTAAATCAGTTGACCACATAGTTGGGTCTATTTCTGAACTTGCTAATCTGTGCCATTCCTTTAGTTTTCTATTTTCATAGCAATACTATATTGTCTTGATTACTGTGGCTCTATCATTCTTGAAATCAGGTAGTCTAAGTCCCTCATCTGCATTCTTCTTTTTCAAAGTTGTTTTAGCCACTCCAGGTCCATTGCATTTCCATATAACGTTAGAATCAGTTTGTCTACTTCTACAAACAGGCATGCTGAGATCTGACTTTGATCACTGAACCTGCAGATCATTTGGGAAGAACTGCCATCTTAATGATACTGAGTCTGATAACATAGGAGCATGCTGTGACTCGTCCTTTATTCAGGTCTTTCAAAATTCCTCTCAGCCACGTTTGGTAGATTTCATTGTTCAGATCTTACGCATCTTATCCAGAAGCATTTCATGCTTGTTGATGCTTGATTACTTTAAAAAAATTTTCTAGGTTATTTTAAAAAATTAATTAATCTTTGGTTGTGCTAGATCTTCATTGCTGCGAGGGCTTTTTCCAGTTGCTCCAAAGTATTGGAGCTTTAGCTTCAGCACCAGCCCTTTCAATGAATATTCAGGAAGGTTGGTTGATTTCCTTTAGGATGGACTGGTTTGATCTCCTTGCTGTCCAAGGGACTCTCAAGGGTCTTCTCTAGCACCACAGTTGGAAAGCATCAGTTCTTCGGTGCTCAGCCTTCTTTATGGTCCAGCTCTCACATCCATACATGACTACTGGAAAAACTGTAGCTTTGACTAGATGGATCTTTGTCAGCAAAGTGATGTCTCTGCTTTTTAATATGCTGTCTAGGTTTGTTATAGCTTTCCTTCCAAGGAGCAAGTGTCTTCGAATTTCATGGTTGCAGTCAGGGTCTACAGTGATTTTGGAGCTCAGAAAAATCCTCCTTTCTAAGTTTGAATCTGCATCCAACATTTTATCCTTTGTACTTTCAATGTTGTGAAATACCTTAGAGAGTTCTATTAATGTGATTGGGGGAAGGGCTAGGCTCACTTCCTGTGTGACACTTTCAACCATTTTCCTCAAGCATGTGGATAAATCACTTTCACTAAGCTCCTCTGCCTGCCCCTCTAAAGTCCTAAATAGCAGCCGTGTCCACATCCCCACTTTTGAGCCTTTAAAAAGCAGAGAACCTTCTCTGGCTGAAATGAGGCAGAAGGGGAGGTGAGAGAGGTTCAGGGCATGGAAGGACCACACCCACACAGCAGGTTTGGAAAACCACACGGGGCCACGAGCCGAGGAATGTGGGCACCTCTGGTTGACAATCAGGAAGAAAACCGGCATGGAGGATGCTCAGAATGCACAGAACTGCCCATCCAAAAAGGATGGACTTTACTGCATGTAAATTACACCTCAGTAAACTTGACTTTAAAAAGACCTGAAACCCATTTCCACTGTCTGAATTTTAGAGACAGGTCGCTCAGTGGTAAAGAATCTGCCTACCAATGCAGAAGACGCAAGAGACGGCGGTTCAATCCCTGGGTCAGGGAGATCCCCTGGAAGAGGAAATGGCAGCCCACTCCAGTATTCTTGCCTGGGAAATCCCATGGACAGAGGAGCCTGGCAGGCTACAGTCCATGGGGTCTCGAAGAGTCGGACACAACTGAGCGACTGAGCAATACAAAGAGGTGAGTCTGGTGTTAGAAGCTGACCCAACACACATCACACCCTTGGAGCAGGGCAGCCATGGAGGTTCTCCAGCATCTCCAGGTGGCAGCCCTGCTCCCACCTGCTGTAACCAAGCTCCTGACCTCCTGGGCAGGATACAGCCCTCTCTCCCTACCACCCCAGCCACAGGAGCAAGAAGCCAGGGGCCCTGGAGGCATAGACATCAGCCGTCTATGGTCCTAGGAAAGGGGCTTGTGTGTGTCTAAGGAACAGTTCACCTCATTCACTTCTATGACACCAAACAATGGCAGGCTGATGGATACCTGATCTCTGATGCCCCTGCTCCTTCAGGAAGCAACTACCCCGCTTATATGATGAAGACAGAATCACTGCTCGGCGGGCTGTTCCACTCCTCATGCTTAACCATCGGCAGAGACACCAGACCCGCAAGTGTAAGTGCGGCGCTTCCTGGAGATAGGTCATTAGGTGCGGGGTGGGAGTTTCTATGCCTCTAAGGTTTAAATCCGGCTGACCTAAGTGGGGCAGAAGGATTTCAGCTGAGCATGAACTGAAACGGGTGCGACAATGGCTTGGATCACCTATGTTCACTCGTTTCCTTTCTCCCAAGTCAGCTCCTTTAGCTCAGGGGTCCTGAACCCCTGGGCCATGGACACGTACTGCCTTGTGGCCTCTTAGGAACTGAGCCCCAAAGGAGGAGGTGAGCAGTGGGCAAGTAAGTGAAGCCTTCATCTATATTCACAGCTGCTTCCCATGGCCCCCTCATCACCCCCCGATGGGACTGTCTAGTTGCAGGAGAACAAGCCCAGGGTTCCCGCTGACTTTGCATTATGGTGAGTTCTGTAATTATCTCATGACACATCACAATGTAATAAAAACAGAAATGAAGTGCACAATAAATGGAATGTGCTCGAATTCTCCCCAAACCATCCCCCAGCCCCCACCCTGGGCCGTGGAAAAATTGTCCTCCATGAAACCAGAAATTGTCTTCTAACTTGCCCTGCGTCAGAAAGACTGGGGGCTGCTGCTCCAGTTGAAAGGATGTGTTAAAGACAAGTATTTCTTGAGGCGCGTGTGCAGACCCCTATTAAATCACTGCTGTCCCCCTGGCATCCCAGAGGCTCAGAGAAGGCCAGCCTCGCCCATCAGGTCCCCTGGGTTGGCTGTCATCATGCAGCACCGCCTTGCTTGGGTGCATGCAGCACCGGCCTCTCTCCTGAGCCCAGGGGTCCTGCTTGCCATGTGATGCTGTGCTTCCTGACGACAGGGAACGCTGCCTGCCCTCTTCCGCTGCTGCCCCCAGCACTTGGAACACTGCCTGGCCCATAGCAGGGGCTCAGGAAAAGTGTGTTGAATAAACAAATGAGCTCAGGGATGGATGACTGCAATACTCAGTAAACAGCTGCAGAGGTGAACATGTCCAACCAGAGAGACTCAAACTGCGGTACAGTGTCTGAGTGACAAAATTCCTGCCTCTCTCTCGGGTAGGAATCAAGGAAGGCTTCCTGAAGGAGGCGGTATTTGATTAGGCCTGGAAGGAATCTCAAACGGACGGGTAGCCGAGCCGGAGGTCACACAGCTTGTCCTGAGGCTCCTGCTGGCGCACGTTCTGGTGATTAGAGCGTGAGGCATATGTGGTTTCCTGCCCCAGAGGGTCTGCGACCCAGCTGGGGAGGGTGACTTGCACCAGGCCGCCACGACGAACACGTGATGGGCGAGCGCACAGGCAAAAGCGCCGGACGCTGCGCCAGACAGACCTGCCCCGGGCAGGCAGGGCGGGAAGGCTTCCCCAGGAAAGTGATTTGCACTGAGATCTCTGGGGTAGGGGCAGGGGAGGAGGAAGGGTGAGCGGCAGGGTGAGCGAGCTTCCCTGGCACAGATGGGGAGCTGGCCGCAGAGGAAGCACGTGGGCCTCTGGGCGTCAAGGCCCTGCCCTCCCGTCACCACCGGAGCCGATAAACCAGGACGAGTAAGTCCATGTCACAGCTAGAGAGCTAGTGACAAGCGAGGAAACAACAGAGCCCCAACAGCAAGGTCCTACTGCGTAGCCCAGTGCCCATGATAGACCATAATGGGGAAGAACAGGAAAACAAATCTACACGTGTGTGTGTGTGTGAGTGTGTAACAGTCTTACGTCCTGTACAACAGAAATTAATACAACACTCTAAATAACTATCCTTGAATAACCACTGGAAAAGTCAAAGCTTTGAGTGTATGGACCTGTGTCGGAAAAGAGATGTCTCTGCTTTCTAATACGCTGCTTAGGTTTGTCATAGCTAACCCTGACTGAATTCATTGGAAGCACTGATGCTAAAGCTCCAGTACTCTGGATGTCTGATGTGAACAGCAGACTCACTGGAAAAGACCTTGAGGCTGGGAAAGGCTGAGGGCAGGAGCAGAAGAGGGAGACAGAGGATGAGATGGTTGGATGGCGTCACTGACTCAATGGACTTGAGTCCGCACAAACTCAGGAAGATAGTGAAGGACAGGGAAGCCTGGGGTGCTGCAGTCCATGGGGTCACAGAGAGTCGGATGCGACTTTGGCGACTGAACAACAAATTCTTGAATAAAGTAAAATTTTTTGAAAAAGCCTTCTTGGGAATTCCCTGGTGGTCCAGGGTTTAGGACGCCACTTTCACCGCAAGGGGTCCAGGTTTGAACCCTGGATGGGGAGCTACGATCCCACAAGCTTCAAGGAGTAGCCAAAAGTAGTGATAATGAAAATAAAAGGCCTTCTTCCTCTGCGCCAGGTGACAGCCTCCCACTCAGAGCCCTAGCAGCCCCCACCTGCAGACAAGGGGCACGGGTGGACGGGTGGTGTTGGTGGCCAAGAGCCACTCAGTGGTCAGTGCCGCGCCTGCCTCCATGGCCCCACTGGGAGGCCACTTATTGGACTAGGAGGAGGACCAGGGTCAGGGAGGGGAAACGTGGGGGGCTCAGAACCGACATTCTGAGTCTGAGTCTCAGGGAGGCAGGCTGGGGCGCGCGGGACCCCTAGTCACAACAGCGATGGCAAAGTGCCGCTCTGGGGAACCTCTGCTGCCGTGGTTCAGTCTAACATCATGTCTACAAAGACGAGGGCTTCCCAGGTGGCTGAGTGCTATGGAACCCGCCTGCCAATGCAGGAGCTGTGGGTTCGATCCCTGGGTCGGGAAGATCCCCTGGAGGAGGAAATGGCAACCCACTCCAGTATTCTTGCCTGGAGAATCCCATGGACAGAGGAGCCTGGTGGGCTACAAAGAGTGTAGCCTGGGGTCTGAAAAAGTGGGACATGACTGAGCACGCACACACACACACACACACACACACACACAGAGTACAAAGATGAAGGCCTCATCTGGATGGAGGTGTTAATATCTTCGGTTGGAATATCATCTTCTCATCTCTTAAAAGTGATTTCCTTTCTAAATTTTGTTTACTAGTTTTTGTCTCTCAGAGGTCTCATTCTCAAAGAGACCGCACAGGTCTGACATCACAAGCGGCCATGGATCTTTCTGAAACGTCTTTTAGAAAACGACTTACCCCACTACGGAAGCCCACATTTGAACTCATCCATTCCACAGAGTTACTGAGCCCTTCCTCGGATTTGTGCCCTTTCACAGTCCATAAACCAGTCATGGGTTTATCTGCTTTCTTGGCTATTTTTTTCCCTTCTAGAATCTTCTTTCTCTTAAGTCCTGCGCCTCTCTTAGTATTAAAGATTATCAGCCGTCCTTGAACGTGGTTAAATATTCACTTTCACTTAGACTTCTGACCTAGACACTGAAAGCTAACTTTGCTGCCTTCAACTAAGTAAAGAGAAAGCAGCAGGAAAAAGGTCGATAATTTTTGGTTTCCAGAGTGAAAGAAAATATCCTATTTTTTTTTGTATTGATAACCTGCTAGGTACTCTTGTTTAAAATTTTTGTTTTACTGAAGTATTGACCGACAGTGCTGTGTTCTGTTAGGTCCTGACATCCACACACAAGCTGGACTTGGAAAGAATCAGTCCCGTTCTTCATGGGACCCTTCCTCTCATCACCGGCCACTGTCACCCTCGGCCAGGATGGGGGCCTTCCTCTTTCCGTTCAACACACCAGCCCTGGAGGGGGGCTTCCTGCCCCCGGGCTGGGGGGGTTACAATCTTCGGTTCCCAAGCTGCGCGGGTGGAGGGTGGCAGAGCCCCCCACTATTGCAGAGCCAGCATCTAGACCCACCCTTCCTCTCCCCTCCCCAGGCATGCGGGCACCCTGCCTTTTCCTCCTTGCCCAGGTTCAGAACTTTCCAGCTCTGGCTCAGACACCAGTATTTCCACCCCCACAACCTTCTGTCATCGCTGGTCCAACACATTCTTTTAACCCTGTTTGTGCTGGTTTTTTTTTCTCTCAAGCAACATCTGCCCCCAGGGCATGTGGATACTCTGATGCCTTTCTCTGCACGCCTCTTCTTCTTCGAAGCCTTCTTGGTCGAGCGTCAACCCCCACAAGCTCCTGCCATGGTTTTTGCACAACTGAACTTTGTGAGTTTTTTCCCAACCGCTCCTCTCTGTCGGGACCCCTGCTGAAGGTGGTGGATGAGCTTTACTTTTGTGGCTTGAGAAGCACTGCTCCGGAGTGCCTTTCTTCCTGGAAACGGCTCTCGAAAAGTGAGAATTCGAAGGAAAGGAGAGAAAGAAAGAGGCTGTTTCCTGAACCTGCGTGTGCTCTGGACCGATTGCTGTTAAGGGTCAGGGGGACACTGCAGAGATGGGGCTGGAGTCCCCTTGCCTAGAGGTGGGGATAGATTCTGCAACAGGTTTCAAGGTGGGGAAGAAAAGGTGATCATAATATTCAGGCAAGATATACCCCCGACAAGTCCTAAAGTCCAGGGATATTGTTAACGCATCTAATACTACCTTTTTGTTTGGACTATAAATAACTTCAGTACACCAAGAGATGCTTCTATTTAAACCAAATTTCAAATTGCTCTGAACCATTTTCCTTTTATACGTCACTCCTGTTAATCCCATCCCCAATACACAGATAGAAAATCAGAAATAAAGTGAGTGGATAGAGAATAAGACAATAACCCACTTGTCAAACTGTCCCAAAAAAAGAGCCAAAATGAGATTACCAATTAGAATTTATCAAATTGATTCACAATCCTTGACAGAGGGAACATACGTTCTTCATGCTGGCAGCCTAATAGATGTCAACTTGTCCAAGGAGGAACACTGCCTGAAAATGCTTCTGAAATTTTTTTTGGTTAAAAAAAATCCCATTTAACACACAGGTAATAGAAGAAAACTTGATTTCAGATCATCAAGATCTGATTGTCACTTGAGTCCTCTGTTTAGCCACATTGCTTCACTGTATGTACTTAAATACACAGCAGGCTAACAATTTCTTAGAACATTTCAGAAAGGGCCATGGCCATGTGTCAGCCTCTAAATGACTTGGTCTGTGTTACTAGAACTTGGCAACCTGTCACCTCAGGGTGGTTATCACACGACCACAGATGCACGCAGTTGCAAATAGCCTCAGGGGACTTGGTGGCTTACTCGCTCTTAAAAATTGGGGGGGGGGGGGGGGGAGGAACTCCAGTATACTGTTTACTTAACTGTATTATCATTTCCAACCTTTTCTGTGAAGCTTCATAACCTTTGAGACAACTCATTCTGTCTTTGCTTTCCAAACTCCTCCTGTTTCAAGGGGATCCTTTTTCAAAGTTTACTTGTGGTCTCTGAATTAAAAGTATAAAAGAAAGTAGATCAGAAGAGAACTCACCACTCTTTTTTATTTGCAAATCTCTTTGTGTATGTGTGTGTGTGCTCAGTCGTGTCCGACTCCTTGTGGCCCCATGGACTACACACTGCCAGCCTCCACTGCCCATGGAATTTTCCAGGCAAGAATACTGGAGTGGGTTACCATTGCCTCCTCCAGGGGATCTTCCCCACCTAGGGACCAAACCCCTGTCTCTTGTGTCTCCTGCATTGGCAGATGGATTCTTAACCACTGTGCCACCTGGGAAGCTCCACAAATTTCTTTAAATAAAGCAAAGTAAAAGCAGTCAGATGGGAACTATATTCAATCTCCTGTGATAAAACATGATGGAAAAAAATATTAAAAATATATATATATATGTATGTGTATATATATGTGTGTATATATATATATATTTATATATAAAATTGAGTCACTCTGCGGTACAGCAGAAATTAACACAATACTAAATGAACTCTACTGCAATAAACATTTTTTAAAAATTAAAAGCCAAGCAATGAGTGTGGCATCTGAACACAGAAGACAAACCTCTGCAACGCTTTCTCTAACTTCTCCTGTGTGTCTTATCTTCACAACTGGAGAGCCAACAGGATCCTTGCCCTGTTAAATAATAGCACATATCCCAACTCACAAAGATTTAGAACACAACTCTTTCCTTCTGAGTCCGTTGTTTAGAATGAGAACGCATGATCTTGCAGAAAGAAAGAGCATTTCATTTAATGAGCTGCTCGGGGCATCCCGTAGAAACCCTATTTCATGCTTAATATACCCCAAATCCGGGCTTCCCAGGTGGCACTAGTGGTAAAGAACTCTTCTGCCAATGCAGGGGACATAAGAGCCGGGGATTCAGTCCCTGGGTCAGGAAGGTCCTCTGGAGGAGGAAATGGCAATTCACTCCAGTATTCTTGCCTTGAGAATCCCGAGGACGATGAGCCTGGAGAGCTGTGGACCACAGAGTCGCAGAGTCGGACACGACTGAAGCAACTCTGCCCCAGATGGAGTGATGTCATGAACAGAGTCGTCTGAATGGCGGCCGCCACCTTTGTAACACCTACCCCGCGGGAGCCACGAGTGGGAGTCCAGCAGGCGTGCAGGAGCACGCCCGGCTAGCGCGGGTGGAAGGAGGGGTTCTGGCCATCTGGGTGTGAGGGACGTTGCAAAATGCCAAGGGGAAGTCCTCCAGCAGGGGTGGGGAGGCCCCTGCTGGACTTCTGAGTCCCCCCCCAACTAGCTCCCAACCAAATCTGAGCACTGTGAAAGAAATCAACAAATACTCTCTGAATTCAATTCTGTTCATGTCTTAGCGGTCCAGGGAACAGGCACAGTCCTCCATCGGCGTCCTCAAGGATGGTCCCAAGCCCCCCAGGGGGCAACACCTGCCAACCGTGCTCAAGTGCCTTAAATAGCACACTGTAGCATTTGCATACAGCCTACACATGTCCTTCATAGACTTTAAATCACCTCGAGATTACCTGCAATGCCTAATACCACATGCATGCCATGTAAACAGTTGCGATACAATGTAAATGCTATGTAAATAGCCATTGGCAGGTGGCAAATTCAAGTCTTGGTTTTTGGAACTTTCTGGAATTTTTTTCCCCTCGAATATTTTCAATCCATGGTTGGTTGAATCTGGGGATACAGAATCTGTGGATGTCGAGGTCCTACTCAGGATACAGGGCGAGCCGGGCAAAACTGTCTGTTCTCATTGAGTTAGACTCAGTGGAAGAAGACTTCATTCAGCCTGCATTTCCAGAGACCCTCCAAGGAAGAGGAACAACTGTTTTCAGGGTCTGGGGATACCAGAGTAAGGACAAATGCTAAATACATCACCATCAAAACCTGAGCACATGGATTTCCCTGGTGGTCCGGTGGTTAAGACCCCACGCTCCCAGTGCAGGGGGCCCAGGTTTGATCCCTGGTTGGGCAACTACTGAGCCCGCGTGCCGTAACTGCTGAGGCCAACGCACCTAAGAGTGTGCTGCGCAAGAGAAGGCACCGGAAGGAGAAGCCTCCATGCTCCGCATCGAGAGAAAAGCCTTCACAGCAACTAAGACCCAGCTCAGCCAGGGATGAATACATAAATAAACAAAAGTTTCAAAAAAGAATAAGTAAAGAAAAAATTGTTTTAATAAAAGTGTATATGCAGGGTGGGGGACGTGCTTCTTTCCAAAAGCCTTTGAAAAATCATCCAGTGGTCAGAGCCAAAATAACACAGGTACCAGATCCGGGTAGGTGGTATAGGCGTGCTTCTTTAGACCCTGGCTGGGCGAGAGTGGCTTCTTACATGCCACAAAGAATCTTCACCTGCACTTCTTTGCCACCACTTTTGAACCTCCCAACCCTTCAAAGAGGTGGAGCGGAGCGGAGCCCCATTTTGTGATGAAAAATCAGCGTCTAGAGAGGGGGACAGAGATCCCCTGGCCCAGCGGGTGTCCCTGAAGGGACACAAGTCAAACCTCGTGATGACCTAGCACCTCCTCCACTCTGTCAGACTGCTTCTCTGACACGACCACAAAACAAAGGCAGCTCAGTGACCAAAATAACGTATACTAGGTCTGACTTAGTAAGGAGTACACTCTCCATCTTTTGAAGCACATAAACCCTTCCCCAATACTGCTACGAGAAGATGCCAGTTAAATGTTCTAGAAGCAAAGAACGAACACCACTCCAAATAACAAGCCACCCAGACTGGGTGAGGTCTGTTCCCCACTGGACAGGTCACTGCGTGTAAGTGACAGAAATACTGGGAAGAAAAAACAGGTTCTGTGAAATCTGGCCCGCTGGGACATCAAGGGCTTTCCCTGTTTGGTTCCTAACCTTAAAACTATCTTCACACCAAGTTGGAAATTAAAATTCTTTGCCTAATTTTCCCCAACCACATGGCCTTAGAAGTGAGCTAGCCTGTTCTATGTAATTACTAACATGTAACAGACACAGCACATGTCTATCCTACAAACAGAAACTATGGCATTACTTGAAGTGTCTATGAAGCCTACACCAAGCCACCAAAACCAGAAATAAAAACAGAGGCCTTCAAATTCCCAAAAAGCCACATCCTCTAACTGCAGTGGAACAAAATTAGTACAAACATTCACCCCAAACGCCGGTCACTTGGAAGTTAAGACATTCTGCCGTTAAGGATATATTCATTCACACACAGACAGAAAGAGGAAATGTGGCATGTTTAAAATCTGTTTACAGTAAGCAAAGAAATGTTTTAATAGAAGTTTTTAAAGATGATTCCTTAATCCTTATAAAAACAGATGCTCACAGACAACACATCCGAAAAAAATCATTTAACCACAACCATTTAACCACAAGGTGTATGGCAAAAATAGATTCCCTTTCTGCACCCCAATTTCACCTTCTTTCAGCTCATTTTTTATATTCTGGTATAAAAATCAGCTTCATGAGCAGATTCACAGTTGCCTTCCCCAATACTAAACACAATACCCCAGGGCAGCTAAAAACTCAGTAAATATTTATAGAATATATGAATTTCAAAATGTACATCTATTAAAGAATTGGCTTAATAACTATTCTAAGCATGATGAAATATATGATATAGACACAAACACATTTATTCACATGGAAAGATTTTCCATAACCCAATGCTTAATAAAGAAGCTTATACAATCGTTTTTATAGATGAAACACACTTTTTTCTTCCCTCTCTCATGCTCTCTCCCACACACACACACCATGTTTAAAAATCTGGGTACAAGTTGGACAAACAAGAGCTAGTAACAAGAATTACTTTATGATTACGAAATAACTTTTACACATCCAAGGTGTGAGGAGAGGGAAAACGTTGCTTTCTGTGATCAATTAATTTGCTGTTGCTTCCAAGTTGTGTAGAAGTTTGTCAAGCTCCCCGCCTGGTCCCTCAGTGACCAGTGAACCACTCAACCTGAACCATCTCCTCCAGGGTATCACTGTCCTGGCTGATGGCAGTTCTAGACCTGGCCTACCAGCTCTGCGAGCATCTGCTTGATATTCAAATTGGAATTAAAACAGCTAAGAGGTAGCATGACTCCTGACTTGTCAGCGTCTGTATCTTAAGTGCCTGTTAAGTGAAAACATTTCTCACAGTCATATTAACTAGTTTTAAATTACGTGGAACCAGCCTGCCGTAAAGAAAGGAATTTCCTAAAGGACACTGACACAATCCAGTTTTCAGAACTTAAAAGTGAACGTTATCCACATTTAGCTTACTTTCAGAGACATGAACATAGATATAACTGTGGCATTGCAAGGTAATAATTAACCCTCAAATTGCTAGTCTGTAGGGCAATAGAAGTAAAGACTTCAATATTTCAGTCTGGAAAAAAATGAGTAAATCAAACCTCTTATTTACCTGTGATGACAACGTCTTGGTCCTGGGCTGCTCCGGCTACAGACTGTTACTTCCCAGAGGAGGCAGGGCCCTCCTCCTCCGGCCTTGGCGGCAAGAAGGTAAAGGTTCTCCCCAACTCTCCACCACCTTGAAAGAGGAAAGTCACCGTGACCCTGCGTCTTCAACCGCTATGGTGTGGCAGGGTCCTCCCAGAAAAGCCCAGCCCCGCCTCCCTGCTCCACGCACCCCTTCCCAAGCAGCCCGGGGGAGGAGGGGACGCCCGGGTTTGGGGAGGGGCGGCGGGGACTAGGGGTGGGCAGGCGGCCGCGAACTGCCCAGGGCGCTCCGCGAAATCCAAACCAGTATACAAGCCCGGACTTTTCTTAGAAAGAACCTTGACGTTTGCGGCGCAGCCACCAGCCTTCAAACTTCACAAGGCAGGACAGCACGGGTGTGCCGTTGTTCCCGGTTAGGCTGCGGAGCGCGTAGGGGCAGAACCAGCCCTCCGGACTTCCGCCAGGACAGCCGCGCGCAGCCGGGAACCCGGGGACACCCGGGCGCGGGCGCCCAGCGCCAGACCCGCGGGCCCCGGGCTTGGGAGGGCCGTCCCGCGGCGGAGGCTGCCCTGGGCTCGCCCGGCTCGGCCCGTCCAGGTCTCCCGATGGCCCTTAGGCGCAAAGTGGGGGCAATTCCTCAAAGCTGAACTAACCCGCGCGTGTCTCTCCCATCAGAGCTTAGCCGCCGGGCGCACGAGGGTCAGTCTGCCGGACCTCGGGCCACCTGACCTAGGGGATCCTCGGAGGTCTCGGAAACGCCCCCAGTCGGGGACAACCAAACTCGACCGTGTAGAAGGAAGGGCGAGCCTGGTGCTCCCGCCTGGAGGGCCTTCTCTCCGGGGTTGGGGACAACCTGAGCACCTAGTGTCTCTGAGATCCCAGACCTCGACCCCTGCCCAGGCCCCAGTCACAACCGACAGCTGCGGACGCCGGGGCTCCAGGCAGGCCCCGGGCGCTCGGAGGGAGGCCGACCAAAGGGAGGCCCCCTGGGCCCCGGGATCCCCAGTACTAGCCAGCTGCGAGAGCCTTCACCCCGCGCCCCGGGGCCCCGCGCATGCGCCACCCGGCCCCTCCCCGTCCGCAGCCGCTCAGAGGGGGAGCCCGGCCCCCGGACCCCCGCGCGCGCCCGCCCGCCCGCCGCCTGGCACCTGGGGCCGCGCGGTCCGCCGCCTGCCGGTCCGCCGGGCGAGCGCGCCTAGGGAGGCGGCGCCGGGCAGGGCGCTAGCGGCCGCCTCCGCCCCTGCCGCCCGCTGCCCCCGCCGTGGGGCCGTCGCGTCCCCTGCCCCTGCCCAGCGCCGCCTCCCGGCTCCCGTGCCAGCCGCGCCCCCGCGGCACGCGCCGCCCCTCTGCCCCCCGCCCCGGGCCGGGAAGCTCGGGCGGCTAGCGAGGGGGGGGGCTCCTCCAGGAAGCCCCGCCCCCGGCCCCACCCCGCGCGGGGACACAGCCCCCGGACGGCGGGGCCCGATTGGCTGCCCGCGGGGGCGGGGGTGGGGCCGCTCTCGGCTGGGGGCTGCCCACCTCCTGTCCCACGGCGGCAGCGCCAGCGGGGAAACTGAGGCCGGGGCGGGGGTGCTCGGAGGTTCAAGGTCACCCGGGTGGGCGCAGCGCCCATGAGAGCACGCCGCGTGTGGCTGGACCTGGGCGCGCGTCCGGCCCCGCTTACTGGGGGAGGGCCGAAGCCTAGGAGGGGCGGGCGCGAGGCTGCGGGCCGGGTGGGGGTTCCCGCCCGCGGCCCGGGCCACGCTGGCGAGGCCCCGCCTTCCCTCCCGGAGCCCAGCTCTGCCCGGCCCGCGCGAGGAGCTTGGTCTAGACCCGGGACCGAGGCGCGGGGTGCCCTCGAGTCTGGGGAGAGCGCGGGGCCACGGGCGGACGGGGAAGGATCTTGTCCCGGGGACCCCGGATTGCAGAGGGTGGGGGAACGGGAACGCTGGCTGGGAGGGCGCGTCAACAGGTGGCAGAGTTGCCCGGGGCGGCGGGCGGGGGACGGAGACGAGTGAAGGGCAGCGGGCCCAGGCGCCCGGAGGCGCTGTGGAGTCTGACCAGCCGCCCCCCGCCGCCCCCCGCCGCCCCCCGCCGCCCCCGGCTGTCCGGTGAGCCTGCCCTCCCCCAGTGAATGTGAATCGGGGGTGAGGGGCTGACTCTGTGCTCAGCCGAGGAGCTGGGCTTCTGCCAGCGTGGGGGGGGTGGGCGGGGAGGTCGCGGCCCGGGAGCCAATGGCGAGCAGCAAGAGCGGGAGCTGCAAAGCGGCTTTGTTTGCGCGGTGACGCCCGAACTCCCCGCGCGGAAGGCACGACGCCCCAGGTGCCAGCGCACCGGGACGCCCCTCCTTTGGGAACGAAATGTATGCTATGTCGGCCCTGCTCCTTGCCCTCCCGCGACTCCGTCCACTGTTCTATTTGTGGCGGCGAGCGCACAGAAGGACCTACTGGGGCGGGAAGCAGCTCCAAGCAAATTCCCGCATGTCACGCAGACGCTGGAGACTCGGCGGACATGGCCGCTTATACGGATGTCTTAGGCTCACCCTTGTTGATTGGCTGCATACCTGTGGCGAACTTTGCTCCACCCAGCAGACACCCTCAACACCTTCACACCAACACACACGAACAAGCCCAACTTTTATTGCGCATGCTATATAGCGATGGGCAGTTTTTGTATTACGTTTCAGAGTTTACGAAGTGATCCGTGTACATTACATCCTGGATATCTCACAGGGTGAGCAGGTAACAGTATTGTTTATTTATGGAGCTAGAGGGCCCATAACTGGGCTCCTGTCCTCCTGAGGGCATCCAGCTCGGAGATGTCACCTGACATACTGCAGGTCAAGAATGGAAGAGTCAGAATAGAGGGGTGCCAGCTTCTCTCCCCAGACACACCCGTGATTGTCTGCTGTAAACCCAGTTAAACCAGGCAGTTAGAGAGACCTGGTAAAAACTGTTCTGAATTAGGGCGAAGGAAGCTGCCTAGGGCTCAACAGAGTCGTGTGTACACCCACAGACATACAGAAATGATGTTCTTGGGGCTCCCAAGATTTTCGGGAGAGAAAGCTTGTTTTCCCTGCATGTAATGTAATCAAAGCTATCACCTTTGAACAAATGCTCTCAGCCGGCCCCTTGCCTCCCCTTCCCCAGGAAAAAGTAGAAGGATGCTCAGGACGTTTCTCATGGGAGTAGTCAAGCGCAGTTTCCATACACGCAGCCCCCAGGGGACTGTGGGTTCCTGTTTACCTTGAGCAGACTTCTGTTAGCCATGAAAAACCCGTCAGAGCCAGAATAGGAGATACTGTCACAAAGGACATCCCTCTCCCTCCCGCCCCCACCCCCCTCCCAACTTCTGTGTTGATGACAAAGCTTGGGCAACACAACAACATAGACAGCCTCCTACACTGGGCCGGAGCAGCACCTTGTAACTTCAGGGGCATGTTAGTGCTCCTAAATACGCCTCTGAGCATTGCCCCAGTTCCTCTCTGCAGCCTTGGTAAATACCGGGAGCAGTGGGGGATGTGTATCTTCGTTCACAGCTTCCATTTATTTGGTGCTGATCTCTTTCAGATCCTGTTTCACATTTTCTAATCGTGGAGACGTTTGGAGAAATAATTATTCTTGTGCCCACATTACAGTAGGCGGACTGAGGCAACACCCCCCTCTTCTCCACCAGGTCATACTGACCAGTCGCAGAGCCCAGGATAGGAAGCCTGTCTGTGGTGCCCACACCTGGATGGACCTAATCCCACGGGGGCAGACAAGGGTTTCCCATGGCCTCTGGGGAGAAATCAGCTGGGGACGTTCAGAGGACAGGAAGGGAGTAGCTGGCGGAGGCTCCCGTCACCAGATACCAGGCGGCAGGTTAGACCCTGAATGTGTAAGCAGGTGAGGTCACCACCTGTTTTCAGAAACTGGCCCTGACCCCTGCAGGGGTGAGGCGTCTGCCATGAGTTGGATCCAGGCCCCAGACAGAAGTCTGTCTGTTTGCCGTCCAGTCGAGCGAAGCCCTTTTCTGGGATCTGTCCAAGCCTCTGCGGGTCACTTGCTTGCCCTTTGCTGATGTGCAAAGCCTCCCAGTGAGATGGAGTTTGTGCTTCTGGGGTGTCATCAACCAGGACAGTGGCCTCTGGTCTCCTGGACACGTGACCTCCAGTGAGATGGTGGAAGTCAGCAGGGGCAAGGGACATGGGCTGAGAAAGGGCGAGTTCACTGTTGGCCGGTTCAGAGCCACCCTATGGTCCGGACTGGGGTCAGCGGGGACCAACCCTGAGTGTGTGTGCGGCTGCTCTCCTGGTAGTGATGGCGAAACCTCAGGGGTCCAGGTAGCCAAGTCTTGTCACCCGAAGGCTGGAACTCACAAAGGTCCCGAAGAACAGCTGGGTTCGTCTCATTCTGCAGAGGTGGAGACAAAGGGAGTGACAGCCCTTGGCCGAGGTCTGAGAGAATGAGCGGACACCTGGCTCTCCGAGTCCAAACCCACTCTACCGTGGGTGCAGACGAGGGCGCCAGCCTCGAGGAACCCCAGGGTGCAGCTGCCTGGTCCCCAAGCCTGTACTCTCCTGGCCCGACGCCCCAGCTGTCTCCGGCGGGCCCAGGAGCCGAGTGTGAAGGACCAGTCTGGGCCCAGTGCTTCAGCAGGGGCACAGCACACGCACAAGCTTGTGGCTGGAGAAAGAGGCTGTGTTCAAGGGGACAGTGGGCAAGGCACAGTACAGGCGGAGGTGGGCAGTGACCTGTGACCCGGCGGGGAGGGGGAGGTCGGCTTGGCTCCATCACATCAGTAACAAATTACAAGTGATACATGTCACCCAGTTGTTATCATGGAAGTGAGGGTGGGTGGGGTGGGTGGAGGGTGCAGTGCTGTACCCGCTTGAGGGATGCAGGGTCTGGAACCTTCTGCAGGTCCAACAACGTCTTCCATCATAGATGCCAGGCCCTTTGATTACTCACCTGTCCCCAGCCAAAGTCCCCAGACTGGCTTTCCTATAGTCTCCACCTGGGCATGGGCCTCTGTCTCCAATCTCTGTCTCTGTTGTTCTTGAGAACCCCAAGGCAGCCCACCCACAGCCGTGCTCCTCCAGCCCCCACCATCCCTCCCTAGAGTCAGATTCCCTCATCATCATCACGGACTCCTCCGTCCCAGGTGGCTTAAGCTCCTTGGGATAGGCTGGGTCACAGATGTCGTTTGCTGGGTTCTGAGCTTGGGCTTGGAGCTTCAGAACCTGAGTGATGCAAAAGGGGAGAATCTCAAAGTATGATGGATGGATGCTGTATGATGTATAAAGCATCATCCATATAAAGCACGGTATATCATATACATCATCATACATATAAAGCACAGTAAAGTATGATGTATACAGAAAGCTGAGCACCGAAGAATTGATACTTCTGAACTGTGGTGTTGGAGAAGACCCTTGAGAGTCCCTTGGATTGCAAGGAGATCCAACCAGTCCATCCTAAAGGAAATCAGTCCTGAATATTCACTGGAAAGACTGATACTGAAGCTGAAACTCCAGTACTTTGGCCACCTGATGTGAAGAACTGACTCATTGGAAAAGCCCCTGATGCTGGGAAAGACTGAAGGCGGGAGGAGAAGGGGACAACAGAGGATGAGACAGTTGGATGGCATCACTGACTCAATGGACATGAGTTTGAGTAAACTCCGGGAGTTGGTGATGGACAGGGAGGCCTGGCATGCTGCAGTCCATTGGGTCACAAAGAGTCGGACACGACTGAGCGACTGAACTGACTGATAGATGTTGTGCCATGAGTGCGTGCTCAGTCGTGTCCGACTTTGCAACTCCATGGACTGCAGCCTGCCAGGCTCCTCTGTCCATGGGATTTCCCAGGCAAGAATACTGGAGTGGGATACCATTTCCTTCTCCAGGGGATCTTCCTGACCCAGGGATTGAACTCACAGCTCCTGCTTTGGCAGGCAGATTCTTTACCACTGAGCCACCTGGGAGGCCTGATGTATGGATGAATTTGGTCAGTAAAGGACATTCTGCCCTGCTGGAGTTCCCAGTTATCTGACTTGGGGGGGGGTCCTGAGTGTGAAGCGCACTGTTGTGGGTGGGCAAGGTCTGGGGCGAGGGGATGCAGAGATAAGACAGGTGTTGACCCACAAATGCAAAATAGATTCATGTATATGTGGACATCACTGCCTCTCTCTGGAGCACCCCCAGTTCCCTCATGAAATTAATAAACAGAACCTGGGATTTGGAGTCATACAGACCTGGATTCAAAACCTTGCTCTGCCTTTTACTCATACCATATTCCTAGACAAATGGCTTGAACTCCTATCTGAACTTTTTCCTCGAGAACTTTTTCCTGGGGTGAGAATTAGGAAGGAGGAGAGAGGAAGTGCAGGGACAGGGCCTGATAGGTGGGTCACATTTGGGGCCTGGTGACCACCTGCCTGAGGGCTCTGCCAAGGGCCACCTCCTCCAGGAAACCCGTCTGGCATCCATCCCACCCACAAAGCTGCCCTCTTCCCTGCGTTGCCACCCGCCCCCACATGGCTCTTGTCTGGTTCAGCACTGTCTTTACAGTGCCTCTCCCCTGCCTGCCTCGCCACGCGGAACGGCCGACACGATCTAGTCCTTGCAACTTTCTGACACCAGGCGAAGTACCTGTTCCTTGTTCCCTCTCGTGATCCTCAGATCTACACCGGGGCCCGCCTTTAGGGCTTTCTGGGTAGCTCAGCCATAAAGAATCCTCCTGCCATGCAAGAGACTCCGGTTCGATCCCTAGGTTGGGAAGATCCCCTGGAGAAGGAAATGGCAACCCATTCCAGTATTCTTGCCTGAAAAGTCCCATGGACAGAGGAGCCTGGCGGACTACAGTCCCTGGGGTCGTGAAGAGTTGGATGCGACAGAGCACGCACCCACCTTTTATAGAAGCGTTCTGCCAGCCGGTCAAGGCAGCGTGACCTCCAGCCTGGGCGGCCTGCGGGTTCCCACCCCAGCAGCCAGCTGCCCTTACCCAGGTCGTCATCCCCGAGTGCTCAGGGCCTGGAATCCACCCCACCAGCCCCCATAACGTGACAGGGAGCGGCCGGCATGTCTGCCAGCATCTCCAGGCCTCGGTGTTCACTGACATGACCAAGCGGCCCATGGTCCCCAGGCCCCTGAGGGGACAGCCCATGTTTAACGAAATGTTCCCAGTCTGTGGCAAAATGGACAAAAGAGCTTTTGGCGAGTTTTCTGCAAAGCTAGTTGATCTAAAGAAGGGTCCTCTTTGTCCCTGGGTGTGTCCTTGACATTTCCCTGGTTTCTTGTCGAAAATGCCTTTTCTTACTAAAAAGGTGCTGATAATAACTGATAATAGCTGTGTTTTGACTCGGCGGACCCACGGCCGTCCCCCAAACCGGATCAAACGTGGATCTGCGAGCCCAGGGTCTGCGCCCCGCTGGCTCCGGTGAGCTCTGTTTGCCGATAAACACGCAGCACGTTCGAAGGCCTCCTGATTCTCCCGGCCTTCTGGCCCGGCTCTCTCCTCCAGATTGCCTTCTGATATTTATTTTCCCATCAACACTTTGGCTTGTGTTGCGACTTGCAGCTAGGAGTATAAAGTCCTACATGAGGGCCTGATTTTGATCTCTGATACAGTGTGGGCAGCGGCCTCGGGAGTCTGCTGGGATCACACCCACTCGGGGCCCCAGCTCACATGCCATCCACTACCCTCGGGTGGGGGCCAGGCCTGGAGAAGATCACTCTGCCTGGGAGCCTGAGGTGTGCAGGGCCGGACTTTCATGGGAGGCGGGAGGGAAACTGAAATCTACACTCTGGAACACTCTAGAAGGTGCCGGGGGCATGCAGCAGAGAATGCGGGACCAGCATCCTGGCAGATGGGGTCCTTTGGTGGCTGGTGGGAGAGACACTGGGGACTGTAGACCCATCATTTCTTTTCTCTAAGTTGAAGCACATTAGATTAAACCAACTTTCCAGGCAAGCATTGGTGCTGAGTTTAATTTCAAAATGGTCCCTCCCTGCAGGGAGATCTAGTGATCGTTAAGTAGATGCCAAGGACCGAGATGGCCCCTTCCAAGAATGATGCCAGTTTCACCACCCAGGGACCCCAGCCCTGACTTCCTCTAGGAAAGCAAGGTGGACTGAACCCCCTTGTTCCTGACTCCCTGGCTTCCAGCTTAAAACAAAGAAGAATCCCTCAATTAGGTGCCTCTGATCTTGACTTCTGTCCTTACATGTGCATCCCACCACCCCAAGGTCAAGGCCCAGCCTTTCCAGATTGGCAAAGGCCCTCAGGGCAAAATGGCTGCAGCGCCATCTCCCTGTTCTTGCTCCCTGCACCCGCCCCCCCCAGACTTAGCCCCTAGTGGTTCTCCGCTACCTCGGCCACACTTTCAGGCCTGTAACATAATTTTTAAATAACTCCTTTATCCAAAATGTTTACTTGCTTTCAGAGAGAGTCAGTGCAAAGAATCTGGCCTGCCATTACTAGACACAGAGGCTTAAATCACTGTTTCAGTCCTCGATGATATTTACTTATCTTCTGGGTCAGCTGTTAAGCAGCTTGAAAACTGGGCCTTGGGCTCCTCGTGTTCCCAGCTCATCTGGCACAGGGAAGGTGGCAACCATTCGGGGATTTTTGAGCTTGTCCCTGAAGGGTGCTGTTGGTCCAAAGGAAAGCTGGTGGGTAACTGCCCTCTTCTACCCCTCCTGGTTCGGCTGCCTGGAGAGGGCGTTGGCGAGGTCACCCATCTCTCTGAGCCTCATACCTGGGAACTGCAGGCCTGGGCCCGGTGCCTGTCGGTCGGGCTCACGTGTGCTCACTTTTTCCACTGTGCCTACCCCTCCCCTCCAGGGCTCTGTGACCTTGGGCAGCCACGACCGCCCTGCGTCTGTCCCGTAAACTGAGAGGCCGGGCTGGCTGAT
The DNA here is from genome assembly GCF_910594005.1 of Cervus elaphus. NCBI lineage: Eukaryota > Metazoa > Chordata > Mammalia > Artiodactyla > Cervidae > Cervus > Cervus elaphus. The sequence continues at coordinate 3,775,427 of NC_057836.1, forward strand.
CTCAGACGTCCCCTGCCAGCTTGAGACTCTGCGTTGTGCTCGGGGGGGTGTGGCCGTGACGTACCCCAGAAGCCAGCTGCCAGGGCCCACGAGGGAGGCATTTTTTCCTGCCTCACTGGGGGAAAAGCAGACACATGACTCTTCCAGCTGATCTCTTGCGTGAATTAAGATCAGCGTCTCGTGCTCTGTGCTTTGGAAAGGCGATCGGGACCAGCCTCCCAGGTCTGCGGCCTGGGGGAAATCGGCTCCTTCTTTGGGCTGGAACCTTCCAGACCAAGGCTGGTCCACTGAAAGTCACGCACCCCTGCTCCTGCAAATGCCCAGCAGACAGACTGTGCCAAGTCCCGTCCCAAGGCCACATCAGGGAGGGGACGGGCCCTGGGCTTCTGCTTCCTCTTCCGGGGACTTCTCCTCTGCTGCCTGCTGCTTCGGTCTAAAAATATGCTCTGCCTTCTTGTTACAACCCAGTAGGAGTGATAGATCCTCTTGACAAGAGGAAGAAGTTATGGGATGGGGCACACTTTGGTAAATTCCCAGGACGGCGGGAACCTGGGCTGGCTGCCCCGTGCGTCCTCCACTCACGTTAGGGAAACAGAAGGCTGCTGCCCAGAGGGACCCAGGCCTCCCCACCCCGTCACTCCTGCCCCGCTTTGGAAGGGAGCCCCAGAAGCTGGCTGGGGCAGGGCTGCTTGGCAGTACCAGAGATCCACTTGGAAGTTTCTGGACTGGGGGGGCGGGTTCCTTCAGGGCAGGACCCCGTGGAGTCCTTGCTGAGTCTCCTGGGGCCAGGTCCAGGCCCTGAAAGGGAGGCTCAGGCAGCCCTGGGGGGCTCTCCCTGTCGCCATCACCCATTTTGTTCAGGGAGCGAAGCCAAGCGGAGAGTCTGAGCTCTAATCCCAGCTCTGCTGGGTGAACCTGGCCAGTTGCCTCACCTCTCAGCTCCTCAGTTTCCTCGTGGGGGGATTTAAGGCTGCCCTTGGAGGTCACTGTCAAGGTCGGCTTAACAAAGGGCCTCACAGCCCCTCACTCCACCCCCAATCCTGCAGGTCACCCTTTCCTCGGGGCCCTCACGGCTCACCTTCCCTACCCTCCAGCGCCAGGCTCCGCCCTGCCGGCACTGCCGCTCCCCAGCCCGTATTCCTGCCCTGCTGGCAGCTGGACAGGCCTGGGCAGAGCCCTTGGGACAGATACCCAGGGTCAGCCAAGGTCATACTCCCACCTCTTTCTCCAGCCTCTCTGCTTGCAGTCCACGACGTCCCATGCGCTTTTGTTCCTGCAGGGCATCTCCTTTTCCCTCTTCTGTTTTTCCTGGCATCGCCTCTTCCAGGAAGACCTCCCGGCTCTCCCGTCTCTGGGCTGTGTGCCTCTGCTGAGCCCTCTGTGTTATTGTACTTGTCCCTTTACTAGTCCATCTCCCTCACTAGATTGGAAGCTTCCTGGGGATTAGGAGCTTATCTGAGATTATGACTAACAGTAAGACAGAAATGACAAACTTTTTTAAAAAGTCCCTTTTAAAAAAGATTTTACATCGTGCATGTTCAGATTTAACAATACCCAGCTACTTTGTGCAGAAAATTTTCACTAGTGAATGCTTTTTTTCATACTGCAGTTATAGTGAAGTTTGGCACATGTCTTATAATTTTGCTTGTTTTTATTATGACACATATGATATTCCTTATGCTTAAATAAACAACTTCCTTTTAACACAGTAATTTTTAACTGTGATAAAATATACATTACATGGGTTTGCCAGGGGGCTCAGCCCACTCCAATATTCTTACCTGGGAAATCCCATGGACAGAGGAGCTTGGCAGTCCATGGGGTTGCAAAAGAGTCAGATATGACTTAGCAACTAAACAATAAAATGCATAACACAGGGAATTCCCTGGTGGTCCAGTGGCTAAGACTCAGAGCTCCAAATGCAGGGGGCCTGCGTTCAATCCCTGGTCAGGAAATTAGATCCCACGTGGCGCGACTAACACCCAGCGCAGCCAAATAAATAAAGATTAAAAAATACATGCGTAACATAAAATGTACCATTTTTAAGCGTATGGTTCACTGGCATAAAGGACATTCACCTGTTTGCTTCCATGACCAGCATCCAGAACTTTTTCATCTTTCAAAACTGAAACTTTGTTCATCCCATGCAACTATGACACCCCATTTCTCATTCCAGATTTTTAGTTGCTGTAAAGGAGATTTGGGGAACATTTAGTGAAATCAGAATGAGGTCTGTCCCATAGATAGTGTTGACTTCCTGATTTTAATCATTATATGGTGGTTGTGTAAGATAGTGATTTTTAAACATTTTGGTTTTATGATTCCTTTATCTTCTTAAAAGCTATTGAGAGCCCCAAAACATTTTGTCTCTGAGGGCTATATTTGTCAATATTTCTGGTATTAGAAAATAAAACTGAAAAAACTTTAAGTATTTACTAATTCATATAAAAATAACAATAATAAGCCTGTTGTATCTTAACATATAGAAAATGATTAAAAGTTTCAAAACCTTACCCCCAAATGATTAAATGTTTCAAAATGATTATGAAATGATTAAGTTTCAAAACCTTACCCCCCAGTTTTGAGAAACATTTTTTCAAATCTTCTTAATGTCTGGTTTAATAGAAGGTAGCTAGATTCTCACCCACTCCAGGGTTCTTGCCTGGAGAATACCCGGGACGGGGGAGCCTGGTGGGCTGCCGTCTATGGGATCACACAGAGTCAGACACGACTGAAGTGATTTAGCAGCAGCGGCGGCAGCAGCTAGATTCTCACGTCTGCTTCTTCTTCTTTGTTTTTCTGGATGGTCCCTAGATTCAAAAAATTAACTTTAAGTATAGTTGATTTATAATGTTGTGTAAATTTCTGTTGTACAGCAAGATGACTCAGCTATATATATATACACACACATGTCCCTCTTATCACTCTTCCGTTTTGGTTCATCACAAAGTATTGAATCTAGTTCCCTGTGCTCTATGGGACGACCTTGTTGCTTATCCTCACTCTGCTTCTGCAACCAGTCTCTTGCAATCTGTCATTTTTGTCGACCTCAGTGAAAAAAATCCAGCAGGTAGAAGGAGCGTAATTTAACAGTTACTGTGGATATTCTTTGCCACCGCCCCCAGAATTCAACAAACGGATGTTTCCCTTTCTCTCCTTTTCCGAAGGCAAGCTTTACTGCGATCTAATCCACACGCCATAAAATCCACGCCCTTAGGGGGCGCAGCACTCACGGCTTTAGTGCCTCCTCGCTCCCAGCTCTTCCGGGACGAGAGGGCATTTGAAGGAGTGTGCTCAGCCCAGGAGAAAATCAGGGCCCTCCCCACAACGCACACACCTGAAGGAAGACAGCGTGGAGGGGGGGAGTGCCGCCAGGAAGACAGGGGCGTCTAGGAGCGCCCTCCAGACTGCAGCGGACTGCAGTCCAGAGGACTCTGAGTCCTCCCCCCTCCCCGCCGGAGACCACACAGGACGAGGAGTTTCAGCAGCTTTGACCCTGCCCGTGGCAGAGAAAGCCTCCCCACACCTGGCGTGGTAGGGCTGATTTTGGGTCTACCAGGAGTGGCATAGACAAAGCCTCTAAGAAAGGGGGGAAGAATTCATGAACTGCTGTTAAGTGAGACGACAGAAGCCCGTGGAGGTCAAGAGTTCAGCCATCGTACAAGTGTCCTGAGGCCGCTGAAACAAGTGACCACCAGAGTAATGGCTGAATAACCACCAGTGGGACTTCCAGGATGCCTAGTGGTTAGGGCTCTGTGCTCCCCATGTAGGGGGCCTGGGTTCGATCCCTGGTTAGGGAACTAGAGCCTGCACACTGCATCGAAGACCAGATACAGCCAAATAAATCCAACTAAATAAACAAATAAAACAACCCAAGTCTCTTCTCTGGCAAGTCTTGAAGTCAGAGTCTCACGTGGGCTCAGGACACGTGTGGGCAGGGCTCAGCTTCCCCTGGAGGCTCCAAGAGAGAATCCATCTCCTGGCCTTTGCCAGCTTCCAGAGGCGTCCACGTGCCTTGGCCCACGGACCCTTTCCCCACATCCAAGCCAGCAGCTCCTCATCTCCTGGTCTCTCTGTGATGCTGACCTCCTTCTTCCTCTCATGACCCTTGTGATGATGTTGGACCTTTGGAGAAAATCGAGGACCATCTCCCCGTCTCAAGGTTCTTAACTAATCCCATCTGCAAAGTCCCTTTTGCCGAAGAAGGCAGCATATCGGGACTTCCCTGGTGGTCCAGTGACTAAGACACTGCACTCCGGGTGCAGGGGGCCCAGGTTCGAGTCCCTGGTCAGGGAAATAGAGTCCACACGCCTCAACTGAGAGTTCGCACGCTGTGACTGAAGATCCCTCGCGCCGCAACTAAGATACGGAGCAACCGAACACATGAGTAAAGACATTTAAGAAAACAGAGGGAAGAAGTTCACAGGTTCTGGGTATCAGGACGTGACCATCCTAGAGTGGCGTTACTATGTCCGCACGGAGCTCCAGGGCCTCGGACAAGTCATTTCACCTCTGCATGCCTCAGTTTCCACATCTGTAGAGAGAAGACAGTGATAGTCCTACCCCGTTAGGCCCAATGCTACTTCCACAAGCCCTTCTGGCAGATTCAGAGGGCTGTGGGCAGTGGCCGCATTTCCGGAAACTTCCCTGGCCATGGCCCAGGTAGCTGGGGAGGGGCTGCTCACTGATCTCACCATCTGTCTGTCCATCGCCCCCTGCGAAAGGCAGTTGCGGTGGCACCCCTCCCCCAACCCGAAAGCCCCCCAGACATGCCCTGGGAGGGGCCAGGAGGGCAGGGAGGTGGTGGTGGGGGCCGCCACGGCCACACACGGCTTTTTCCTGCATTTAACCGGATTACAGGACTTGAGCTTCCTTCCGTGTGAGGTCCTCCCAAGCCCCTGGGAAGTCACGGGCGCTGAGCCTACACTTGTTGGGTCATGAGTCACCCACTGGCTGAGGGGTAGAGAAGAGATGGAATCAGGATTTCGGCCCTGGCCCGCTCAAAGCCTTCATTTTTCTGTGAACGTATAGTGTAGAGGGTACTTATTTCAGAACAATAAAGGGATCATGACCTCGACAGCGAATCCCTCCCCATGGCCTGGGGGAAGCACAGCCAGCCCCCAGCCTGGGGTGAGGGTCCGCCCCCTGAGCCCCTCCTGGAAGCCACCCTTGGAAGTCGGGAACTGCACAGAGAGAGCGAATCTGACCTTGAGCCGAGTGTGTTCTGCCCACAGGGGAACACCGGGGAGCTCCCCGAGCCCAGGACGCCGCCTCCTCATCACCCAGCAGAGGAGAAAGGTGAGGGTGTGCTCACCCCCAGGCTCTGCACAGCTGAGTCACTGGAGGTGTGGAATCACCCGCCTGCCATCTTGAGCTCACACACATGTGCAAGACCAAGTGTGCGCGTATGTGTATATGTGCTTGTGTATGGGTGTGCACACCAGCAGGTTTGCAACTATGTCTGCGTGTGTGTACACGTGCACATGTGTGTACATGTATGCACGCGTATGTGCATGAATGCACGCGTGCACGCACACCTGTGTACAAACATGGGTACACGCTCGTGTGTGTACACACGTGCGTCGGGGTACCCAGGTCTCTGTGTGCATGCTTGCCTATGCGCGTGTGTGCCTGCGTGGGCAAGCATATACATGTCTCTATGTGTGCTCACATCTGTGTACAAGTGTGCATCCACTTCGGCGTGTGGGGGCCCGTTTGTGTGTGTTCGTGTCTCTGTGTGCACACACACATGAGTGTTGCCTTTTCTCTCTCCGGCAATCCAGATGGCTGTGGCAATTTGACACAGCGGTGAAGGTGGACGCCAAGACAGGTCCAGGGGAAGGTGCCGGCCTGGCCCCGCCTGACGCCTAGCCACCGTGGGCTCGGCCAAGCCAAGAGTGTGGGCAGGAGGCCCCCAGGACCGAACTGCCAGCACCTTCGACCAGCTGCGTTGCTTACTTCTCAACCTCTCCCACTTGAGGGCATCTTGCCATGTATTTTGGTTTCAAGCCCAATGCGAGGGCCAGCTGCCGCCCATCCTGAGGGAATATCATCTTGCTTTGGCACGTGCCCACCTGCTCCAGGCCAGCCTCTGGGGACCCCTCCCCGGGCTCTGGGGGGCTGCTTTTTAAGACCCCCACCACTGTATGAACAGGGTTGGTCTCTCGATCATCGGCTTCATGGGGAACAAAGGCAGAATTGTGACGGCTGTGGGAAAGGGCAGCAGTTTCGCGGCACAAAGAATTTATTTTTTCTTTCCCTGATCTGAGCCCTATCGGGGGCCCGCGGGCTGCCTGGGAATTCGGAAGCAGCTTCTGGGAGAAGGCTGGGCAGGCAGTGTGGGTGGCCGGCCACTCAGGGTGCCCACTGGCCCCCCAGTGCCTCCAGGGCGTCTGTTCCATCCCTGGAGCCCCGCCCACGGCCCACCAGCATGTTGGGGACACACTTGGGCTCTCCTGCCCCTCTCTGACGCCACGGCCCCTCCAGCCCTCCTTGGCTTTGCTCACACCCAAAGCATGTCCCCCGCTGCTCCCGGCTCTGCCCATGCAGTCCTCCCCCTCCTCCTCCCAGTAGATCACCCTCCACCCCATCCTCATCCCACCCCCACCACCGTCTGGCTCCATGGACCCCACAAGAGGCAATGCTTCCTGGTCTGTCTCCAACTGGGTCTGCCTCCCAGGTGCCTCGCAGGAACCCCCAAATTGCCCTGAAGTCTGACCCCCTCCATGGTCCCTGTCTTGACCGACGGGGCTACTGGACAGCCAGTCTGTCTGAGCCAGCTGTCAGGGCTGGTGTGCACACCACATGACCCGCCACCCCTCCAACCCATCACCAGCTCCAGCCAAGGCTCCTGAGAGCTCTCTCCTGTCTCCCCCACTGCCATCTCCCCCACTTTCCTCACCTCCCCCACCTCCCTCACTCACCCACTGAAACCATCTATGGCTCCCTGTGGCCTTCGAGGACCCAAGGGTCCCCAGGCCCTTTGCAGCACACCCACCCACCTCTTGCCTCCAGGTTCTGCTCCCTCTAGTGGCTCGGTCCCCTGTGAACACCACACTTCCCTTCCCAGCCCCACGCCTACCCCTTCCCTTGACGGGCTCCTCATCCCTGAAGACTTGGGTTAGCGGTCACGTCACCTCCTCCCAGGAGCCTTCCCAACGCTGGTGAGTGCATGCCTCCCACAGCCCTTGCTCTTGATCTGCCCTTGATGGAGGAACCCCCTTTGTGAGGTGGGGTGGACTGGTTTATGGAGACATCCCTGCAGCCCGGTGGGAGGGTGTGTAGGTGGGGGATGTCGCCTTTGCACCCGCAGACCTGTACCTGACCTTCCCAATGGGGGCATGACCTCAGGGATGGTCTGTGAGACAGGGCCCCGGGCCCCCAGTAGGGGCAGTGGGGTGTGAGTGATGGGAGTGTCGGCAGGGCCAGCAGACACTCCCAGCCGGGTGACCTTGGGTTGACCTTGCCCAGCCTCTGTCTCCTGCCTGTAGACTGGGGACCACAGAAGAATCTGACGTTAGAGCCAGACCTGCAGGAAGGTCTGGGGCCCTGAGCGCCCAGGAGCTCAGCTGGGCGGTCAGAAGCCTGGCCCGAGGAGGGGTTCCAGGGACAGAGGGAACGCGGGGTCAGGCAATATGGCCGCCGCCTGGCGGTCTGCCCTTGGGAAGGTCGCCAGCCTCCCGATCAGACCGCCCTTCGGAGGCCCCACGTCTCGCCTGGGTCCTGCCTGTGTTCCCAGGCCCTGGGTCATGGCCAGGCCGCCCAACTGCCTTGGGAGCTGACCTGGGCTGACTGCGGCGCTTGGCCAAGTCGTGTCTCTGCATTTAGCACCGGAACCAAGTCGTACAAAGCGGGGTGGGGGAGCGGGCACCTTCTTGTCCTCTGCCTGCAATGATGGAGGAGCCAGGGGGCACCTCCCCACCGTCAGGGCCCCTCCGGTTGCTGACCACTGGCCCCCAGCCTGGCCAAGAGCCCTTCCAGCTCTGACAGGCTCTGCTCAGGAGTCTGTTCTCCTTCTTTTAAATTTTATTCATTCATCTCTGGCTGTGCTGGGTCTTCGTTGATGCGCAGCCCTTTCTCGAGTTGCAGGAGCTTCTCCTGTTGGGGATCCCCGGCTCTAGGGTGCGTGGGCTTCAGTAGGTGCAGCTCCCGGGGTCAGTAGTCGTGGGGCAGGGGCTTAGTCGCTCTGTAGCACGTGGGATCTTCCCAGATCACAAATCGAACCCGTGTCTCTGGTATCGGCTGGCAGATTCATTACCACTGAGCCACCAGGAAAGCCCCGATCAGGAGTCTTGGGGCTGGCGCCAGCTCGGGCTGAAAAGACGGCCGTCAGGGATCACGTGGGTGGCTGGGGGCAGCCGGGCCTGGACTGGCTACTTCGCTCCCAGTCCTTGGTTTCCCCACCCGGCCCCACAGGAGGATGGAGGCCGTGCCGCAGTGAGCGCCCCGTGGGGGGTGAGCAGGTGGGCGCCCCGGGCCTCTGCCCAGCCTGATTTGTGCATCAAGGCTGAACCTTCTGCGGCCCACCCTGCCCCCCTCCCCAGACAGGGCACTCACTCGGCCGTGGCCTGGTGGGTGGCTGTGCCACGCTGCCCCTGGGTCCCTGGGGGACACTGGTGAAGGTTCCCGTCTGCAGCAAACTGCTCGCCCCAGCCAGGAGCAGGCTGGGCGGTGGGCCCAGGGCCCAGGTCATGCAGGGCAGCTCAGGTTGTGGGTGAGACAGGCTGCCAGGCCCCCATGGGCCGCAGGACTCTCAGTTCCTGGCCCGAAGAATGGGCGGACATGAGCAGTGCCCACCTGGCAGCTGCTGGAAATATCCCGAGGGTCCCGTGCAGCCCTGAGTGGCCAGAGAGAAGCAGGACGACCAACACCATGCCTCCCCTGACCTCCTGGAGGTTATGGCCAGGGCCACACCGGCCCGGTCTCCAGGGCGCTGCTCCCGGGCCCCTGGCCACTGCGCGGGGCTGAGTACTCCGACCAGCGCAGGGCCACAGCCGTGGACGCCGCCACGGGGCCCCCGCCATCCTCCGCAGGTCAAGGTCACTCCCTGCAAGGGCCCTCACGAAGCCCGCGTCCTGGCACTGGTCTCAGCCTGGGCTCCGGGAGCAGCAGCTCGGCTCTGCCCACCCAGCCACTGCTGCCCCCCCACCCCGGGGCCCCCCACTCCACCTGGGCCAGGGCGCACACACAGCCAGGCGCTCGCTGAGCCTTTGTGACTCACTGCTGGGGAAGGGGAGACAGCTTCCCGTGGCGCGGGGACAGGGCGGGCAAGGCCTGGCCTTCTCCGCCTTTGCGGTGGAGCCGGCTGGAGAAGCAGGGTACACGGAGGAAAGCAGTCCGCAGAAACGGGGACCGAGCCCTGGGGGTGCCCTTTGAACCAGCCCTGCCTGACGCTGGTCCAGTTCTCAGATTTTTTTCTTACATAAGGCGGTAAGTCCCTCTCTGGGCCTAAGCTGATTTGGCGTGGGTTTCTGTCACCTGCAACTAAATCTTCCGGATTAATTCTGAGACCGACTCTAGGAAGGACCTGCCCTTTTGGACATGCGGGGCCCGGGCTCCCATGGGGAGTCCCCGGCCCTTCCACCCCAGCAGCATATCCCAGGGCAACTCCCACAGCCCCCCACAACACACACGCAGTGAGTCCCCGACTACGGGCCTTCCAAGTGTGCACGTGTGTCTGCGTGCCCAGTCCCGGCCGGCGTGAGGGAGACAGCAGCTCGCCCTCAGGCTCCTGTGGCTGACGGCCCTTCAGCTCCCCCATCTCCCGCCTCCTCTCGCGGCTCTGGCCAATAACGCCTTCTGCCTGTTCACTCGAGGCCAGGCCCTGTGTGCCAGCTCTTGCACTGGACTACTGTATTTTCAGGGTGCTGTCCTAGGAGATTAAAGGCGTTTTTTTGTTTGTTTTGTTTTCATGTCTCATTTGTGTGAAAAGCATTATAAACCTGCTGCAGTATAGTACTCTGGAGCAGGAAGGGGAACCTCACTTCAGCGTTCTTGCTGGGGTGATCCCACGGACAGAGGAGCCTGGCGGGCTACAGGTCACGGGATCTCAGAGAGTCGTTCATGACTGAGTGAGGGCACACACGTGGGACCGTCCTGTGTACCTTATTGTGTTAGTCGGGTGCCTAAGCTAACTGTGCCGGACTTTCAAGCCAGCTGGACTCAGAACGGGGATGACCGCAATCAGGCTGCGAACGTGGGGGCTTCTCATTTCTTTCCCTACTTTGTGGCTGGCAAACTCCTACTCACCCCACAGAACCCCACTCAGGACTTCTCTGAACCAGGAAGCTCCCAGTGAATTCCCCCCGCACGTCTGCTCTGTGGCCCTCCCTCCTCCCCTGGGCCCCCAAGGCCCTCGGCATCGTTCCCCTAATCCTTGGGCGCAGTGAGTCCCTGTTCCGAGTCTGTCTCCCAGCCGGAAAGGACTGAATGAAGGACAGTTTGGAGGGCTGCACCGTTAGGTGGATCCCTCAAGGTGATGAACATTCCGTCCTGGCTGCTCTGCAACTGAAGCTGCCCTGGCCCCTGAACCTCTCCCCCTCCACCGTCAGCCATCCACAGCTGCTCAGGGATGTCTGGTTCAAGCATAGGGGAAAGACGGCTGCCAGGAAGGTTCCCTGGAGGGGAAAGAGGCTGGACTCCTGCCTCCTGGACTGGCTGGTGGAGGCAAGGCTGGGCATGCCGGGGTTTGTGCAAGTCTGCCTGGGCCCGGGGTGCTCCTGAATGGGTGTCCTCCAGACCCTGGGGGTCTCGGGCAGGCTTCTCACTGAGATGGATGGAAAAAAATAACACCTACAGGAGGGTCAGATGACAAGACGGTGCCAGGTATACATGGTGGGTGATTAACAGAAGCTGGGGTGGTGGCCACGATGGAGGCCCAGGGAAGGTACTGGGGACAAGCGGCAGCAGCAGGGGCGTCCCAGGCCGAGGCCCACCGTGAGAAGGGCTGTGCCATGCGCTCTGGGGGGCAATGGCCTCCTGCGGCTGGAGGGAAGCTGGTGGGGGAGGGTTGCTCCCGCCGGGAGTGAGCCTTCCACCGCAGGGGGAGATCAAGTCAAGGCTGTGAACCAGGCCCGGGAGGACTGGGGACTGTCTGCAGTTTGCTGCCTCTGGGTGGCTGCTCCTGTGCTGGGTGTGACAGTGGCCTGACCTTCGCCTGTTCAAGACCAACTTGTTCAGATCCAATGAGACTATAGCCTCCCAGACAAGGCTGCCCATTAAGCACCAGTCTCAACTGGAATGGCTGAGCCCACTGGGACTGGCCCAACTCCCAGCCTGCTCCCTTGGGGCCAGGCCAGCAGTTGCCCACGTCCGCTGCCAATGGGGCAATCTCACCCGCTGGGCCGCCCGCCTCTCACTGGGCTGTGGGTCAGCCAGACTAAAGAGCCCGTGGCTCGCATGCCCACGTGTGCCCGGCTCCTGTCAGCTGCCAGGGGTGGCGCCTGCCCACAGCCCAGGGGTGGTACCTGCCTACTTGTCAGCGCTGTTCCCACACTCCCTGCCCACCTGGCCAGGAGTGTATCCTGTGAGCCCTGAGCTTCAGGCGGGGAAAGTCCCTGTGGCTGAGTCTCTCTTGGGGGTGGGACTCCCCGAGGGTCTGGGAGGGCGGTGACTGCGCAGGGCCACTGAGCAGGAACCACGCTGATAAAACAGCGCTGACGGTCTGCCATCCCTGACTGGGCTCACAGGGTGCAGAGGGGATTGAGGAAGGCCCCGTCCTCGGGGGACAAGCTGCGTGACCCCGGACATGGTGCTGACCTCTCTGGGCCCAGGGCACAGGGATGGGACACCTGACTCCACTCCCGTGGTGGGATCAGACGAGACCACCCCCCCCCCCCCCACCACCAGGCAAGTGGAGGACAGCAGGGCTTTCGTCTTGGGTCTTCTGTAGCCTAGGCCCCTGCTGCGTGTGACCTCGTGACCTCACCCATGCAGCCTTCTGCAGCCTGGCACAGGCAGCACCCTCCACTTTGTAGGGCGGCCCTGCTGGGGACCCCCCACTTGCAGACGCTGGCCCGTAGCGGGTGGCCAGGGGCAGAGGGGAAGGGGTGCCGTGGTTCTTTTCTGTTTTGCAGATGGGGAAACTGAGGCTCAGAGAGGCAGAGGTGTGGGCTCCCGTGACAGAGCTAGGGGCGAGCGCAGACAGACGCCAGGTCGGACCCCAGCCCAGGGCTTGGACACAACAAGGGCAGCTGTCCTCCCGGTGGCAGGAAGGGGGACTGTCTCCCACCTCCCCACGGCCTCTGGAGCAAGACACTCACCCCGGGGACGTGAGGGGAGAAGAGGCCTGGCCTCCTGTGGGGGCGGCCAGCTCGAGGAACCCACCTGCCCTTCTCCCCCTTGCTCTTGACCCCGCTGGCTGCCGGGAACAGGAAGCGGGTGTTGGGGGTTAGGTGGTGAGCGTCTGCAGGACCACCCCCTTCCCAAGCCAGAACTGCGCTATTTGCCAGATTCAGGGCGCCACCTGGTGGTCACCTCAGGCCTCGCCCATCCCACGTCGTCTAGTTACTAAGTCGTGTCGACTCTTTGTGACCCTGGAAGGACTGATGTTGAAGCTGAAACTCCGATACTTTGGCCACCTCACGCGAAGAGTTGGCTCATTGGAAAAGACCCTGATGCTGGGAGGTATTGGAGGCAGGAGGAGAAGGGGACGACAGAGGATAAGATGGCTGGATGGCATCACCGACTGGATGGGCATGAGTTTGAGTAAACTCCGGAGTTGGTGATGGACAGGGAGGCCTGGCATGCTGCGATTCATGGGGTAGCAAAGAGTCAGACACGACTGAGTGACTGAACTGAACTGGACTTTGGCCTGCCAGGCTCCTCTGTCCATGGGTTTCTCCAGGCCGGAATACTGGAGTGGGTAGCCATTCCCTTCTCCAGGGGATCTTCCCAACCCAGGGATCGAACCCAGGTCTCCTGCGTTGCAGGCAGACTCTTTACCAGCTGGGCCACTCGGGAAGCCCCCAAGCTCCTCTGTCCATGGGATTCTCCAGGCAAGAATACTGGAGTAGGCTACCATGGCCTCCTCCAGGGGATCTTCCTGACCCAGGGATCGAACCCAAGGCTCCTGCACTCCAGGCGGATTCTTGACCGACTGAGCTATGAGGGAAGCCCATCCCACGCAGCTGAAAAAACAGCTGGGACCTTCAAGTTCATGCCTCCTCATGCAAGAACCTACTCGCTGGAAAAGACCCTGATGCTGGGAAAGACTGAGGGCAGGAGGAGAAGGGGGTGACAGAGGATGAGATGGTTGGATGGCATCATCAACTCAGTGGACATGGGTTTGAGTGAACTCCGGGGGATGGTGATGGACAGGGAAGCCTGGTGTGCTGCAGTCCATGGGGTCGCAAAGAGTCGGACATGACTGACTGAACAACAACAATATCATGCACATGGGGGAACAGGGGCTCACAGGGGGCCAGGAGCTCTGTGGGTCCCTCAGGGAGGCAGAGCTCCGGACACGGGTCCAGAGGTCATTTCTCTCTGGTTGTGCTTAGGGCTATGTGTGTACAAAAGTCGCTCAGTCGTGTCTGACTCTGTGTGACCCCATGGACTGTAGCCCACCAGGCCTCTGTCCATGGGATTCTCCAGGACAGAACACTGGAGTGGGTAGCCATTCCCTTCTCCAGGGGATCTTCTCAACCCAGGGATCGAACCCAGGTCTCCCACACTGAAGGCGGATTCTTTACAGCTGAGCCACCAGGGAAGCCCCGGTTGTGCTCAGGGCTAAAGTGGCTTTAGACACATGGGGACCTAGGCCCAGGGCGGCAGAGACTCAAGTCACGGCTGGCCTTGTGCAACCCCTGCCAGGGGGTCAGGTCTGTCTGCCCTGGCCAAGCAAGAACCTGCCCTGCTATGCTCCTCACCCTTCTCAGACCCCATTGCTGGCTGAGATCTTGGGGGAACATCCCCTAGCTCGTGGCCACACCCCCAGCTCATGGCCACACCCCCTAGCTCGTGGTCACACCCCCAGCTCGTGGCCACAACCCTAGCTCCTGGCCACCGATAGATGGGACTGGCTCGGCCTGGTCCTGAGGCCCACCTGGCCTGGTTGCCTGCCTGCCTGTCACCTGGACTCCACCAGGACTGGGTCCCTCCCTGAGAACAGAGCACCAGGATCATCAGTTCCTGTTCTGCCTTGGGGGCCTTCTCAGGGCTCACTGCTCAGCTCAATCCTGTTCTGGGACCCTTCTCTGCCCCACACCCCGCCCCGCACTGTTCCCGCAGGAGCAGAGCGTGAGGCGCGCTCCCTGACCCCGAGGGCCCAGGAAGCCCAGGAGTCTCTCTCGGGTGCCCCTGGGCAGGGTGTGTAGGGCGGGTGGGGCACAGGGGCTGGGCTGGCAGCACAGGCCTGTCTTCCTGCAGGGCAGACCTCCAGCCACATGGGGTCCCCAAGGTCAGTCCCTGGAGCATATCCAAAACCTCACCTGCTCCAGGTCCTAACAGGGTTCAGGTTCGGGGTGGGCCTGGCTTTTCTGTTTCAGTAGGTGTTCACCCATCAAGCTGGAGAAGCCTGGTCCTCCCCCCCAGCCCACCGCCCACCCCGCCTCCGTGTCTCTGCCCCAGTCAAACCTGCCACTTCAGTGCTCTCCTGGTCACCACCACAGGCCGCGCACAGCTGCTTCAGCCTGAGCCCAGGGGCCACCACCACTCAGAGTTCTGCCTCCAAGGGGTCCTCTCCCCTCAGCGAGGGACCTCTGGCAAATGCAGAGCTGCCTGGCCACGCTCCTGTCCTGTGGAATAGCCACTGGTATGACTTGACCAGCGAGGCTGCTGCGGTCAGGCCTGTCTGGGAAATGGTGAGGTAAACCAAGTCCAAGAGGTCTGTCTCCTCTCTGCAGGCCTTGTCAGAGCCTTTAATGGGCTCACCTCAGTGTGACTCCAAGAGAGCCACAGCTGAGTCCAAGAGCATCTCAAGCTCTTTACAAGGGACAGCCAGCCCACCTTTCTCAGCCTAGGTCCTCAGGACCCCCAGGGCCTGCCCATCTGCCCCACCGCCTCTCCTGCCAGTTTCCCTCATGGTGCTGGGCTCCACCCCACCAGACTCTGTGCTCCCTCCAGTTTGTCTGTCCTTTCAGTGGGCATTTATTACACACCCACGGTGCACCACCAGGCGGGCTTCCCTGGCGGCTCAGCGGTAAAGAATCCGCCTGCAATACAGGAGACACACAAGTTCGATCCCTGGGTTGGGAAGATCCCCTGGAGAAGGAAATGGCAACCCACTCCAGTACTCTTGCCTGGAGAATCCCATGGATAGAAGAGCCTGGCGGGCTACAGCCCAAGGGGTTGCAAGGAGTTGGACGTGACCCAGAGACTAAGCACACGTGTGCACCCGGCACTAGACCAGGTGCTGGGGATAAGGCAGCGACAAGATGACACAGGTCCCTGGAGCTCAGCCTCGGGGGTCGGGGGGCGGCCACACGCAGGTCGATAAGGAACACGGGGTAGGGGCAGGTGGGGCTTGGAGCTGCAGGGAGCAGCCCCGGACGTCAGCTGGGTCTGGCAGTCCTCCCATGGACACGAACAGTTTCACGGAACACCAACACCCCCAGGGTGATCACGGAACACAGACAGCAGCGTGGACCTCGTCCAGGCCACAGAAATGTTCGGACCTCCCCACTTCCCAGCTGCGGGAGTGACCGCTGCTTCCGGGGGTGAATCACAGTCCCGCCCCCTGCTGTCATGGTCACGCCCCTTCCTGACAGCAGCCAATTGGAAGCGAGCTGGCCTCCTCAGGCCCCGCCCAGCAACCCGGGCACCTGGTGTTGCGCCTCGTGACGTCGCCTTATAGCCAAGACCAGTGAACATCTTGGCCCACCACGGGGGAGCCCCGATTTGCTTTGACAGCTCAGTGGAGACAAGAGTGGGTAGTGGGGAGAGAAAACGGGGACACGGGGAACGAGTGCGGGCGCTGTTGGCCCGGGTGGCTGTCGGGGAAGGCCTGGGATGCCCGGGGGAGGGAGGCAGTGGGGCACCCCGTGCCCCGAGCAGCGCTGGACCCTCACTGCCTCATCCTGCGGGGTCCGCCTGCTCTGCCCACCTGGCCGGTGTCTGTGGTCCAGGGACCCCGCAGTACCTGCAAGTGCCGCTCTGCTTGTCCTCAGTCTGGATGAGGAGACGGGTTCAGAGAGGGCCTGGGTCACACAGCTGGGGTGTGGCTGAGAGGGGGAGGGCGAGGCCCCTCTGCGGGGTGGTCTCCTGAGCCTGTGTCCCTTCTGCCACACCCTGGGCCCCTTCCCTGGCAGCAGGGGCTGCTGGGCTGAATGCCTGTGGGTCAGAGGGCTGGCAGGTGGCTGGCTGACTCCCTGGTGCCATGCTCTGCCTGCACCTGGGGTGCCTCCATCTGGGGGTGACCACAGACAACCTGGAGGGTGCCTCCCCCATCCCCAGCTCCACCAGGGCTCCTGCTGGGCTCTGCCCCAGCCTCAGCCCCAAACACTGGGTGGTGGGACATCTGGCTGGGCCCTCAGGTGCTGGGTTCCTGGGCCACTGGCGACCCCCAGAGGACTTTCTCCCTCCTGGAACGGTCCTGCCCCCACCTGCCCCCATGCTCCGGGGAGCTGTGCCCACTCTGACCTGCGTGGCAGCCTCCTGCAGGTGCCTCCTTCTCCCGAAAGGACCCCCACCCCCTGGACTGGTTCCACCGCCCTTCCTCTTCCACACCTGCCCTTCGGGGGGCGCTTGTCCTCCTCCCTCCCAGCCCCACACCCCAAAACCCCCCTCCCAGCCCCACACCCTGAAACCCCCCTCCCAGCCCCACACCCCGAAACCCCCCTCCCAGCCCCACACCCTGAACCCCGCTTCTCAGCCCCACACCCTGAACCCCCCCTCCCAGCCCCCCACCCTGGAACACCCCCTAACACCCCCCTTCCAGCCCCCCACCCAGAGCCCCCCTCCAACCCCACACCCTGAAACCTCCCTCCCAGCCCCCCACCCCAAACCCCACCATAGAGGTGCCTTCACACACCCCCTTCCTCCCTGTCCTCTGTCCCCTCATCCTGCCTCTCCGATCCCCCTAGGCCTTCACCTCTCTCCACCAGCTGCTGCCTGGGCCCCGATGCCTTCAGGCCACAGGCCAGCTGCTCGGGCCTCCCTGCGGTGCGTGGGGGATGGAACATCCCCACGAGCCAGGGGCCATGGACTTCTCCGCTGCCCCAGGAGAGGTGTGGGAGAGGGGGTGCTGGGGGAGACCCCATGATGTGGGGAGCAGGGAGGGGAGGAGGGGAAGGAGGGGGCTCAAGGAGGGGGCGAGGTCCTCTCCAGGATGGGCTGCCCTTTCGTGTTGGCTCCCTGGAGACCTCAGCAGTCACCACGCTGCGCTGCCCTGCCCACCTGCGGCTTGGCTGTGGGATTGACACCCAGGATTTGGGAAGAAGGCGGAGCGCTGGGGCCCAGGCCCCACCACCTTTAAGCCCTGGTCAAGCCCGCAGGGAGAGGGAGTCACTTCCTTCTGAGGGGCCAGGTGTCTGGGGTGTGGGCAGCCACTTTGTTC
Source organism: Cervus elaphus (assembly GCF_910594005.1). Lineage (NCBI taxonomy): Eukaryota > Metazoa > Chordata > Mammalia > Artiodactyla > Cervidae > Cervus > Cervus elaphus. The sequence goes on from NC_057836.1 coordinate 3,792,921, forward strand.
TTGTTAAAGTGGACCCTCGTGTGCGAGGCAGATGGCAGAGGACCTTGGGCAGGCCCTGGGCTGGGTCTGCTTCCCCGGCCACAGGGAAGGGAGTCCAGAACTCCACCCGCCCCTTCTCTGCACCCCCATCCCCTCACCATGGGCAGACCGACACCCCAGGGTAGCGACAGCTGCAGGACCGCCTGGGGTACACAGGCCTGGTTGCGGTTCCAGCTCTGCCCTGGCCCCCTGTGTGGCCCGGGGACGGTCACTGAGCTTCTCTAAGCATCGGTGTCCACACCCATGAAACGGGCTCAGGACTGCAGCCCCTGCCTAAGGGCCAGAGACATAGCCCTGGCACGTGGCATCCCCAGCGGGGGCTGACTCGGGAGTATTTACGCCAGTGGCTGGAGCCTTCCGCTCCCATCCCTGGGAGACTCACCCCTGCCACGGAGACCTGGTCACCATGGAGATGTGCAGGCCCTGGGGTCATTTTTGCAGCAGGCGATCTAAGAGGTCATGGGAGCCTTGGGGCCAGAGGCACTTGCTGCTCCCAGGGCGGATGATGAACTTGGGCCACCAAGCAGGAAACTGGGAAGAAGGCAGCCTTGGGTTCAAGAACAGCTGAGGCCATGGTGGGATTGGAGCCCTTGAGCAGACCAGGCCTGAAAGCCCTCTCCTCCTGGCCCATCTCAGACCTCCAGATGTCCAGGCTCTGCCAAACGTAACTGTAGCTGGTGCCACCCCCTCCTCTTCTAGAGAGACTAGCTGAGCTCAGCCTCTTCACCCACCTGACCCAGGGATGCCCCTAGGACCCCCGCCCCACCCCCCAGCCCACCCTGGACCCTCAGACCCTGCCTGATCCAGAAGGGACAACACGGCGGAAACCCATCTCTGCTAAATGACACCGATGGGCATGAAGTTTCTCCAGGCGGCCCTGGTCCTACGGCAAGAGCCAGACCCTGCCCTCCCGTCTCAGCCTGGCATCTGAGGCTTCCACGTCAGGCCCCTCAGCCGGGGCTGCCCCCATCATGGGGTCTCTGTCCTCCCAGGCACGGGGACTGTCTCCCTTCCTGCAGAAAGCGTGGCCTCAGGACTGCAGGCGGTGCCTGGAGACAGGGTGACAGATGTGGCAGGGAGCCCTGCCCCTCACAGGGGTGCTGCGGGTGTGGCCATGAGGCAGGGCGCCGATGGGGGGGGGCAGGACGCTGCCAGCTGGGTCACCTGGGGCCATGCAGGGGTGCACCCTGCCCAGGGCGTGGGGGGGGCAGTGAATGCTGCCCAGTCATTCGTCCGCAGGAAGATCTGGGGCCCTCCCCGCCGGGCTGACCTTGAACCCCAGGCTTCTGGCCCCTGGTGGGGTCAGCCCCTTCCACAGCCTTGGGCCGGGGCGGTGGAGGGCCCACGGCCGGCCGCCATGGCCTTCTCCCGCCACACGGTGTCGCTGTCGGGGACGCTCGGTGCCATGGCAGGGGCCGCCCCGGGGCCCTGCCCAGCCCGCCCTCCAGCTGGCCGGGGAAGGGGGTACCGAGGGGGATGAGAGCAGGGCTGGGCCCAGGGCCAGGGAGGTGGCCGGGCCATGGAGCTGAAGGAGGCAATGCTCACAGGCAGGGCCCAGGTTGGCTGGAGAGGGGGGAGGGGGGTCGGGGGAGGGGTGCTTCCTCCATAAACATGATTACAGAACATGTCTTAGGACCCGGTGGCATAAAGACCAAGGAACTCCAAGCTGGTTTCATTGCTATGGATGCCATGTGTTAAATAGTATGTATTATTATACACAGTCACTACATACATCGTATATTACATGTAATATATAGTCAGTATCATTGTATTCATTTTTCCTTCGAGTTTTAAACAGAATTGAAGTGAGACTTTCAGTTGTCATGAACAGTATGTGGGCCTTGGCGCTGTGCCCACGCTGCCGATGGACAGGCTAGCTGTGCCCCGTGACCCTGAGTGTCCCCTGAGACACTGGACCCTTGTCGTCTCGCCCAAGTCACCTCAGCCTTGGGGGCGGCCTGGTCACTCTGTGCCCACTTGGCCAGGAGGGCCCTGGCTCAGTCATGGTCTGTAGGGTCTAAACGCTGGACTGGCTCTGCCGTCATCCCTCCCAGGGGGTTCAAGGTCAGCGGTGGTCCCTGTGAACTTTAAGGCCCCTGGTCTCTCAAAGGCCCCTCACCTTGGACAACCCAGAAGTCCCTCAAGTCCCTCTGATGAGGCGCCTCCCAGGAAGGGCAGGAATATGCAGACCTCTCCCCAGTGGGACACGGTTGCACTCCGTGGCCTGTCTCAGCCGGCAGAGGTCCGAGGGAGGCCTGGCTTCTGCACGCTTGGGGACAGGGGATCACCTCCAGGGTCATGGTCTCTCACTCTCCCCCAGCACTCACCCACATCTCTAAGCCTGGTCCTGGCCTATCCAGGGGGTGCTGACAGTCTGGGGGCCCCCAGCCTACTCTCCACCCTGCTCACCTGCTGGCCAGACCCAGGGCCCACTACGGGCCAGGAGCCACTCCCTGGTTAGGCAGCAGGTGGCAGCAGGCGCCCAGCTTCAGACCAGCGCTCAGGGCTGGCCCCCAGCTCCCTCCCTCCCACACCCCCCTCCACTACCCCAGCTGAGCAGTTTCAACTGCTAGCTCCTTCCATCCATCCAACAGCCCCTATGAAATTGAATGAGGAAACAGGCTTGGTGAGCAGAGTAGCTGCCCAGGCCTCTGCTCCTGAAGCTGGGCCCTTTCTGCCACCTCCCAGGGTCTCACAGACAAAGTAGCTGCTTTGCCCACCCTGACTTCATCCAGTTTGTTTTGAGATTCAGCTGCTTCCACACATTACTGCTGACCAGGTGATAGGTACCCCTGTCCCTCATGCCCCTCGGGCCCGCATCTGGGGCCCTGTTGGTCTCTGGGGTCAGCCAGTTGGTGTCAGAGGAGAGGCTGGAAGTCGGTTGACTGGAAGGTAGAGAAAGTTGCAGGGTGAGCCAGGTGTCACCTCCTCCAGGAAGCCACCTCCGATTGCAGTGCTGGGCCCAGGGCTCTTCAGGGCTCTCCTAGCCCCTGGGCTGCCGTCATCTTGGCGCTGACCACAACAAGTGGCTGTTGTGTGTCTGGCCTGCTCCCTATCAGGCCATGAGCTCTGATCGCAGGGCGGGGAGTGGACCCGGGCATGGCAGCCCACCCCCCAAGGGTACTCTGGGTCAGGGCGATTGGTCTCTTCAACACCTGGGCTGGGGTCTTGGAGACAGGCCTGCAGCAGCCACTGGCAGACAGCCTGAGACCTCCAGCAGAAGCTGGGTGAACACTGGGAAGGCAGTCAGCCCGGAGATGGACCCCTGACGTTAAGGGCTACTCCGGAAACTGTCCTGAGGGAGCTGGGAACCTCCAGGCTCCGGTCAGGCACCAGGTCTGAGGGGGCGTCGGGGGCCGGGCCTGGACTGTGCTCTGAGCAGCTGACGGGGGTCCACACCACCTGCAAGGGGGCCTGAGAGGGCCTCTCCACCAAGGTGGGGGCCCAGGGATGCCTCTGGAGCCTGGGTCCCACAGCTTGTTCTCAAACGGGGTGTGAGAGGGGTGGGGGCTGGGCCTGCACCCGCCAGGAGGGCCTGAAGGTGGCCGGGATGGCAGACGAGGGTGTGCTGACCCCCCAGCAGCCCAGAGGTGGCCCCCCGTCAGGCCAGACCCACTCTCCCAACCCCAATGCGCATGCCCTCCAGCGCCCAGCCCCCAGGCTCCCAGAAGGAACAGGGCCAACTCCATCTCCACGTTGAACAGCTTTATTGAGCTCCAGGTGTGTACCCGCAGCCTCCCGCCCGCCCACCCGGGGCTGCAGCCACCCAGTCGCCTGCTGCGCGCGGGGGCGGACCCTCCGTGGGACGTCACTGGGCCCCTCAAGGAAGGCAGTAGGTTGTATAGTTATCTTCCGAGGGGGCAACATCACTACCCTGAAACCACACAACCTACTACCTCACCCCGCCGGCACCCGGCTGTGGGAGGGTCCGCCGTCCGCCGCCTGCCCAGCCCGCGGCCCCCGGAGCCGTGGAGGGCCACACCAACTGCACCACGGCTCCCCCGCGGCGGCCGGCCCGCCTGCGGGCACGGGGAGTGGGCACGGGCCCCACGGGGCCACCGCGGGCTGGAGAACGCGCCTCTCGCTTCCTGCCCGCGACAGCGGAGCCCCAGCCCCCCTCCCTCCTCCGACCAGAGGTGTGGCCCTGAGCTGGACAGGCTGTCGACTCGAGAAACGGGTGGATCAAAGCCGGCCCCGGGACCTGCCCCAGGCCACACAGCACCGCCCCACCCTGCAGAGGCCGCCCCCCTGCCCCCCCCACCCCCCAAGCCAGGGTCCTGGGTGCTGGCTGCTGTCGGTATTACAGCCACTTCAGGAAAGACAGTAGATTGTATAGTTATCCCATAGCAGGGCAGAGCCCCAAACTATACAACCTACTACCTCACCCCAAAGGGCCGTCAGTCAGTCTTGGCGCCTGGTGGCTCCCGGAGGTGCTTCCTGGAGGCGGCGGTGGGGGCAGGAGCTCGGGGTGGCGCTGCAGGTTGAGGGCCCAGGGCCCTGGCAGGCGGGTCAGCAGGGGCCTGTGCGCCCAGGGAGCTGCCCTGCCCGAGACCGCTGACCAGGACGGGGAGGGAAGGAGGGGGGAGAGGGAGCGGGGACACGGGTGCAGCCGAGAGGGCCGCGGGGCTCTCAGGAGAGGCTCACAGGCGGCAGGGCCGCTCCCATCTGGACAGGAGAGGCCGTGGTGTCCCCAGGCGACCTGCGCTGGAGATGCTGGGAGGAAGGCTGGCGTCTGTTAGAGATCAACCTGTGCCCAAAGCGGCCACAGTGCCCACCGCGCCCCCATCTCACAGCACCACCACCCCCGATCCCGCCTCCACCCACTGGACCTGGGGGGGGGGCACTCCCTCCCCAGAAGCCTGGTCCTGCCATCAGGGTAACCCGGGCTTCCCCCCTGGGGAAAGGCTCTAGAATGTTCCCTCCTTCCAGAAGCGAACCTGGCTCTCAGGGAAGGGTGTCTGGGCTGGAGCCGCAGACACAGGCCCCAGCGCCCGAGCCTGAGGCCCACACAGGTCATGTGACCGTCGCGAGGTCACACCGCCGAGGTGACAGGGCAGAGGACAGGTCATTCTGCTTCCTGCCTGATGACACCTCTGCCTCGTAACTGGTACTGCTGTACAAGGGCGCCGAGCCGTCAGACGCCCCTCACCTCCCCCCACGCCCCTTCCGAGCAGGCTGCCTCCTCCAGGCAGGCACCGGGCTGCTCTGTGCCATGGTGAAGCCAGGATCACTGACCACAGTGGGCCCCGGGCAGGGGAAGGGCCCGCCCCCTGGCTCACCCCGGCTTGGCCTCGCTCACTACAGCAGCGGGGGTCTCATGCCCAGGCCCAATAAACAGCGCAGCGGCTGCTCCCCGAACAACCCTGAGGGGTATGAAGTCAGTGCCAGGGCCCTCAGCCAGGGATGAGGACTCCAGCGCCCACTCCGGGCTGTCCACCCAGAGGATGAGACTGAGGTGCAGCCACTGGGGCGTGAAGCCGGGAACACCCCAACATGTGGCTGTCCTGTCTCTCCTCGAAGCCCCAGAAGGGACTCTGGGTGAGAGGGCCTCAGGGTCCCGTCCCACTGTCTCTGCCTGAACTCCCCGCCAGCAGTCAGGACCAGGGAGTCCCCGAGGACAGAGCCAGCCCACCTCTGAGGACAGGGGTTGAGGAGAGGGTGACCAAGGGTCCTCCCTGACGGCTGAGGTCACAGGGCATCACAGACACAGCTCTGACCACATCCCTCCCCGTTACAATCCTCCCGCCGTGGCTCCTTACTTCCCAGCACCAGGATGGCCGGAGGGGCATGCACAGTCAGCTGTGGGGGACAGTCACCCCACCGAGGCCAGGGTGGACCGGTGTCCCGAAGCACAGGGGCCTCCTGGGGGTCCCGGCTGGGCTCACCACGAGGAACGCTGGCCTCACGCAAACACTCCCATCTCAGAGCTACTTCTTGGCCTGTTGGGGTTTAGAAAAAAAGTCACAAGCATCAGACTTTGCGCAAGAGGTGCAGCCAAGCCTGAGCTCCAGCCGCTGCTCCCCGCCTCCTCCCTGGACTCACCCATCCACCTCCTTCGCATCCTGCATCTCAGCCCAGCCTGTCTCACTACGGTCCCTCGCCTGGGGACACGCCCTGTGGGAAGGCCTGGAGAGTGCGGCTGCTCTGGCTGCCTGACGACCCCAGGTGGGGAATGAACAAGACCCAGGCTTCATCCCTGAGTGGCCAGGGCTGCTGGCGTCCCTATGCTGGGTGGCCAGACCTTCCACGCCCACTCTGGGGCCTGGACATTTGTGGGGGGCCGGCCAGGGGAAAAGGGATGGGTGCTGCTCCCATGTGTCACGCCGTTTGTGGGAGTCAGGAGGAGGAGCCAAACTCCGCAATTCACAGAGGAGGCTCCCGACAACGAAGTTGCAAAGTGAAGCCTCAGACCTGAAGCCTCAGACCGTCCCGAGAGTGGAAACGCTGGGGAGGGGCACCCGGGACCCAGTCTGAGGCCGCAGCCATGGCCCACTCAGCAACTCGCGGCCCCACCTGGCTCCAGCCCACTCGGCCAGCTGGAGGGCCTCTGAGCCTCAGCCCAGGCCACCGGACCTGGAGCCAGACCCACTGGGGTGTGTCCAGCCCTGGCATGTGCCAACCACGGAGCCTCGGTGTCCCCAGCCACTAACAGGGACGGAGGGTGGCCCACCGGGCCGCGGGGGTGCTGTCCTGCCCCCTGTCCCTCCGCGCTCCCAGAGGCCCGACGCCCATCAGTCACCTGGGCGCACATCTCTGTGCCCCGCCTGGCCCAGCTCCCGTCACTTCCCCCTCCAGCCTCCAGAGCAGCAGAGTGCCCTGGGCAGCCCTCCCCACCCTGCCACGGGCCTCCTGGCCTTTGCCCGGGCCTCTCCTGAGCCAGGAGTGATTGCCCCGTTGCCCGTGAAGACTCTGTGCTCCCCACACACGTTCCCCTCCCTCATCGGGAGGCTGGGGGGGGGGGCTCCCCAGTGAATTTTCATTCTGTCCTGGCTCTGGGACCTGGCCTTGCCCTCCTGGGCCCCAGGTCTCACGTCTGGACACCCAGACCTGCAGCAGGCGTGCAGCTGACTCAAGCGGTGCCGTGAAGATGCCCGCAGACGGGGGACTTCCTCTCTCCACGAGCGCCGGTTGGGCTCCCGCAGGTCAGCCCAGCTAACGGCCTCTCCAGGTGGGCAGGAGGCAGGTGTACCCCCAGCAGGGTTCCCCAACTCGGGCTCTGCCTGCCCACCAGGGAACCGCTGCCACACAACCTGGCTTTCTTTAGCCAACGACCCAGGATTGGCGGGAAGGAGGAGGGCTGACCCAGGTCTGAGACCCAATCATGGAGACATTTCGGAGCTGGGGGGGGAGGCGCCGATTCCGGGTGTCAGGAGGCACACTTTGCTCGGCCCACTGCCCCACAGCCCTAAAAGTTACCGTGGGTCCGGCCCAGGGACGGTCAGCAGACACCTCCCCTCTTCCAGTGGGGTGGCAGGGGTCTGAGACCTCCTAAGGGACCCTTCCTGGTCAGCCTGGAGCGGAGGTGGCGGCAGGAACAGGCACTGTGCCATGAAAGGGGCTCCCTGGGCAGGGCTGCGGGAGCAAGTGGTCAGCAGTTGCCCTGCCATCTGCCACTGCCGGCCCAGCCCCAGGCCCCAGCATCGGCCCGTGGGCAGGGCGCCGGGCAGGGAGCAGACAGGCCAACCGGGGACAGGTGTGTGGGAGGCCTCGGTGGGCAGGTGGCCCTTTCAGGGCCGGGCGGATGTCTGGAGCGAGCAAGGCAGACAGACGGTGTCACCCCGCAGTCACCTCGGGCTTGGCTTGGGGCCACCGGGAGCCAGGACCCCCCCCCATGGCGGCCCCCCCCCACCGCCACCCCGATTAGGTTTCTCCCCATAAAGCAGCCAGTGTTTCTGCTCGGCAAGCCGTGCCAACAATGGAGTCTGGCAAAAAGGCATGGGGGGGTGGCATCTGGGGGCCAGGTCTCCCTACAAACATGGCCCATAAAGTTAACGAGACGTGCGCCCGGCAGAGGCCGGCTGCGGCCGGGCAGAGGCTGGGCAGGGCTGGGCACACACTTGAAAGGGGCAGCCAAACTCAGGAATCAAAAGTTGCCATGTAAAATTTTTTTACATGCAAAAAAGGCCCCTGGCATAAGAAGGACAAACTTATGGCAGAGCGGAGGCTTACTGACTTCTGTTTGAGCTCAGCTGCGTGCAGGGCGCAGTAGCTTCAATGCCCCAAGATTACCCCGGGCAGGGGTGGGGGACACAGGAACAAAAACTAGACCTGGAAGCCAGCCTTCTGACCCCGGCTCTTCCCACGGCCCCGTATACAGCCCAGTGACGCCATGCAGGTGGGGAAGGGGCGCCCACAGATGCTGGAATGCCTGCCTTTCTCTTCAGGGAGCCAGGGGGCTCTCTCTTTGGTGCCCTTCCTTACCAGCCTCCCCAAGACAGACGCCCTTGTGCCCCAGGTCAAGGTCTCCCATGCCCGGAAGTCTGTGCCAGGCTCTGGCTGCCTGCTCTCCTGTCCTCCTCCAAGCTTGCAGCTGGGAGGTGGCACGCAGGGTAAATGTCCACTCCCCAGCGAAGGGGCTAGAGGTGCACCAGGGCCCGAGGGTCACTGCCCATAGAGGTGTGAGTCCGAAAGGCCCCAGGAAGTTCTAGCATCTAGGAGGTGGGGGGTTTCCTCCTGGCCGGGAGGCTAAAGCTGCCCAGGCAATGGATCCAGCCCTGCTCTGCAGACACCCCTGCATTCACCAGGGCCATGGGCACCGGCTGGGGACACATGGCTTTGGGAGCTGCCTGGCCACAGTTCTGTCCCCTGCTCTGGCCTCAACCAGCTACAGGCCTCAGGCAAGTCAGTCAGCACTTCTGGCCTCAGCTGGTTGCTCAGTAAGTGCGGCAAGGATGCCAGCCAGGGCTGTGGGGAGGAAGGTCCAGGTGCCCGTGCCCAGGGGCGGGGCGATCACCGGGGAAGCGGCTTCTCACCGCGGAGGGTCTGTTCAGAGTCCAAAGGGAACAGCAGCCAGGAAGGGGCAGAGCCCTCTCCCGGCCGGTGGGTGTCTCCGTCTGGCGTTTAACCGTTAGGCAATCCTTTTAACCTCAAAGGCGCGTATTTATCTGGAAATATTCTCAGTCGCAGCCGCAGTCTGGGTCACAAGGCAAGGAGAGGAAAGAAGGGGGTGGGTGGGGGACCAGATGCAACCACATCATTAAAAACGCCCGGCGTGAAACCGCGCCCCGGGGCAGCCCCACCTGGTCGCAGCCCCTCAAGAGGTGCCTTCTGCTTGCCGGGGCTCCCTGAGCACCACCCCGCCAATCCCGGGAGGCTCCGGACCTGGCCGGGCGTGGCACCAGCCCGTCCTTGGCTGGATTTCCCGAGTGGGTGGTGGGAGGGCACAGTGCGCAAACCCTACTCGATGGTGACGGAATGCCATCTCCGGGAACCGCGAGCGGGGGTCTGGGGAAAACCGGGGGGCTGTGTGCCCAGCAGCCAACCCAGCCTGGAGGGCCTGGTGGGGCCGCGGGTGTCCGGGGATGCCGCCCCACCGCTCCCGAGGCCCTGCGGTGCGCTCTGCTATGCGCGTGCTGCCCGGCGAGGACCTAGCCTTGGCCAGCCGGGGACCACAGGCCAAAGCGTGGCCCCGGAGCCGCCCCGTATGCCAGGAAAAGGGCACAGCCCCTGTAACGTGCACGCCCTCTCCTCCAACACCAGCCCGGCCTCTTTTCCCGGACACAGCTCTGCGCCCCTCCGGGAAGCACGCAGACTGCCATCGGAGGCCCTCGTCGCTGGGTCCTGCGGGCGGGCACGGACGCCCGGCGGCTCCCCGTCCACCCCCACCACGGCCGCCGCCTCTGCCCCGATCGCCTGGCGCTGACTGGGGGGGCGGCGCGGGTTCACACAGAGTCGACAGCGGGGTGCGGAAGGAGACCCAGGAGCTCTGTCTCTGGGAGGGAGAGGCCCCGGCCCTGGGGCTCTGGGCGGGGTCTCAGGGTCTGGTCTCTGAGGAGCGGGGCGGGGTCTCAGGATCTGGTCTCCGGGGGTCTGGGGGGAGCGGGGTCTCAGGGTCTGGTCTCTGAGGAGCGGGGCGGGGTCTCAGGATCTGGTCTCCGGGGGTCTGGGGGGAGCGGGGTCTCAGGGTCTGGTCTCTGGGGGCTGGGGTCTCAGGATCTGGTCTCCGAGGATGCTGAGGCGGTGGGCGCAGCCGGCTGTGCGGCTCAGGCCGCAGGGAGCGCCCTCCTGTAGGAAGTAGCGCCTCGTCGTCCCTAGGACAGGCAGCTTCCTCGGGACAGGCGGTGCCGGGTCCCACCGGAAGGCCTCCTAAGGCTGCTCAGGCGGGAAAGCGGGTGACTCGGAGGGCCCAGGGCGCTGCCTGCCTCCTCCGCGTGGCCCACACAGACCTGCCTCTGTGTGCGGCGTGTCCGGCGGCCGGCTCCCCCCAACCGTGTCATTTCTAGAACTGTCCGCGGCGGCCACGCGGCTGCGAGGTCTCCCCTCAGGGCACGGCCTTCCCGACTCAGCCTCTCCAGGAAGCTGGGGTGCGGTGTCTCCTCACGCTCGGCGGGCTAGCCTGGGGCGGCAAGGGGCCGGCAGGGTCGGGACTCCCAGACGCCTCGCCAAGACGCCGGCCGTTGCCAAGCCTGCGGCAGCCACGGCCAAAGCCAGGCTGGGCTTGGGCCAGGCCGCGCGGGGCCCTCCCCGGCGCGGGCCGCCGTCCGGCTCACAAAATGGCGGAGGGCGGCGGCCATTTTGTGCGGCTCTGGGAAGACAAAGGCGGGCGGCGCGGAGGGCAGGGAGGACGTCCACTCAGGAGGCAGCCCGGCCCGAGTGGGCCGGGCCGGGGAGAGGGACGGGCAGCGCCCTCTCCAGAACCTTCCTCCTGCCAGAGCTCCAGGTCACCCGGCTGCCAGAGGGCTTACTGCCCCTTCAGGGGGGTTCTGGGTGGCCTCCAGAATGGATGCCTCACGGGGTCTGGGTCCTCATTGGCCTGAGGTCGGGGCAGCCTCTGACCAAGTGGCCTGAGGGGCTCTCCTGCCTTCTTGGGACACCCCGGCACAGCCACCCCACCGTGATCCAGGCTGGCACCTCCTGTCTGTCCAGTGCGGGGGGAGGGGGCGACAGGGGCGGCTGCCAAGAAACGCCCCAGGGGTGCCTGGCCACAGCTCGCGGGACCTCCTGCAGCACTGAGACCCGGCCTGAGCCGGGCAGAGCCGCCCACAACAGCCTCTGACTCAAGACGCCTGTGCTGCTTGCCTGACTCGTGTCCCTTCTGGGGCGCCCCCTCCACTTCCTCTGGACAAGAGGCACGGCACCCTCCCCCCATCAGCCAGTGCCTGGCTCAGAACCCCAGCCGTGAAGCAGAGGCCAGCGACACTCTCCTCGGAGCCCTGAGTCCTGCCATTGCCACTCCTTCCTGCTCCTGCAGCGGGAACTCAGGATGGAGACCAGCCTCACTCTAAAGATGGCAGACAGGTTCAGAGGGTCCCGGTGCACGGACCTGGCTGCACCCAGCAGGGGAGCCCTTGCAAAGCAACCAACTCAGGGGAGACGCTACTCACGTATCTGGGGTACAGCCGGGCCTGGTGCCCTGATGGAGACGGGCAGGGGCAGAGCCAGGGCAGGGCCTGTGTCCAGGTCTGGGCCCTGGGCCGCGCCCTGATCTCTTTCCCTGCCCACCCTGGTGTCCCACCCCGCTGGGCAGCAGGCGGGAGCCTCATGGGGCCCAGTCAGTACCCACGCCGGTGTTTTCTGCTGGAAATTGGCCCTGTTCTCCGTGGTGCCCTGGGGACCTGTGGATAGAGGCCGCCCCGCTGGCTCTTTAGGGGTTTGCATGGATGTGGGTCCACAGGACACGCAGGCATGCGTGGTGGGCCCAGCGACCCATGGCAGAGCTACGTTGAGAAGCTGTACCTGCTGGGCCCAAGACTGCCAGGAGTCTGGGGTCACGGCCAGGAGACAGGGTCCCCACAGCGACCCCTGCCCCGGGGGTATCCTAGACCCCCAAGGTTTTCCTGGCCCGTGGTCCCACGAGAGGATCTGGGTGCCCCTGACCTGTGCTGGGCCTTGTGGAGTCCTGGAGTGGGGTGGGCCATAGCCAACGGGGTACAGAGGCAGGGCGTGTGCCCCGCACACACCCAGGGACGTGCCCTCACAGCCTCCTGCGTGTCTGCCAGGCCCTGGGGGTCGGTCGCAGGGCACACTGGTGCCCCAGCCTGGGTGCTGGATACAGTTCTCAGGGCCCGTGTCTCCACGGGGGGGGGGGGCCCCGTCTCCCCGGTGAAAGCCTGGCGGTCCCCGGTCCTCCTCTCGTGTCGTCCTTCCCGGGGCCTGGCCTGCTCTCTGCCTCCACCCGTTTGCACTCTCCTTTGCTCTGCTACATTCCCGTCAGGTCTTCCCCGTCCCTGATGTCCCCATGGGGGCCTCCCCCCTCCCCGCCCTCGGGCAGCGGCTGGCGCAGGCCCTGCGTGCAGACACAAAAGCTCTTGGGCGGCGTCTGCGGAGTCTGGCGGGCAGGCTGGACCTGTAAACACGCGAGGCCCAGATGCCAGAGGGGTCCCGGGTCCTGTCCAGGCAGACCTGGGAGGCAGGCCTGTCCCGGGCCGTGGCACCAGGCAGGGGGAAGGGAGAGGCTGACGGTCCGGCCCTGACCCTCACGGACCCCATGGCCCTCTAGGAGGCTGGCAGCAGCCAGGGGGGCCCGACAGTCTGCACTGCAGGCTGGCTCCTGGGAGGGGCAGGGTGTGGCCAGGGGGGCCCAGCAAACTCGGGGCACGACGGCTCCATCAGGGCACAGGGCAAGGGGCAGGCTGGGACGTCCTCACGTGCCGAGCCCCTGATCTCTGCACAGTGGTTACTGGGCCCCAGCTCGCCGCCCAGGCCCTCCTGCAGTGGCTGCCTCCTTGCAAAGGGGACTTCATCCACCGTATGTGCCGGGGCCAGCCAGAAACACGAGTCGAGCAGCCTGGGGGAGACCTCAGCAAGCCCCTCACTCTGTACTCACCTGGACCCTCGGCTGCAGAAAGAGGCTGGCGGGAGGGCAGAGCTGAGTGGGGCGCACCCCCAGCTGAACCTGAGCCGATGGGCAGGAATTGCCTGTCTGGCCCCGTGACACCCCCTCTCACTCACACGCACGCACGTGTGCTACACGTCTGTGTTCTGTCAGACATACCCAGCCCAGGGTGGGGCCGGGACAGAGCGGGTGGGGAGCTCTGATTTTCAACATCCAAATGCTGCCTGACCTGAGCGTGGCACAGTCATCCGAGCTCCAGGCGTCAGCAGAGGGCTGAGGCGTCCGGGCGGAGGATGAGGCCTGGGCAGAGAGAGAGATCCTGCTTAAGTCGTGGGAAAGCACACACCCCGCATCTGCACACCGTTGGCTTCGGCCCTCCCAGAGACCCCGCCCTAAGACCCCGCAGCGGCCAGCACAGCTCAGGGGCACCCAGAGCCTCTCGGGGGACACCACGGGCCAGGAGCACGTTGGGGGCCTGGAATACCCCCAGGCAGGTGGGCCATCTATTCTGGTGATGTGCAAACAGACCTGCGACCAGCAGGAGGCTGCTGAGACTCTGAGGCCTCAGAGAGGGCCCCTCTCCCCACTCAGCACCTCCAGCAGAGTCCTTACTCGGAGGGCCGCCTCCATGCCCTTCCCAAGCCTGTGACACTGACCCGAAGCCCGTGTTCAGTTACCACAGCAGACCTGGGTTCCTGGGCCACTGAATCCCTCCTGGCTGCCTCAGAGGTGCTGCTGACAAAGCCCCGAGCCACCTGGAGGCTACTGCCAAGTCCCCTTTCTGCATGGGGCAGTGGCGGCTCTGCCTTGCCTCAGGCTTTCCACTTGCTCTGGCAAAGGGAGACGGGGCCAGCAGGGCGCCTGGCTGGGGAGTTCTTTCAGTGGTTCATGAAAAAGTGGAAGTATTAGTCGCTCAGTCATGTCTGACTCTGCGACCCCATGGACTGTAGCCCACCAGGCTCCTCTGTCCATGGAATTCTCTAGGCGAGAATCCTGGAGTCGGTTGTCATGCCCTCCAGGGGATATTCCCAACTCAGGGATCAAACCCGGGTCTCTTGTGTTGCAGGCAGACTCTTTACCGTCTGAGCCACCTGGGAAGCCCTTCAGTGGATCATAAACCCCTGCAGAGACCGGGTTCCACCCACAGGCTCCTTGCTGAAGTCGAGGGTGCGCTGGGATAGCACTCCCAAACTCTGCTAGGAGGTGTTCCTGCCCAAGTCTTACGGAAGGGTAAACCGAGACTCAGGGCTCCAGAGAAGCCTGTCGGGCTGGACAGCTTGTGGGAGGTGGTCTGGGGGCTGCAGGCACTGACAGCGCTGGGTGGTCTCAGGGGAATCTCTGCACCAACAACTCCGGTGGGGGAGGGGGCAGGCAGCCCCCCGATTCTGCCTGCTTTGAGGATTCTGACCAGCGCCACGTCTGTGACACACGGCAGGTGCGGGGCTTGGCGGCACCACAGCAGACAGCAGTCAGCCACTCTACTCACCAGTTCCTGGTGGTGAGGCGGGCACCCCTGGGCAGTCTGGGCCCAGCTGGCTGCAGGTTGGGGCCTGCAAGGAAGAGCTGGCGCTGGGGTCTCCCGAGACCGGTCCATGTTCCCCTCCCGGTCAGGCTGCTCACCTCCTGGGCTGCCCTGCCACCCAGACACGGGGCAGAGACTGCTACACGTCCCTGGAGCGTCTTCCGAAGGCCACGACAGGCATCTGGTTTCCTGGAGGTGCTCTCGGACCAGCCGTGTTCTACGAGAAACAAAAGTAGCAAGGAGTCAGCCCCACGGGTCTGGTGGCTCGCAGCCCAAGCACAGAGGGGCTCAGCCGGCCTCTGCCCTGCCCTCATCTGCCCCACCCCGCCCGATGCTGCTCCTGCAGATCGCCCAGCCCTCCACACACGCCCAAGGAGGGGCCTCCGCACCAGACATCAGGGACTTTAGAGGCGGAGGACCGCAAAGAAGAATCTTTTCCGACAATCTGACCGCCCCACTGTCGTCCCTGGCGTTGGACTCTCGCTCAAAAACAAACCCACCCACCGCTCCCTCGCAGCCCAGCCGCGCATCCTCCCGAGTCTGCAGAGGAAGGGGGCTGGCAAGACTCAAGGCGCCTGCTCCCAGCAGAGCAAGCCTGCCGCGTCATGGAGCCCCGCCCTCTCCACTCTGGCCCTGCCTTGGCACCCAACTAGCACCTGGGGCCAGCTCTCCTGCCATCAGAGGCCCAATTCTTACCCATCCTTTCAGTCACCTCCTCCAGGGGGGCCTCCTGGGTCAGAAGCAATAGGGCCAGCTCTAGCAACAGGCTGGGGTCCCTCAAAATCAGCTCACAGAGGCTCTTGCTACCTGTCCCCCCTCAGGCTCCAGCTCCTGAGCCTGGTAGAGACGACCTCTTTGCAGCTGTGTGATCCTCACACTTAGCATGGTGCCCAGCACCCAGGAGGCCTGGAAATGCCCCCACAGAATTTATTTTCTCGAGCTCCTAAATCACTGCAGATGGTGACTGCAGCCATGAAATTAAAAGACACTTGCTCCTTGGAAAAACAGCTACGACAAAGCTAGACAGCATGTTAAGAAGCAGAGTGATCACTCTGCCGACAAAGGTCTGTATAGTCAAAGCTGTGGTCTTTCCAGTAGTCATGTGTGGATGTGAGAGTTGGACCATATAGAAAGCTGACCGCCAAAGAATTGATGATTTTGAACTGTGGTGCTGGAAAAGACTCTTGAGAGTCCCTTGGACTGCAAGGAGATCAAACCAGTCAATCCTAAGGAAGTCAACTGAATATTCATCGGAAGGACTGACGCCGAAGCTCTAATACTTTGGCCACCTGATTCGAAGAGCCAATTTATTGGAAAAGACTCTGATACTGGGAAAGACTGAGGGCAGGAGGAGAGGGTGACAGAGAATGAAATGGTTGAATCGCATCTCTGACTCAATGGACATGAGTTTGAGCAAGCTCCGGGAAATGGTGAAGGACAGGGAGGCCTGGCGTGCTGCAGTCTGTGGGGTCACAGAGAGGCTTAACGACTGAGCACCACCACCCTCAGAACCGTGCCTGCTCCCTGAGAATAGAAAGTGCAGATGTGACTTTGTGTCCTTCCAGAAGGAGCCAGTACGGGAACACCCTGGGACGAGGCCCAGGAGGCTGAGCAGAGGCCCGGAAGCCAGCCCTCAGCCGACGGCAGCCCAGGCCCAGCCTTCTGCTCCTGCCCGGCCTGGGCTCGGGCCGAAGCAGGCATGTGGCGCTCCCAGACCAGGGAAGGCTCATCCTCTGTGACGACGAAAAGCCAAACCCAAACGGAGGTCCAACCTGCCATGACTGGGCATTCTGCTGGGCCTTGAGCTTCGGGCCAGGCTGGGGGCAGACACCCAGGGCTCTCCTCTCTGGCGTCTCTGACCCGGGCCCAGTGGGAGGCTGTGGCCGGGACGACTGTGCGTCGGGGCGCCCAGTCCCCGGGAGCACGCTGGGGCCTCCCCACACCCGGGCGCAGGTGTGCGGTCCTCTCGGGGGCGCCCCTGTCACTGAGGCCGGGCCGTGCTCCCTGGGGACAGGTGAGGGCTGTGTGGGCACGGGGCAGCTCAGCGCCCTCCTCTGCAGCAGGGCCTCTGACTTTCGCGGGACACACATGGGACGCCTAAGGCCCTCAGGGTCCACAGGGGACCTGCTGGTGGCTTCCCCGGGATGTGCCCAGGCCTTACGACGCCTCAGAGGCTGTGCCGAGGTCACCCCTTCTCTGGAGATAGAGATGGGACCCTGGGAGCCTACCACCTGTGACCTACAAGTGGCATGGGCACTGGTTCTTGTCTTGCCTCCCACTCGCTCACTGCCCAGACCTCTCATGGCTCCCGTCTCCCTGACTGTCGGATGGGGCGACGAAGTCTGCGCCCCGGAGCCCCGAGCAGATTCCGAGAGAAGCAGGGGGCCGGGCGGTCAGCCCAGGCCTGGCTGCTGCCGCCTGCACAGGCCGCCGGCCTCAAGCCCACCACTGTCCTGATGGTTTAATGCGTGTGTGGCTGGGCCGGGTTGGGGCATGCGGGATCTGCCATCTTCGCTGTAGCATGTGGGGTCTGGTTCCCTGACCAGGGATCAAACCCCGGCCCCCGCACTGGGAGCACAGAGTCTGAGCCGCCGGACCAGCAGGGGCGTCCCCGCTGACCTGTTTATGGGAGCAGGGAGCACCTACGCCCGCCTCCAGAAGGGACGGCCCTCCCCGCCCGCCCCCACAGGATGGACTGAACGAAACCCACTGCCCGATGAGTAACTCCCATCTGACGGCCCCTCCTCTGTGGCCCTGAGGCTGGGGGGCTCGAACGCTGTCCCCAGAGCGACGGGGCAGCAGCTCTGGGCCCCCACAGGACAGCCCACAGCGTGGACCCTCCACCAGCTCGGGGGAGCTGACATCGACGCACCCAGTCTTCTCTCTGGACAGCGAGTGCGACCCGGCCAGCGTCCAGAGGGCACCACCGTGGGCCACACACTGAATGCCCATGGGCCCCGCAGCTGAGACCCCCCTTTTTGCAAACAGCCCAGGTCAGCATCCTCTGTGGACGCTGGCATCAGAGGCTGGACTTCCAGGCCGCCTTCAGCAGAGGAGAGCCAGCCAGAGGTGGGTGCCGGCCACCGTAGGCCCGCTCAGCACACCTGGGGCTGGCGTTTCCTCCAGAGGGTGAGGGAGCTCCCGCTGCAGGCCCGGGGACGGCCTGGGGGCCCTGGCTGGATGGCTGAGCGTCGCAGGAGCCGCACGCAGCCACGGCCAGAAACCTCACGGGGACAGCCACCCGCCGGATGGTCCTAGAGCCAGGGCGCCCCTTCTGACCTCACAGCAGCGTTTACAGGAGGCCCTCCCTCTGGGCGCTCAGCACCCCTGAATCCTTTCGCCCACCCGCCCAGCAGCGCCCATGGAACCACCAGGCTGGCTGACCGCTGGGCTCCCCAGTCCGGTGCTCTGCACAGCGGTGCGGGCAGCGCCACGGCCTGGGGCTGCAGTCCTCACCCTCTGCTGCTCCTGTCCGCGTGTTCCCGGTTTACGCCCATGGCACGTTACCTGCCCTCGGAGCCTTTAAAGTGGTCCTGGGAGTGCAGACTGCCCCCGGGGAGGGCCTGAGCCTCTCCAGATGGGCCGGCCCACATGCTGAGCTTGAAGGGTGGCTGGGGGCCTCAGCCTGTCTCAGGGTCACAAGTGAACCCCAAGCTGAGATCCCTTGTGGACACAGGCCGCCTGTTTTGTGCGGGGACTGGGAAGGCAGGAGAGTCAGTCAGACCCCCTGCCTCCTCACGCTGTGTGACTCCAGGCATGATATGGGACAGCCTGTCCCCCTTGTAGGGCTGTGACATCACGGACGACAGGAGGAAAAGTCCCAAACCCAAGGCAGCCTCACAGTCAGGCTCCCCCTCTCAGCCCTGGAATCCCACAGCGTCCCCAGAGCTCAGAGTCCCTGCCCCGTGGAGGGGTCGCTCGGGGAGCAGGTCCTCTGTCCACAGGCAGTTTTGTCCCCGGAAGCTCCTGGCCCACAGAGGCTGGCGGAGCCTGCTGGCACCAGCACCAGGCCCAGCGGGATGCCGGGAGGCTCACCCCACCCCGCCCCGCCCTGCCCCAGCCCCCGAGCACCCCTGGATACTGGCACACTGCGGCGTCCAGCCACAGGGGGCCAGGGGCCACGGGGTTCCATCTCAGCTCTGTGCTTGTCAGCCTGGCCAGGCCCCTTCATCTCTCCGGGCCTCCACCTCCTCGTCTGTGACAAAGGGGCAGCGATGCGGTGCTCCCCACCTAGGACTCACCCGGGAGATCAGGCACACTGTGTGCCCGCCCACCGTGGGGCTTGGGGGACGGCAGCGCCCACTGCTGACCCTCCGTGTGATTTCCAGGCCACAGACGGCCACTCTGGTGCCTGCGGCCTCTCGTCAGACAGCTGGCCGACCCACCAGGGCTCAGGCCTGGGCCTGAGTGGACCCAGCTGTGGGCAGGCCCCAGGGCGGGAGGCTCCGAGCCGCCAGCAGGAACTCCCCTGTCGGCCAAAGTGAGGGCCCAGACCCACGGCACGCAGCGCCCCCGGGGGCTCAGCCTTGCCTCTGCACATGAGCCTTCAGCGTCCGACCCGGCCCCTCTCAGAGGTCACGTGTGGGAGAAACTCCTTCCTGGAAACGCCAAGTGCTAACGAACCGTGGGCAGAGGTGCCGTGAGCACCCTGGGTGGGGCTGCACCAGGACTCAAGCCCTCGGAGGGGCCTGAGACAGGCCGGGAGGGGTCGGAGGTCGGCAGGCGAGCCTATGGGCCACGTCCTCCAGCACCGGCCCCCCGGGGGGCTCCCAGATGCACAGACCAGGGGTGTGTGCCCCACTCTGCCGCCCCACTGTGGCCGAGACAGCTCCCGGAGGGCCTCGGGGGGCTGACGGCTCCCAGGGCAGGCAGTGTGGACAGGGTGCCGGTGAGCGCGAGCTGCTAAGACACAGCATCTGGGGGCAGAGGTGCCAGCCCCAGGGAGAAGCCGAGGCTCCAGAGCCAATCAGGGCCACAGAGAGCCTTCTGGGCTGTGAAACCTGGCCTCTCGAGGCCTCCTTTCTGTACCTTCAGAAGCAGCCATTTACACCTACCGTCCAAAGCTGACGTCTGAGCAAACGAATGTGGAATTCCCAAGAGTTTGGCAGGCACACACAGTGGGTCCACACCGCAGGCCGCCGGTGACAGCAGGCTCGTCACCAAGTTGGTCTGGGGAAGCCGGCCTCCACCAGGCTCGCATCTTGGGTGGGGTTTACCGCAGCCGAGGACAGCGCCTGCAACAGCAGAGTAAGAGCTGGGTTCTAGCGAGACAGCAAAATACAGTCCTGCACATCCTAGAGATTCCTTCCAGGCTTCTGACTCAGAACACCGTGAACACACGTCCAGACGTCAGATGGGCTCTGATTGGAGCCACGGTCCCGCCACCTTGGCGGGGTTGGGGGGGCACCCCATGTCAGAGCATCCCCTCCCGGCAAGTCACCTCCGCTCCCTTTAAATGGACAGCCTGAGACAGGGGGGAGGCTGCTTCTGAAGGCGCCGGGACGACAGTGCTGCCCCCACTGTGACCACCGGTGCCCAGGGAACGTTTTCCTTCAAGGGAGAACACAAAGGGAGAATTTCCACGGGTCAGTTTCACTCTGGTGGTTAATTTCGTAATTTAAAAGAATGTTTTCTTCAGTTACCAAAGGAATAGATGCTCACAGAACATGATTTTGGCAAACAAAGGCAAAAGAGGCAGCGAACATTCTGCATCCTCTGTGAACCCAGCACACGGCAGGCCTCTGCCCAGCCCCGAGGACCCGCAGCCCTTCTGGAGGCACATGCATGTGGCCATAAACCCTGGCGTGTCCTCCTGACAGGCCTCAGCCTGCCACCCGTGACCTCGTCACAGCTGCCCAACCCACACAGCCAAGCCCAGAAGGACGGCCGGGCCCGTTTCTCAGCTTTGTAAGAGGCGTCAGTGAGGATGAATACCTCTCATCTTTGTGCACAAACCTTCCCCTGCTCCCCCGGGGAGACCCCTTGAAGTGGGATCTCCCCACGGCGCGCTTTTATTTTTCATTTCCTTTTTTAAGATGTATTTTGTTTCGTAAAGTGTTTATTTGGCTGAGCTGTGCAGCACATGGGGATCTAGTTCCCTGACAGGGATCAAACCCACACCTCCTGCACGGGAGTACCAGGGAAGCCCCCCCAAGGCACACCTTCAAGTGGCCTGAATGGACTCTGCACGGCTGGACAAATATGCCCCAGAAGGGTGCCGGGCGCTGACACCCGCGTTCACCACAGCCCGTGGAGGTGAACAGTGGTAACGACGGGCTGCGGCACGTCCCCGCCGAGGGGCGGCAAGCCCAGGGCTGACCTGGCAGGAACCAGCCGCTGCAGGGAGATGGAAGGCCAGAGGGTCCCTGCACCTTCTCATCACCCCCTGGAGGGGACCCCTGGGAGCTGTGACAATGTGGGGGCAGGAGCGGGTAGGAGATCCATGAGTCAGAAATATCTCACTTAAACAGAACATGCGGACGGCCCCCCGTCCGTGACACCAGACGGACTGACGGATTCCGCCTCTCACGCCCAGGGATGGGCGAGGAACGGGCCCCACGGCGCCCGCAGGCAGCCGGACTCGCCGGTCTTCCCGGCTAGGACCCTCGGAGGCCACGTGGTCCTCCCGCAGCCTGGCGTTCCCCGCTGTCCGCGCTCTGGGGCGGTGCCTCGGGCCCCAGTGCACCATTTGTGACGAGGTGTGGCTCCACGGTTCCGGATTCGTCCTAAAAGGCAAGGTGTCTGGTGGAGGCAGAAAAAGAAAGAAACACTCTCCCCGTTTCTCCGGGAGCCTGGAGTCCTGGCCGCCGCGGCGAGCTGCTGGCTTGTGCCTGGTGCAGAGCCTGGGGAGTCGGCACTCGGCCTTCTCTTCTTCTGTTTTAGTCTCCGGATTCCATTTCGTCCATTCATGAAACGTTCCCCAAGAGCCTGCCCTGTGCCAGGCTGGTGATTTCGGCCCGTCCTTCCTGAAGCGCCCAGTCTCCCAGGGCAAGCAGTCTGTGGGCAGTGGGCGTGTAGACAGCAGGGAGGGCTTCCAGGAGGAGGCGATTCTGCACCGCAGTCTGGAGAGGTGGGGGATGGCGCCATGGAGGGGGCAGGACAGGTTGCTGAGGGCCTCTTGAGTCCCACGAACGGGACACTGGACTGCAGCCAGGAGCTGGAGGCAAGCCTGCAGAATGGGCAACAGGGCAGAGGCCCGTGCTGCGATGGCCTGCTCCTGGGTGGGCAAGACAATGGACGCCATCTGGCGGGGGGGAGGAGGGTGTCCGGGAAACGCTGGACGCCAGCAGTGCTGGAAGGGCAGTCCGGGTGTGGTGGGAAGGGGAGTCGAGGATGACGGGACAGAGCAGCAGCTGCAGGGACATCCCCCAGGAATTTTAGGAGGGAGAGGAGACGGGTGTGGTCACCACAGAGGAAAGTCCCCATGGAAGCCACCCAAGGTCAGGCCCAACACGGCGCCCTGTCCAGGCAGCCCGGCGTCTCCCGTCTGGTTACAGAGCAGACCCAGATCCCCGCCGGGAAGCGCACCTTCTTTCTTCTGCCCGACTGTGGTCTTGGCTGTCCCCCTCCCGGGGGCCACCCCCACTCTGACTGGTCACCTTTCCGAACGGCCGCCCCCCAGGCCCCGAATGCAGCTGTGGGCAGAGGGTCGTCTCTCAGGTCTAGGGCACCAGCTGGTCTGGCTCGGGCACCACCATTTAGCTCTGCAGTGGGGGCTCAGCCTCCAGACCTCAGTTCTCCGGCTGGTGGCACGTCGGGGTTCCATGAGGTCGCCCCGATAACCAACGTCAGGGCCTGGCATGCAGAGGGGCTCCTAGCACAGGTGCTGGGCGGCGTCTGGGGGTCTCCGGGCTCGGGGGCACGGAGACGGGAGGCGGCAGTGCGGCCAGCCAGGGGAGCCCGCTGCCCGCCGTGAACCACCGCGCCAGGCTTTATAATTATCTGGGCACTTAGGCTCCTCTTTCTTTTCCTCCCACTTCCCTGGGGAAATTTCCTTCATTTCCTCCATCATCCCCGGCTCCCTGTGTGTCTAAATCAACCTCAGCACATGCAGCAGGCTGCTCCTGCAAGCTCACGCCCTCGGCCTACTTTACTGGCGAGGGCGGGCTCGGGTGCCAAGAGGCAGGGGCTGCTGGGGTGCCATCTTTGCTCAAACTGAAGCTCCATCCCCACCCTGGACAGAAAACCGAAGGCGCTTCCCCCTACCCTTTAAGCTGCAGTGACCGTGTCCCTGGGGCCCAGGGGCTGCCTCTCCCACCACCACAATCTGACAGCAAACCCAGGCCGCCTCGGGCAGGGGGTTCCACGGTCCCTCAGCTCAGACGACGAAGCGGAAACACCAGCGCACTGGCAACCCAGGAACAACCAGTGGCAGGTTCCAGGTGACCTTGAGGAAGGTCAGGCTGTCCCCACTCTCCCTGGAGCCGCGCCGGGGGACGGGCAGCCCCTCCGTGGGTCTGTAACAGCTGGGGACGTGCAAGCCTGCTCGTTCTTGACGGCGTGGGGTGGGTGCTGTTCTGATGCCAACTCCTGCGCATATCCAGCCTTGACCCCAAGTCTCACCGAAGGTGGGTGTTGTGTATGCTCACTCAGTCGGGTCCGACTCTGTGACCCTATAGACCACAGCCCGCCAAGCTCCTCTGTCCACGGAATTCTCCAGGCAAGAATACTTGGGTTGCCATTCCCTTTGCCAGAGGATCTTTCTGACCCAGGGATTGAACCTGTGTCTCCTGCATTGCAGGCGGATTCTTTACCGCTGAGCCAGCAGGGAAGCCCGACCCCTAAGTAACTTAAATATGTATTAATTTTTTTAACACTATCCTTGAGAAGTAGAGAAGGGGGATTAAAAAAAAAAAAAAAGCAAATGTAGAAAAAAATACGGGAAACCTATTGAAAATCTGTCCGTTTTACAGATGAGGACACAGAGGCCCAGGGAGCAAAGCAGTCTGCCCAGACCACCCGGAAACTGCTCCCCGCCGCCCCCAAGGCTCTGCTCCCCATCATGAGCTGAAAAGTGTCCCCTGGAGAGCAGTGAGAGGGAGCAAGCAGGGGCCAGCCCCCGAGGTACCTGTGACAGGTCAGAAGCAGCAAGTGGGTGCTGAGGGGTCTCATGGGAGGAGCCAAAGCACCCACTGGGCAGGGTGGGCAGAAATGTCCCCGAGACGTCACCCATCGTCTCCTGTGAGAGGAGGAGGTGAGGAGGCCAGGGCCGCCACCAGGGCGCCGGGCAGGGCCTGGGGCAGCAGCCACGGAGCAGCCCTGGGCGAGCTCATCACAGGTACCCGAGCATCGCCACTCCCCAGGGCCCCTCACTGGGCTCCCTGGAAGAAAAGCCAGCTGGGTTTCTTTGTAAAGCTGGATCGCATTTTCTGCCCACATTTCTAACCTCCGGAAACCTCTCGGGTAGTCTTCCAGAGCCCTCTGGATTCCATCGGGGGCACGGTGCATGCCTCTGCTCACTGCGTTCACAGCCAGGCCGCCGGGCACCCGGCACATGCCAGGAGGAGCCTAGCGGGCACAGCTGCACAGGCCCCTGGCCGCCCGCAGCCCAGCTGAGCCTCCCTATCACGGGTCTGTGGGCTCCGGCTGGCTCTCGGCCTCTCAAATTTGATCTCCGGTCAAATTCCATGGCCCATTCCTTTTTAAAAAAAAAATAAATAAAAAAGTCCCTCTTTGAAAACAAACAAAAATCCCAGAACAGACTCCAGAAACTCTGGCCTGCGGCAGCTTCATCTTCTCATTCTCTTTCCTTTCTGGCATCGCAAGGAACTGGAGGGACAGGTCAACCCTGTCATTTCACAGAGGGGTAAACTGAAGCCCAGTGAGGGGAAGGGGCCCCTTCGAGGTCCCCCGGTGACTCCCTGGCACAGCTGGAGTGGGAACCCGGGGTCCCCGACTTAGGTCCAGCGTCTGAGCCCAGGCAGCTGCTGGCTCGGTGGGAGAGGAGGCGGGGTCTGAGCCTGTTAGAACGAGAGCCGCCGCGGCCCTGGGCAGGGCTCCAGGCACTCACCCCACAGAGGGATGCCCGTCAGGATGGGCAGGCCCGGACCACCAGGCCTCCTGGCACAGGAGAGGCCAGCACTCGGTAAATGCGGGAAGAAGCCCCTGTCGGGGTGAGGGGGAGCCCCGACCTTCGGGGGCAAGCCTCAAGGAAAGCAGGCTGGCTCTAATGGAAACCAGTCCGAGGGCCAAAGGCGGCAGGACCCCCTCCCCGCGGTTTCCATGGGGACGGAGCTGGGAGGTGGAGTCCTGGCAGGCTCACTGCAGCAGATGTGGCCTGTGCAGGGCTGGCGCGGGGCGGCGGGAGGGGCGGCGCCGGGCGGCAGGGCCCTGGGACGTGGCAGGCCCGGCCGGACTCGCGCACACGCCCAGAACCGTGGGTCTGCCACCTCCAGGAGGCCACCCAGATTCCCCCCGCCCCAGGGCGCTCGCACTGGCCACTCCAGCCTGAGTTTCTGCTGCCCGCCTGGCTGGGCCCAGCCTGCTCCTGCACCATCTCAGCCCGTGGCCTCGCAGAAGGCGCCCGTGTTTGCTGAGACACGAGCTCTGGGGACAGACGCCCCCCCCCCCCCCCCGCCCCCCGACCAAGTCATGGTTGTAGCCCTCCGGCCAGTGAGAGGGTGCTCCACAAGGTCTGCCCCACTGGTCCCTGGACAGTGCCGCCACCGGTCCCTTCCTGCGCTCCGAGCTGGCCCCCTGACGGCCCTGCGAGGTGCCCTGGAGACTCGAGTGGGTGCGGAGCTGCCCGGGGACACAAGGAAGCCGCGGGGTCACTGGCAGAGCACTAGCGAGGCGGCCAACGGATGGGGCCCGAGTATCAGGGTCTTGGACACCGGACGGGGCCCCCGTTCGCTTGCAGAGAGATGGTTTCCATGAGCTCACCCCCCCACCCCTGCACTAGGCGCCTCCCCCCACCCCTGTCCTGCCCTCGCCGGCAGGAGCCCTGCAAATCGGGACCGGGGCAGACTGTGGGGCATGCAGGCCCCAGCCGTGCCAGTGACGCCCTGTTACTGACCGATCTGGGAACCCCAAGATCAGGTGGGCGCGTCTCCAGGGGAGAGACTCAGGGTCCCTCAGACATCCAGTGGTGCCTGCAACAAGCCCCATGGAGAAAAACCCTGGGCTCCTGGTCTACACCACAGGCTCCCGGTATGATGGAAGGGTCTGGCTTTGGCACAGAGCAGAAAGGACTGTCTTGAGAATGTTGGAGCCTGCAAAACAGTCTTGCCTGTTTGGGGATTTCAGGGCATCTCCCAAAGGTTTGACTCGCGGTTGTCCGAGTGTTAAAGCCTCAATCACCTTGGCCTGCAGCCTCACTCCTTCCCACTCTGGGCCGGGGGGACACCGAGATGAAGGGTAGCCAAGGCCCCCTCCCTCCCACCCCTCGCTGACACGCTGCGCGTCGTCCACGCTGGGCCAGCGAACGACACAGAGGCCTGGAGCCTCATTCAGCAGGGTGCTCAGGGGCGGCGTCAGTCTAACCAGCGGGCCTGAGAGCTCAGAGAAACGGCAACTCAGGTAGAGACAGGCCCGGGGCTCCCAGAACCACCACCGCCATATGGTCCCCAGGAAGGGAAAGACGGAGGCAAACCCTGACTCTCCCTTGGGGCAGGCCAGAGGACAGGACCTCGTGGTGACCGGCATCCGGGGACAGCCCCTCGAGGTCGGCATCCCCGAGAGGGACCCTGCCTGGCTGTCCCCAGCCGGCCAGGGGAGACGCCGGGTCCTGCAGTCAGGGACCCGGGTTTGAGGGCAGGCTCTGGCGCCTGCTAGCTGTGTGACTCTGGGCAAGTTCCTCGGCCTCGGTGAGCCTCGAGTTCTCCCAGATAGAGAACCGTTAACACCCACCTTCCACGCGGGCAGGGAGGGTGGCATCCTGTCTGTGCCCTATCCTGGCACCAGAACAGCACTAGCTCCTGCTGGCTCTGACTGGATGTTGAAACAAGATGAAATCGAACAGATTAAATTTAAAAATAGATGTTTAAAAGAAGTGGATTAAAGAACTCGGCCCTAGGGAGTTCCCTGGTGGTCCAGTGGTTAGGACTCCGCACCCCACGGCGGGGGACATGCGTTCAATCCCTGGTTGGGGAACTAAGATCCCGCAAGCTGGGCGGAGTAGCCAAAAAAATACAGAAAATTAAAAAAAAAGAAACAAGGACTTGACCTTGGGCCTGGCACTTAGTAGGTCCATGAAGGTCAGCTTCCCCCAACCCTAGGGAGCTCACTCTTATTTGCAAACTCAGACACGCACTGGCCTCCCATATGGGGGAGACAAGGGTGGACCCCGACCCTCAAGGCAGAGGATCTCTGACTCCCGAGTCCCCCCCACCCACGGGTCCTGCCCCAGCCTGCCTCGCTCACCCTCCCCGGCAGCTGGACGCGCCTGAGGCGGTGGGTCACGGCGGCGTGCCAGGCGGCCAGGCCCGGGAGCCACTACCCGGAGGCTGCTTCGCTGGGCCTCCCCTGGGCACTGGTCACAGGCTGGGCAGGAGCACCAGGACCGCAGCGTAGACCCTCGAGGCCCACGCACCCGTCCCCCCATCGGGGCCGAGAGTCTCCCACGTGCTGGCGCGGGGCGACTTACAATTGCGTAAGTTCCCAGTGACAAAGGCGCCGGCTGAGGGCACCCTGCTCACACCACCGAGCACCCTCCACAGCCACCACGTCGGGGGCGCTGCTGGCCTGGACCCAGCATGGCGGGCCCGGAGTTCAAGGGAGCAGCACGCCCGGGAGGCTGGGGCGGGCAGGAGTGGCGGGAACTGGCCGCCCGCCTCTGGGATCCCTCCACCCACGGCAGCCGGAAAGCGCGGGCACACCCACCGCAGGAATCCCCGGCAGGGCCAGCGCCCAGGAAACTGGGCCAGAGGTTCCTGTGTGCGCTGCAGCGGCCAGACCCCCCGAGTGCCCCCGCTCCCAGCTCCCTTCAAGCCCCCGGCGAACCTCCTCCAGGGACTCCCCCAAACCTGCAGGTGACACGGCCCGCCTCCAGGGAGCCTGTGGGTAGGACCTACCCCCTGCCTCCGGGTGGGGAAACTGAGGCTGAGAGGGGCAGGTGGCTCCCCAAGTAGCCAGGCCCCATGCTCTTCCCGCAAGGCCGCAGCATGGGATGAAGCAGGCTGGCCGCCGGCTTCCAGGCAAGACCCCTACTCGCTGCCTCTGACCACTCTCCCAGGCCGACGCTGTCTCCCCCACATCAGAGATGAGAGAACCGAGGCCTGGCAGTGAGAACCGTTCTTATCGAGGCCTTGTCTGCTCGAAGGCGGGCTGGGGGTGCACACCATCTCATCAGATCCTGCCCCTCAGTCCCCGCTGTGTTCCTGGTGGGGAAATGGTTCATCTGAGCTCCTGGGTGTGCGCTCAGGGCCCCGAGCCCAGCACGCAGGTGCGTGTGCACACGGGAACACACGCATGCACAGGCACACACACGCGCACACACGCAGACCTGCACCGCAGGCCAGCCCTGCCACCTGCTTCCCGGAGGAAGGCGCCGGCTGGAGGATGTGCGCCCGCTGGGCCCCCCGGCCGCTCCCGCCCTCGGCGGCCTTCCCGGGCCCCGTCCTGGGCCTGCCCCGCCGCCATTTCCTCTCTGGGCCGAAGGCCCAATGCCAGTCCTCCGGGTCTGCAAATGGCCGGCGTCCGGCCTTGGGCCTGCTGCTCCGAGGAGACTGTGGGGGCCTGACAGGGGCCCAGAGCGCAGCCAGCCAAGCCACGAGCCTTCCTTCCCTCACTAGTGCCCGGCACCCGGGGCCTGTCCACCCAGCACCGGGAGAACAGCCCACCCAGTGGGCAGTGGAACGCCCAGCCAGGCATCTTCTGGGGTGGCCCACAGACCTGGGCCCCCGTGTGTATGCCCACGTTACGGTACCACCGAGGCATGTGCATGGAGGCCGAGGGACCGTGAGAGCCACGGGGGGCCAGCACGCAGACACTGTCCACACCTTCACTCAACTCAGCAGGCACACAGGCTTTGGAGGCCTGCAGGCCTGTGCTCACATCCACCACAACCCGCATCATCCGGCTGAACCGCTGAGGCTCATCCCCTGCAGAAACGGCGCTGGCGACCCCACCATGCAGGCACTTCTGAAACTCAGAAACAAACCAAGGAGGAACAGAACGTATGGCGTGCTCTCCATGAAAAGTGTTGAGCCAAGTGCTCTATCTGTATTACTGTGAGGCAGGGACACTTACTGCCCCCATTTTACAGATGAGGAAACTGAGGCCACAAAGGAGAAATAACTCGCCCTTGACCTTGAGCAGCACAGCCAGCAAATCACAAGGACTCAGCATGAACCCTGGCCATGAGTTCCAGAGCTCACGCTCTCCGCCACCCTCCTCCTCCAGACGGGAATGAGGCTGGCGTGGAGCACGCGGCGGAGCATCATCATGGCGACCATGCCCACCACCACTGTCCGTGCTCTGACACCACCCCTCTGAGGCTCTGACCGTCTGTCGGGACTCCTTGTTGCGCCTCCTCTTTGAGAGCCCCAGACCAGCGCCACATTCACGGCGGCTGATACTAAACCCAGTTCTGATGCCCTCTGCGAAGACCGACATGGGAAAGGAGAAAGTGGTTAAAAAAAAAAAAGCAAAAACGAGAGCACAGCTGCTGCAGAAAGCAGCTCACAACCCACCCCGGCAAATTTCATCAGCATCTCACTTTTCCTATTATTCCCCCACATCTCCGCCAACAGGTAGGTTCCTTCAAACAAACAAGCCACAACAAAGCGCTTCTGCTGACAAATGGAACGGTGTCGGGAGCATTCGGGACACGGCACAGGGAGCACTGGATCTCACCGAGCATGGCACGCACTTGGGCGAGCTGCTCTCGGCCAGGAAGAGCCTCCGAGGCCGCAGAGCCTGAATCCAGAGTTCAGACGTGCAGAAGCGAACATTCAAAGATAAGGAGGAGCTGGGAAAACAGAGCCTTCAGAACCGATTACATCATAATGCGAGCAAATTCACAAAATAAACAGTTATCATCATTTGCAAATTATCGTGGCTGTAAAACCACTCTGCCCTCACGTGTGTTGATATGGACCAATAAATTCTGCACTTTATCTTGGTGAGATAATTTTTTTTAAGTTTATAGCTACTCTTTGTAGCTTACCTGTTGAATTTTTTTTAGCTTGGATTTAGATGTATCCTTAGACCACGTGAAATATTTATCATCTGGTTTTTCAGAAGCTTCTCAAAATAATTTTTATGAATGTCTACATAGAACAGTGAAAGATTTCTTTCCTACAGAAATTATAAAGATAGTAAAATCAAAAGTCCCAAACCCCATAATTTTTAATATAAATTACTGTTAGGCTGTTGATGATGCAAAAAAAGATAAGAACTGGTAATTAATTAAAACGTCTGAGGTCCTTTGACATAGGGTATTTGGAGTCTTAAAAAGGTGCAGATGAAGTCCAAATTTTAAATTAAATTTTAATAAGGTGACGGTTGTTCTGCTACCAAATGTTTCAGGGGATCAGAAGATCATTTAATAAGACTGCTTTGATGTACAAAGGCAACTTGTTTATTTTGACCTCAGTTCTTCGAAATTGTCGACTCCACAATTGAAATATGCTGTGTGTTCCAACAAGGACCCGGCAGTCATAATGACAGACCAGCCCATCTGTGCTGTGAGAATGTATAATTTCAGTCTATAGTGGAATTTATATAGAAGGGATGATGTGAAAACTGCTATGTGTGGTACTTTCTTAAAAAAAAAAAATACTGCTGAGAAGTACTGGGTGCCATGGAGAATGCTGATATTTTTGCCTGATTAAAACAATTAAAAAAAAAAGATTCTGTGGAAATTTACTGATTTGGGAGAGGTACAGTATTACCCAAATTAAAAAATGAAGATGATAATTGATCACATATTACTATCCCAAGTATACAAGGTGTAGGCTGGAAAATGTGTTATTCATGTACATTAAAACCATTAGGTGAACATAATCTCGGTGGAAAATACTAATTTAGAATGAAAATGCTCATTTATGAAAATTAATTGATTTTATGCTACTTGCGCTACCTTGTCCAAAAAGAAGATGAATTAACGCTCAGGAAATTTGACTATCACTCCAGGATTTAGAATTAAAGGCCTACTCATCTACGTTAATCACAAGAAAATTATCATTTTATCATGCAAAATTTTTAAAAAATGAGGAGTGGGCAGCTATTAAAAGTATAAATTCTTTAAAAATGATCAACCTTCCTCTCCATACCCCTCCAACCAACCTCTCTGTACTGTGGACTCTTTTGCCTCTAGAATTTGTTACACTGTTTTTTTCCTATTACTTTTATTTTGTCACCAGTGTTTTATTTGGTGCTTGCTAAATATTTGGGTGGAATGATCTTCCAGCTTGCAGCAGCAGAATGTGGCTGTCACAATCATGAAAATGTTTTAATTATCTCTGCTCCATGCGCCTGTCTCTGCAGCCCCAAATCCTCCAGGAGCGACTGCTGTCGGATCTCAGAACAAAAGCAGCCGCAGACACTTCTCGCGTGTGCCGAGCTCCGTTCCAGCATTTGGTGGTGTCTGCTCCGGCCGGCTGCTCAGGCCTGCACAAACAGGACCCCCACGCCTCGGAACCAGGAAAACAAAAACGCATTCACGTGGGAATTTTCCTCTCGGTCGCAATTTAGAACTTTCAGGGCCTGATTTTCCATTTTCCATAAATCAAGACCCTGGCTGCTGCCCCTCCAACGTGGGGAAACCAGGCTGTGTCAGCGGGCGCTTTTGTCAGCCTGCCAGAGGGTGGAGGCGAGCTCAGAGCTGAACTCGGCAAAGCCCACCTTCTAAATGAAAAGGTTCCGGGCCCAACAGAGAGACTCGGACGGCCACGGGACCCAGCTCCCGGAGGGCAGGAGCAGTGTGGCCCGGGAGCTCAGCGGTCTCCCAGGACTCACTCCCCACCCCAGTGGACAGGGCTCAGAGCCCGGATGGTCGGGATGTCTCAGTCACAGCTCTGCCAGTCGGCAGCCAGGGCGGGGTCGGGGCACAGGCAGGTCCTGGGGCCACTCAGGGCCCCAGAGGGGCGAGCGGGCGGGTGGGCCCACGTGCACCCCACGAGCCGTCCACGGGCAGGCTGGATAGGAGCCGGCATAGCAATGTTAGCTGGAACCCCTGGCTTAAAGAAGTACTTAAAAAACAAAGCCCAAAACAACCTAAAA
This sequence comes from Cervus elaphus, assembly GCF_910594005.1. Lineage (NCBI taxonomy): Eukaryota > Metazoa > Chordata > Mammalia > Artiodactyla > Cervidae > Cervus > Cervus elaphus. The sequence continues at coordinate 3,824,639 of NC_057836.1, forward strand.
AAATCTGCCCACACTAAGCTGAGAGCTGAAAACAGCTTCCTTTTCTTGCCCTCCCCAAAAATAAAATAAAATAAAAGGGAGAAAGAAACTGGATCGCTAAACTGTGGATATGGCAGCATTAAAGACACTGGACAAAATGAAAGGGCCTCTGTTTCTCAAGGCAGAATCCAGCCTCCCGTGTGCCCGCCTGGCCCTGCCTGCCGAGGAGTTGGCTGGGGAGACCGTGGATGTTTCTGGTGTTTTTTCCCTTTGCCACTCCTGGTCTGGCCGAAAATTAAAACAATAATCACAACAATAATGAGATCTCCCCCCTCCAAAAAAATAAAAATAAAACCGGTACAACTGAGCATGGAAGAGTAAGGCCGTGCCTATTAATACCTCCTGAAACATTCACTCAAATTATAATTGAACATGCAGCTACTGTGAAATAACAAACATTCATTTTTATTGTGATTTCGAACACCCTGTAGCTTTGGATCTTAAAAATAAATGGGTTTGGCTTCTGTCTCTTCCCTGCAGTTTTTGGAAGGGCTTACTTCACTGAAGATGGTGGGGTTGGGGGGGTGGGGATCTGAAATAGAATTTTGAATTTCGGGTAACCAATTAGAGAGAGGCAAACGTAAGAGGCACAAGATGGCAGAGCCCTCGGCTCGCCTCCAGCGCGGAGAGCACTGAAGAGGAGGGAGACTTACCGGGCGCAGGAGGACGCAGAGCTGCTCCAAAGCAAGGCAGTGAAAGCGGCGGCGTCGCCCCGGCCAGGCACCGCGGCAGGCAGAGGAGGGCCGGGCCCGCAGGCCGGGGGGCCAGCCCCCGGTGCCAGCCCTCTGGGCGACGGGCCCTCGGGCGCCTCGTCTGCGGCCGCCACTGTCCACCGGTCCCCTCGGTCCCGGCCAGCGTGGCCGGGGCCTCGGCCGCCTCGGCAACCCGGAGGCAGGGCCGCCGGGAGCCAAGGGGCGCTGGGGAGGCCCCGCTGCCAGCCCAGGAGGACGAGGAAAATGCTACTTTTGTCTCCTGCTCTCATCTGGCACTAGCTGCTGGGGAGGGGGGGCCAGAGGCGGCCGCTGCGGCTCGGCCCCGCCCACCGGGAATTTTTGAAAGATGCTCGTGGGTGCTGGGAGGGTGGCAGACGTGGCAGAGGCGGGTGGGCCGGACCCCCAAACCCACCACCGGGGGCCGGCCCAGCGGGAGAGGGCGGAGGCAGCCGCAGCGTCTGGCCACTCCGTAGCCGGCCCGGGGAGGACGCGGGGGGCCGGGCTGGTCCAGGCGCCAGCCCTCCCCGTGGACAGGCGGCGCGGCCCCGGGCGCCATGTTGCGGGCGGCCGCCTGGCTGGCCAGCTCGGGGGATAGAGGCCGCATTGTTCCCGCCCTGGGCCCGGCCGGGGGTAGGGGCAGCCAGCACCCCGGCCAGGCTCTCCGGGGGCCCCCCAGAGCAAGCCCCCTCTAGCCGATGCCCCCAGAGGCCGCGCCGTCCAGGCTGAGAGCCGCGCCACAGACCCGAACCCAGCCCTGCGTCCTAGCGGCCACGCCACCTCACTCAGCCTCAGTTTCCCCATCGGTACCTGGTGGACCCCGGCCACTCTGGGCTGCCGTGATGACACAGTGAGGAATGCTCAGCCTGGCCTCGATGAGGGCCCATCACCACACCCCACCCAGACCGTCACAAACCCACCGGTCTCACCCGGGCAAATCCAGCACTAAGAGGAACGGCCACCCGTGCCGGGTCAGTGGGCCTGAGGCTCTAACAGGGGCGCTTCCACCTGGAGATTTATCAGACCCGGCGGGCCTCTTCTGCGGGCACCGGGCCGTGCCGCGTGGCCGGCCGGTCCGCCCAGGCCTCTCGTTTGGACCTTTCTGTGGCCCGGAACTGAGGCGATGACCACCGGGCTGTCCCCTGGTGGCGATGGGACACCAGGCTGTGCATGTGGGCAGGGTCCCCAGGCAAGCAGAGCCAGCTCTGGGGGCAGAAGGGACGGCGTGAGGGGACCAAGGCTGGGCCGCCGCGGCCGGAGTTTGCTCTGGGGCCCCCGGGGCAGCTTCCCCGGCTTCCAGGCCTTTCCGTGGACGGAGCTCCTGCTGCACCCTGGCTGCCTGGAGTGTGTTTTGGTTCAACACTGCTTAACGGCTGCACAGAGACCGTGCCGGAACACAGGCACAAGCGGGGGAGCGAGGGAGAAGGAAGCGGCAGGAGGAGTCCGCCGGTCCTCGGGCTCCGGGCTCACGCACACGGCCACGTGACTAGCTCACCAGCTGATGCCAGAGACAAAGCAGGTAGGATTCCAATGCCACGCGCCTGACCAGGAACGCCGGGAATTCCATTCCAGGAACCGCGTGGCACGGCTGCCAACAGCCTGGGCCCAGGAGGAGAGAGTCCCCCATGCTCCGTGGGGGAAGCCACGGAAAACTGTAGGCGATCGGGGGCGGGGGGGCGGTGCCCCAACAAGGGAGAGGAGGCAGAACCTGGGTCAGGGTGCCCCTCCCCCACCTGGCACACACAGCACCCCAGACGTGCCCAGCTGGCCACCCAGGAGACCAAGGTCTGCGGGTCCGCGTGGGACTCGAGACCCAAGAGAGCAGCCAGGCCCGAACCAGGCCCTTCCGGGAGGGAGCCCAATGCCACAAGGTTTGGCAACATCGCTGCCATGCTGGGGTCAGAATTATCCACAGGTCCTTCTCCCAGGAGCGTGGGGAGGGCCTGGCAGGTGACATGCACGCCCTCTGACATGTTCAGGACACATGTGGACCCTGCAGGCCAACACCTGCATGTCCGATGCCTGCTCACGCCTGCGTGGAGCCCAGGGCTGTGACGTGATATGCAGCCCGCCAGAGCATCTCTTACAGTTAAAACATGTGGAAGACTGAAGCCCCGGCTCCATCATTTCATTATAATTTAAAATGTAATTATGAAAGGCTGATTTGAATGTAAATATCGCTTTTAAACACATGAAAGGCAAATCTAGATTTAAGAGCCCCAAATCAGCAGGTAATATATCAGCTAAACTTCCTAACCATCTCAAATCCTAGAATTAAAAGAAGGGTGATTCACCGAAAAACCTAGCCCCAGCATTACAAAACGGAGGCAGCAGAGACAACATGCTTCCCGCGCCCCCAGCCCCCATCTTAAGGGGAAATTCTATTACTCCAAAAACAGAGAAAGAAAATTTGGGCTTTGCTCTGTAAGTCCCATGCACACATTTTCTAACCAGAACTACCAGGCTCATTTAGCGATAATAACCATCGCCTCTGCTGGCCACATCTCTGCTCAGAAAACCTCTTAGCCACTGATGCACAACAGTGGGCCAGGCCAGCCGATTTACCCATCCACAGGATTTCTGAGCCGTCCCTAAAGGCAAGACTTCTGAATCCAGAGTCTTGAAACAACAAAATTCCAAAATTTCACAGGAAGACTTTGCAGCCTTTTACTTGCAAAACTCCTCTCCAAAAAAAAAAAAAGAAGTAAATAAACTCTGTGTTTTCGGGTTGTCCTGCCTCATGAGAAGGGGTTTCAGTCTTTTCCATTTTAATTTTATCAACTCCAAGCACGGGCTCGGAGCCTGTTATAGGTGCCCTCGCCCCCACCCCCCGCCCCAAGAGAGCTCTCTTCATTATATTTTTTTTTTTTGGAGGGAGGGGGTTAATGCAGAAGGTGAAATAGACCCCAGTTAAGAGGTTCCAGGATTTTTTTTTTAAGAAAGATGCAACAGCAAGTTTTGGTTTTTTTAAAAAAAAACAAACCTCATTTTTGAAGCCAGATAATATAATTTGCCAACAGTCTTTTGGATAAAGAGGAAACCCCACTGCTTACCCTGATGGGGGCCACTCCCTCTCGTGCCCTCCACCCACCAGACCGAGGACCCTTTCAGCCAGTAGGGGTCTCGGCCGATGGCCCACCACGGCCTGCCAACATCCCCCACGCCCGACACCAGCAAGACTGGCGCCTCAATGCTCCCGTCACAAGCCCCAGCCTGATCCATTCCTCCCGGGGTCCCTAACGTGAGCCTGGGGTCCGGGCCTCGCGTCCCAGGGCGCCCTCCTAGCTGCAACGAAGCTAGACCTTGATCAGGAACCAGGGTCAACAACGTGGGCCCCACTTAAGCCTCAAGGCAGGGAAGTGGGGGATGGCTTGAGAGCAGGCCTCCGAGTAAAAGCCTGCTCCTTCGCTTAGCTCAGAGAACGTCCATCCAGCAGGAACCCTGGGCCAGGCCCGTCCAGCCGGGGAGGGTGTTGAGGGCCCATGTGTGGCTTCGCCAACTCAGGCCAGACTCTCTGATAAGCTGCTGGCAGATTCCAAGTTCATCGGACAACGCGATTTGGGGAGGAGTAAGGGACGCCAGAGAATCACAAATACTGTCCAAGACTGGCTCCCGGGGGCTTTCCTTTCACCCCACCCCCGTGAGGACGCTTCTTCCTCCAGTCCACTTCCGTCCTGCGTCCCACCCCCCCACAGCAGACAACAGCCAGCCAGGCTTGGCCCCAGCAAGGCTCCGTCCAGCCCACAGTCCAAAACCTGGCTACCTTTCCGCTGTGTGCCAACATGCCCCTGCAAGCGGCCATTCAGAAGAAATCACAGAGGGAGAGAAAATAAACTTGTGAAAGTTTAAACTCCACTCAATAAAGAAAGCCAGACATTCCCACTGAAATTCCCCAAGAATCACAGGTCAGGGGACTCTCTCTTTTTTTTTTTTTTTTCCCTTTTCTGTACATCTCGTCTCTGAGTTCTCAGGGCCTGCGATGCCGAGCCACCGGGACACCGGTCGGCCCTGAAAATAAATATTTCATATAAAAGGTCCATTGTCTTTGCTCGGAGACAATTGTTGCTTTTTCTCTCTCCTCGGCTCCGTAACATCAGCAAGCAGGGCCGATGCCATCTGGGGTTCTTTCTTGTTCCGACAAGATGTTTCCAGAAAGGGCAATCTTGCTGGGTCTTCCCGGATGATCAGCTAAGAGATAAAGCTCTCTTAAAGCAAGCATCTTGGTAAAGGCACGTTCGTATGGGGTCAAAGAACAATTAGCCTGTCAAGAGTGATGAAGCCCCATCAAACTGCCAACCTGAATTGCAGGCAAGGATGCCAGCGGCTGGTGTGGGCACTCTGGATGCCTGGGTCAGGACCTCTTGCCCTTGTCTCTCCCTGGTCAGCCCCCGAGGTCGGCTCCCAGGTGAGTGCCATCCTTGAGGCGGTTCCACTCCTAAAACGTGCTTAGGACGGGGCACCTCCTCCGTGAGCACATGCCTAAGCCAAGTCCCCACGACAAGGAGAGCGCTGGCTTGGAAGCGCCTGGTCGTCTACCTTGAAAACACCAAGGTTCACTTTCACTGCCACCTGGGCAGGGCTGGGGGAGAGGTGGTGTGTCGTGAACGCCCAGGTGTCCTTTCCAACGAAACCAAAACTAGCTTCCCTGTTTCTTAGAAGCTCAAAAATATGATAACAACTAGCAATAAAAATGGCGATTACCATTTACAACGAAAACAATTACAACGACAGCCATTTATGGCGTCCCTGTCACGTGCCCCCAACTGGGGTTTGTGGAAATAACCTCGTCTGAACCTTCCCGAGGACCCTCTGAGGTCCGGGCTCTTATTCCTGCTCGAGAGTGTGGGCTGCAGTCCCGGGAGGGGACAGGACTTGTCCAGGATCCCACGGCGAGCCAGGGGCAGGGGGCTGGATTGGAGCGGCCTGGCCGTGAGCTAGGAAACCGGCATTTGGCAGGATTACTGCAGGGGTAGCTCTGCGCTCCCTAAACATGCAGAAACGCCCTCCCAGCCTGAGAACAGCCAGGCATGATGGTTTTAAGATGTTTCCTTGCCCGGTCCGTGGGGCTGCCTGCCTTCCCCGAGCGCTGTCCCTCACCAAGGGCACACATTGGTCGCCCTGGACACCAGGGAACACCCACCCACCCAGGCAGAGAGCCCGTCAGGGTGGGCAGAGCCCTTGAGCCCCTCCCTGGGACCCACCAGCCGCCTTCCCGTCAGGCCTCGTCCACACCGGGATGAAGATGGGAGCAAGTGAGACCCGTTCACGGCATCGGCCACAGCTGGGTGCAAACTCCAGGGACCCGAACATCCCCCCGTGGCAAAGCTCCCCGCTGGTCCCGCTGAGCAGAGCAAGATGCCGTCTGTACCTGTTTAGGGGGCAGGGGAGACTTGACTGTGGGCGGGGGCTAGTCACCACCACTGCCCGTACTGAGCAGCCAGCCCCAGCCGCACCCTGGAGACCCCCCAGGCCAGAATCGGGGGGCCTCAAGTGGCCAGAGGTGGGGCATGGCAAAGACTCAGTGCAGTCCAGGGGACACCTGGCCCTGGTTGTAAACAAAAAACAAGAGCGCCAGGGCCACCCTCCCGCCAGCCCGCTGCGGTCCATGAGACCCTGTCCCCTGCTTAGCACATTCTTCCCCCTAAACCCAGTGAGAAAAACCAGGCAGGCGCCAGTTCCATTTTCCGAACTTTGTGTCACGTGCACATCCTCAAAAATGCATTTTCTCCAGATGAGACCTCCCCGCGTGGTGAGAAGACCTCCCCGCGTGGTGAGAAGCCCCTGGCCGAGACTCGGGTCTCCACGAGGAGTCTCCAGGGTATCAGGCTGGCCCTAAGGACAGGACAAAGGCGGGACAGGACGGCATGGTGCCGAGGCAGGGCCTCCCTCCGCGGAGCCGGCCTGGCTCTTGGCTGCGGCCTCTCAGCCCCAGTGCATCCCCTGTGCCAGGGGCACACGTGGGGCAGGCGCTGGGCCTCTGGAGCCTGATGAACAGTAGCCCCCTGCTGAGTGGCCCTGGGGGTGCCTCCGTGGATGCTCAGGCCTCTCCCTGCTCCCGGTGTCTGGCCCGTGGGCTCTCAGAGAGGGAGCAACCAAAACCCCTTGTTTTGGGGTCTGTTTTAACCCAACAGTCTGAGCAGAATGCCACACCATGCCTGCCCATCGTGCGCTACACTACGGGTCATCTATGGACCCAGGAAAATGTCTCCTGCATTTTACAAGCAAGGCCCCAGCGGAACCTGGGCTTTTTGTAATTACTAACCCGTCTCTGCCAACACCACAGCCAGCGTCAGCTCCCGGCCGGAGGGGCAAGCCACCCTCCGTTTCTGAGATCACTCCCCAGTGTCCCTCCCCGCGTTTCAAGTCTGCTAACTGCCTCTGATAAAGTCATAAAGACAAATTGAAAACAGGAGACTGGGGTAAGGGGCGATGGCCTAGCTAAAAAGATGGCGAGGATGGCTCTACAGCAGTTCACAGAAGCACACCCTCAGCCTCGGGGCCAGGTGGGCAGATCTTACTGAAACCGTCTCTTCGTTCCTCTGGGTTCTCCTCTCGGTTCTGGAAACCAGGCAGCCCTGGGAGAGGGAGGCACGAGGCAGGCCTGGGCTACCCAGGCCTCTGTCCACATTCCCGGAAACACGGCCTCTGAGTGCCAGCTCACAGCTCTGGGGTGTTATGGAAACAGGCCCCCCCTCCCCATTATTTTGTGGTCAAAGCACCCCGCAAGGTTGTCCAAACCACATCAATAAGATGAGGCAGAGTCAAGGGGAAATCGCACCTGTGATACGATCATATTAAAAAGCGGGTTTAATCTCCCAGTTATGAGTTTCATTTTAACAGGGTAGGTAACACGCAAGCACAAACGTGCTTTTTAAAAATCCCAAACAGCTAAAACCAATGAACTAAAATAAAATGAACATGGTGCTGGCCTACAGAGACTGCCGTGGCCTCTGTAAGCCCAACTTTGAAGAAATTAATTTCAGCGTTACCTTAAAACCCTGTAATTACGGCAAACATGCATTCCTTCACCCCTTTCTTGCTCCCCACAGATTCCCCAGGGCTGCGGGCTGGGCCCGTGTGTGACCCGTCTATAAAGAGGGATTTATTATGAAAAGTTATGAGTTGTTTTTGTTTTATGCCACCATAAACAACAGCACCCACACATGGGGCTTTCACTCCAAGGGCCAGAGCGGCCAGTCCTTGACCCAGGGCCTCCCTAAACCAGCTCTCCATAAATGCCTCACCAGCAGGAAAAAAAATAAAGAAGAAGAAGCACTGATGGTTTAGGAAGTGAATGAAAGATTTCAGTTTTTCAAGAAAGGACTGTGGCTTCCAAACAACCTTTCGGAACACATCTGATCTAAAAACTGTTGTTTTCTCTTTTCCTCGTGTTCTATTTGGGAGGCCTGCTTTTTGGCGTGTTCGACCAAATTCTCTCTGGCAAATGGCCGGCACACATCTGAGATTAAAAGCTGTATTTCACAAATTCCAAGTTCCAGAATTTTAATGACGGCCATGGAGTTGCTGCAGGCTGGTGCGGCTTCGGGTCCAAGATCAACCTTCCTTCCCGGGTCCCGGGTCTGCGGAAGGCCTGCCCTACAAAAGGGCTCTTCTTAGAAATCCCTTCATCAATATTTAAATATTCACTAAGTAGCGAAAGTGAGAAATGCACTTACCGTCCTCAAGAGTCGCCTTGAACCCGATCGAGCCTGGGGCGCGCTGGTCGGCGGCTCTGCCCTTGCCGGAGGATCGCTCTCCGACGCAGCCGGCGTTGCGCTATCGCGCCCACGGCTGCACAGGCCCTGGCCCATCGGTCCGAGTCCTGGCTTCCAAAATGATTCTCCCCTTCACGCGGCAAAAGGGGCAGAGAGCAAAGCAGTGCCATCTCCCACAACTCTTCCCAGGGCAGGACAGCTCCGGGACGGCGCGGACGAAGCGCACGGCCAGGCCCAACTCCCCGGGTCCCGCACCGCGCCTCCGACCGCGCCGCTCGTTCTCTTCTCGCTCCGGCTTCCCCGGGTTGAACGATCGGACCAACCCGCAGAGTGACCCGCAGGACACGGTCTCCACGTCCGCGACCTGCGCCGCGAGGGACCTTTGTCCGGGGCGAAAACGAAAGCGCGCGGGGCCGGGGGCGCCCACGCCCTGCCGCGGAGGTCCGCGCCAGCGGGCCCCGCGACTTTCTCCAAGTTCATGTGCATCCCGGGGCGGGCGGGCGAGCTCCGTGGGCCCGAACTTCCAGCGCCCGGCCGTCGGGAGCGCTGCGGGGTGCGGGCGGTCACCGGACGGCCCGGGGCGCAGGCCCGGGGCACAATGGGAGCCAGCCGGCCGGCGGACCGGCGGGCGAGCGCGGGGACAGCGCGGGCTCGGCCTCCGCGCGGCCGCTCATCGAGCGCGGCCGGGGCGCCGAATGCCGCGGCGGCGGCGGCGGCGACTGGGCACAGACGCGCCGCGCGCCCGGTGCATGCTAATGGCCGGCGGCCGCGCCATGAATTATTCAGCAGCGGCGCGGAGGGCGGCCCGGCCCGCGTGTCCCCCGCCGCCGCGAAGCCGCCGCGGCGACTTCCCAAACTTTCCCCGATCGGCACCGAGGATGCGGCCCCCGCGGCGCCTCCGTCCCCGCCCGAGCGCGCCGGCCGCGCTTCCCCCGTTGCCGCCTATTTTATGTCTTTTGTCTCGGAGTTGGCACCTGTCCCAGAGAGCGCGTTTCCCTGCCCACCCCTTCGCCGCCGGATCAGGGCGGGGGAGGGGGTCCGGGGGACCTGGAGAGGAGGGGACGGGCGGGGGGAGCGAGGCGCCTACGGCCCCGCAGCCTGGAGGAGACCGCCCGGGGGCGGCGGCCGTGCAGCGCTCCCGGGCGCCCCAGTTCCGCGGGGAGATCAGGGCTTCGGCTGTGCCCGGAATACCAACAAGGCCTCCCGGGGCCCCCGGCCGTGCCCGCTGCGGGCAAGGACCCGGCCCGGCCCCTCCCCGACTCCCCCTCCGCCGCGCACCCTCCTCCCGGCCCGGCGCGCACGGGCGGGGCGGGAGGCGCGAGCCGCGGATTCGCCGCCCGGGCCCCGCGCCTCGCCCCGCAGCCCCGCGTGCGCGCCCCCGCGGGCACGCCGCCCTGGGGGCTCCCCGCCCGCGCGGTCCCGCGGGGCTGGGGGCACCGCGCCGCGGGGACTCATCAGCCTTCGGCTTGGCGCCCTGAGGCCCGTAAGCCCGGGTCCCGGCCCGCCCCCGCCGCCCTGGCACCGAGGCGGCGGCCGGAGCGCGCTCGGCGGCTGCGCTCCGAGGCGCCGGCTGCCATGATTGCGGGCAGCGGAGCGCGCGCGCGCCCGCTCGGGCCCGGCTTGGGGACCCGGAGCGGACCGACGGTCCCTGGCCTGACCGCAGCCCAGCGCGCGCGGCGGAGTGGCGGCTAGACCTCCGGCCTCCTCCCTGCGAAGCTAGGGCTCGCCGCGGAGCTCTAAACGAAGCTCCAGGACAGGGCTTGGGATCGCGGGTGGCAGCGGGCTTCCCCCAGGGCACGGTGCGCACCGGGAGGAGCCCGCGGCGGCTTGTCCCGATCCTGCCTGCGGGGCTGCGGGAGGGGCGCGGGGTCCAGTGGGGTGGGAGACGAAGTGCAGGGGACCTGGTGCAACGGAGGGGGCAGCGCGCTGTGCCCAGAGATGGGGGCCGCAAGGTGCCTGGCACAGGGGAGCCCTCATGGTGCCCGGGGAAGGCATGGAATGGGCGGGGGCACCGTGCCCGGAGCCGCTGCCCAGTTCCAACCTCTCTCTCTTCCTTCCCCGCAGAAACAACTTCCTGCCACCCCCTCACCCCCCGGCCCAGGGCGCAGGAGCTGCGGGGAGAAGTTCTAGGCCGCAGCTTTGCTATCTGGGGGCCGGACGACGACGCTGCTGTCCCCGGCCCGCTCGCGACTGTGGGCAGGAACCGCGCGGCCCGGGGCTCCAGGGTCCGGACCCTGGTTAGAATGACAAGAAGGCCACAGCTTTTTTTTTTTTTTTTTTTGCCTGCTCGTAGGGCCGCCTGAGTGATTCCTGGCGCTTGGGGACACCGACACGGGGTCGCCCTGCCTGGACCCCATCCCCCTACCGGGGCATGCCCTCTCTCAGAGCCAAATGGACCTGGTTGTCCCCAGTGCCCGCCACAGGGGCCCGAGAGAAACAAGGCCTCCTGGGCCCCATCCCAGTGTCTCTCTGTGCCTGTCTCTCCCCCACCCCACCCTCCCCAGCCGGCCTTGGCATTCTAACCAGTGTCCCTTGACGTCACATCTCGCCATCTCTGTCAACCAATTGAAACTTGCCCGTTGTCATAAAAATATATATACTTTTTATGCCATTGGTAAATTCAAAAGTTCCTCGTGCGCCCTGCTTCCCAGGAAACTTCATTCCACACTGGACTGCCCAGGCAGGGGGTACCCGCCATGGTGCCAGGCTGGGCTGGGGCAGCCAGAGCAGCTCAGGCCAGGGCCTCCCTTGCCCACTGACCCACCTTGGAGGCTGCCTAGGCCCACCCTGACCTTGGCGTTGAATCGTGCTAGACACACACACACACACACACATGACTGCCACCACCGTCTGACATATACGATGTGGGGAGGAGGAAGGGAAGGAGGGAGGGAAATAGGATGGATTAAGAAATCTTCCAAAATTACTTTCCTGTGTGTTAGAATCTTCCTAGTGGCCCCTTCTTTGTAGGGACAGACTTTCCACCCCCCTCCCAGCCCACTCCCCAACCCCGGCCATGAGAAAATTCAGTTTTAGAGACAGGAGTGGAAATGTTTTCTGGTTAATCTTTTCACCGAAACCCTGACCAACTTTCACTTTCTACGGCTGCTGACACCAAGCGAGAGGGCCCAAGCTGGGGTGGTCCCACGATGGGGTGGGTTTCGCTCCTGCCCCGTGGAAGGTCCGGGGTGACCCTTCCCAACTTCCAGGGCTGTGGGGTCCCCTTGGGAAGCCCAGGAATTCTGTGCTGTCCTTCCTCAGAAAAGGACTCTCAGCAGCCGTAGCCACACGTTCCAACAAGACAGCAGGAAAAACCAATCTCTCCTTAGCGCAGTCCTTTATAATTTTCTCCACTATGACAGTTCCCAGCCCCGACCAGGACATATGGGGGAAGAGGACACATTCCCACGAGATGAGTACTGCAGGGCGGCCCCCCCAAGCCACACAGACCCTGCCGTCACCCCCTCCTGCTCTGGCCACACCAAGGAAGAACCCAACCACTAACTGCCATTATAAATTCCCCCTTTCCCCATCTTTACTGTATGGTTCAACTACTTTATAAAAAACATATTAAAGACATTTTGTGGTTTAGCAACTTTGGGGACTCTAGAACAACAGAAATGCCTCAGAGACCAGGCTGGATGCAGAGATCTAAACACTGGACGTACCGGGCCCTTTTAATACCAAATCTGTGTTTTTCCAAAATAATGAGCAAGCTTGGTAAGGACCAAATGGAGATTTTGAAAATAAATATCTGGTGACTCTTCTCACGGAAAACCATTCCCAAGTGCAAACTCCAGAAAGGCTTCATACCTTTGAGATAAATTCACACACACACACACACACACACACACACAAATATTACAACCAATACATTCAACCACCACACTATAATCTATTTATAATCACTTTCCTAAACACTATAAATATTATAACTAATGTGATATATGTTGTGTGATTAAATGGGTGGATTAAAACACTGAATTTAAAAAGCCACAAAGAAAAAGATTATCTTCCATTATGCCACTTACAACTCTTGTTCCATTGGCACAAATACCGATTTGACAACTGTATCATTATGAAGGCAATGACTAAATGCCAAGATATTAGCTTTGTAATTTTCACCTGAAATCACTGTATAATCGTACTGGCTTGCTAACCTTTTTATTAGCTGATTTTTTTTTTCTTGCTCTCACACACAGTAATAAGTTAATTTAATGCCTTTTTCCTCCTCCCAATTTTTATTTGGTAAAACAAGAAATTGGGTGAGTCAGAATAATATTCAAGAACACACACTTTTTTATCCTCTCTATACTTGGCAAGGATTTACATATAATTTGGTTGCAAATTCAGAAATCAAATTCTGCTTTACGTAAGAAAAATAATAGCACCCAGGTTGTTCTGTTGGGTATTTTTCAGGTTTCAGGTTTGTGAAGTCTTTTTCCAACTCGCTATCATATTGTATTGTTCAAAGTAAATAAATTTTTTAAAGGGTGCTCACATTAGCAAAAAGGAAACATGGAAACTGACTTTGCTGGACGAATATTCTGATGAACAGTTTTCTTGGAGGAAGAACTTGGTCTCTGCCTGTGGGCCGCACCATGCCCGCGGTCAGCTATTTGAAAAATAAGTCATAGGAAGGCTCTCGCTATACCAGGATGTTTATAGTATCAGCCTTATACAGTTATTTTTTCCTGATTTCTCCCAAGATTTGCCTAATGGGAATGAGGCCGGCCACTTCCTGCAGTGCCCCAGCACAGCTTTCGGCCACAGTCCAGCCTCACAAGGCCGGGGCACTTGAGTTTAGTTTCCCTGCTCTTAACCTAGCAACGTTTAATAGTTTAAAATTTTCGCTGTCCAAAGCATTAGGAGGACTTGGTAAACAGATGCATTTAATCTAATTAAAGTAAGCAGGATGGAGTGTGAGTGAAAACTTACATGTTCACTTGGGTTTTAGACATTCGACTTGCCCACCCCAAGACTCTGACGCTTTAAAATCTAGCCCAGTAAACCAGAGGTGGCCAGTTTGAGGCAGCTCGTGGGTAAGATGCCACCCTTTCAGTCATCCCAGACAAAGTGTCCTTTTGAGCAGCCTCTGCAGAGCTTGGGTACCGTGCGGAAAAGCAGTCCAGGCTCACGATTTTATTTTTTCCTTCTGCCTTTGTCAAAGTAGTTTGTAGGTTTGGGATTCCATTTTGATCCATCTATTTCGTAATAATTTGTACCCTTGCTTTCTGAAGCCTTCATTTTAACTCTCAATTATTTACCCACAAACCTATTAGCATCCATTTACCTTGGGTAAGCTTTTTTTTTCCTTAGAGAGAGGGGACAGAAGCCTTCAGGTAAGTAAAACAGTTTCTACAGTCTCAGGGTGGTTACGGAAAAGTGAGCACGTATCCATAGAAAGGATTCTTTCCTTCCAAAGGTAAAGAAGCATTTTTCAGAACCTTTTGCTTTAGGTTACTTGGTTTTGAGTTAACGAACAATAGAAAGGAAACTCTGGCCATGGGACAGCATATCTGAGGGACAAGGCACAGGGCAAGGATACTGCATCGGTAGCCAACCCTCGGCCCCACAAAAAGAGCGTGCTGGCAGGGCAGTCCTGTGTTTTCTTTCTTTAAAAAAAATACACACATGCAAAGAACAGACTCAGTGTGCCCGCTTCTGACAGTGATGAGAGGGCTGACGGGTGGAGCGCCACACCACGCAGTCACCTGTCTGGTTAGAAACCTTCTGTGAGTGGCTGTTTTATCATATTAAATACACTTTGGAAGTCTACACGTTCACGTTCCATAATGTTACCTGTGCGTGTATATCAAAAAAGTCTATTAACCCTGAGGGCATTCTTTAAGGAGTTAATATTTTTCAATTAAAAGGAGAGCATCCAACAACTAGAAGTCTAAAATAAATGTGTGTTCGATCATGGATATAAATATGTGAATATACTGTATAAAATACATATGTGTTAGTATGAGAAATTTCCCCTTACCAATGAGGAACTACAATGCATATTTTCCATTGCAAAATAGTAAGAAGCACAAATCAGAAAATACAAATTAAAGAAGATGGGCCAGTATCCCTGGTTATATATGCATGTATCAAATGCCAAAGCTATATTCCTGGCTTCATACAAGGAATGAGAAAAGCACAGTACAAACTAAATTTTTTAAAACATCAAAATTACCTTTCAAAAAGATGTGGGTGATGAATCTATGGGTTTAGGTTGCTCAATTCTGCAATTTCTAAAATGGAATCATCATAAATTGGGAAATTAACTTTTTTCTAAAGAATTTATTGTGCAGCTCATAGCAATTTTTTTTTTAACAATTAAAGATATATTAGAATTTGAACTGTAACAGTTTCTGGTAGAAGGAGGTACTAATTTCCACAAAAACTAAAAGACATCAGAAAATCTGAAAAGAATTTCACTCCCTCAGTTTTCAAGGAATGCCTTCCTTTCACGGTTGAAAAGTATCAATTTTTTGGAAGTATTTTTTATATCTTATCAATCCTTTATAGGAGTCTGATAGTCATTATTAGTCATTATTCTTTTAAAATTATATCTAAGCAGAATTTAGCAATTAAGAATTGAAAGCAACTTTTAAAACTGTCAAATGTTTATTTTTTTTTTAGTTTAAATAATGCTGAAATGCTAATGAAGATCAGTATGGAATTTTTTTCTTCCCCACAGACAAAATGGGAATTTTAATATCATTTCTTAGTCCTTCAGTGAGCTAGATAAATTATAACCCCTCTAGATTAAAGAAAAAAAGAAAAGAAAAAACCCTGATTTAGAATTCAGATGGTTCACTGCTAAATTGCAAGGCATAGCAGGAACTTGTTTTTTAAATAAAGATTTCACAGATTACATCTTTAAAATGACTGCAACAAGACCTAAACTGCCTGCAAAATGAATCCATACAGAAAGGAGGACTTTTTAGGGAATGGGAGTGTCAATTACAAATTGTTTGAAATTTGACCACACTGGTCTTATTTATTGAAATATTCCCATTTTATTTTTTTAAAAACTCTAACATGATTTCACACAATACAAGTACTTCACTTTATGCATAATGACAGTTTCATTTTCCTGACAATGTATAAATATTATAGTTTTTAGATCTGGTTAACAGAAAGATAAGGTTAAGGTTGGATTTTTCATATATGTCCTTTCTATAAAAAGTGAAAAAATTTATCACTAAAAATCACTAAATTTATCACTAAAAAAATTTATCACCTAAATTTATCACTGCAAGACAAGATAATATTTAATGGCTGCAAAATAAAGTACTAAAAAAGAAAGCCAACGCTTTTGTTCTGTTTTGTTTCTTGCTATTTATAGAGCAACTTTTGGTGTAATTCCTAATTTTAAAGAAACATGAAGTTCATTGTTTTTTTTTTTTAACCAAAAGAAAGAGGTCATGTAAGCAATCAGACAGTGGACGATGTTAGACTTGAAAATTAGGGTTTAAATAATTTTTACATGATGAACACATATTTTTTAGATGTATTTGAAAATAACCAGAGACGTGGACAAGCATTTTCACGGCTGTGCTTGGCTTCCAACGATGTTCAGAGAGAGGGATTTTCAACTACCGTCAATGTAGTTGCTAACATTTCAGCCATTCACCCTTTTTTCAGCTCTGTGTTCTAAACAAGCTACAAGATCCTGCTTCCAAAATCCTTCCCAGACTCAGTGTCTGAGGGGAGGCAGTGGACGCAGGCATGGCCACCTCCTCCTCTCACTCACAACTTTCCTGAAATTGGCAGTCTCTCTCACACACACAGGACGCGGAAATTTCTAGGAGGACCCCAAGGCTCACCGGGAAACTTCTTGCGCTGGGAAAAAACTTCTCAGCGCACACCTGGATCTACAGATTCGGAAAAATTAACCAGCTGTAGCCAAAAGCCAAAGCACTCAACCACCCGAACACAGCCTGCGAGAAACACAGAGCTCTTTGACGTGACAAGAAGACTTATAAATAAAATAGCTCCAAGGCAGACAGGCTGAACGAGCCTTTCAAGACAGCCTGCCGGTGCCTCAAACTTGAATATTAGAACATTAAAACGTTGGCAGCATGAAGATAATATCCTGGGATGTGTGCATGTGCGTGCGTGCGCATGGACTCCCATGTATGTGTGTGTGTCCATGTGTACGTGTGTGTGTAGGGACATACGTTTTGCAGCTCTTACGGCTTGGGGGCTCCCCTGAGGTCCTGGTGGCCAGCGCCGAGCCCCTATGAAGGGCAGGCCCTACCTGTATTCTTTTGGGGATCACTCCTATCACGACACATGTGCAAACACCAAAAGCCCGTGAAAACATAACCTGCTGTAGGCATGAAGGACCAACCTCAGATATAGAAAAACTTTCCCTGCAATTTAAAAAAAAAAAAAATTGTGTTTTGTGAATGGGAAGCCAAGCTGACCTCATTCGGCGTAGTCAGGACCAAAGCGGCCAGGCCAGCTTCGGGCAACGCGGCTAGGGTCCCGGGCTGGGGCATGTTCTCTGTCCTATATCTCCGAAGCCGGGTAAGCCTGATCCCTCAGGAGAGGAGGTCAGGCTGGGGTTCAGGCCCCAAAAATCACTACCCAAGCCAGGCTGGGTGAGGCTGCAGACAGAGCCGTGGAACCTGGGATGAACGTGCCCGGGCTCTCGGTAAACACGCCAGGAGAAGGAGGGTCTACAAAGCATCAATTCCAGTCCTCCAAAGTGGAGGCCATCTTGCTAGCAGGATCGAAGGCCTTAAGGGCACCAGGATGCTCCATATCTTGTCCAGACTCTCCCCACACTCAGCCCACACCCAGCTCGTATCACTGCACAGGGTTTTTGATAGAGTTCGAATCAACAAAAGCACCCCAAGCGTTTAGTCAGTGCCAGATATCACGAAACATTTTCAGAAAGCAACGACTCGCAGTGAAGATTTTTGCTAAGGTAGCAGGGATAGCATCTCGTGTGCGTGTGTAGCAAGCATCTTGTCACTTACACAGCGAGTTCCGAGCCCCATCCCACGTGATCCTCACAACCCGAGTGGCAGACGGAACAAGAATGGTCAAACCTCCTTAAAGATGAGAGAAACTGAGGCCCAAGTGGCTGCAACAGTGACTATGGCCCAACGTCACAGAGGCCACGCACATTGCTTTGTTATTTTTGCTTTTTCTTTTTTTTTAACGGAAAACATCACCGCCATCCCTTTGCACTCAGGCTTCTTATATATATATATATATATATATATAGGTAAGAACAGTTTCCAGGAAAAACAGAGCTCCATTGAAATCTGGGTCTCAGGACTGCCTTGAGCTGGCCAGCTTGGGTGATCTCCCGCCCCCCGCAACAGCTCTGGTCATCTGAGGTGTCCACTCCTCCCCACCAGGTGCATCACCCTCAAAGCTGGGCTGGACCAACTGACCTCCTGGTGTAAAATCACACCCGAGCTGGGCCTGCCAGAGTCCTCGGAACAAAGCCGCCTCGCCTGAGCCGAGGGCCAGAGTGCCCCCTGTCCACCATCCCTTGTGTTGGGGTGCCAACACCCCGCAACCAGGGACTTCCCCTGCCACGCAGCCAGGAAAGCTCCCAGCCCCGACCCGAGCCTTCCCTGGGTTCTGGCCCTCTGTGAGCCTGGCAGGTCCCGGCCAGTAGTCTCAATGTAAAAGGCCAAACGGGTGACGACGATGGCCTGGGAGAACCTCAGAGCAAGCATCCCTAATGACAGGCTCCCCGTGGAGAGGCTCCGGGGGCAGTTCTCTTCTGGAGGGGTGGCCAAGGTCCCGTGCTGTCTGCAGGGGCACATGCGTTCCCATCAGACGGTTCCTGCTTCTCAGAAACGGGAAAGCACAGGGGATACTGCCGCAGTTGGGGAGGGGCCAGGACAACAAGGAACGGGTACAGAACGAGGGAACCGGGTTATCTGGGAAATGGTTGGACTGAAGGTGATGCTGGCAGGGCCGGTCGCCATGGTGTTGCCCTCTCCAGCAGAGACCTGCACCACGGGGAGAAACTCCCCACGCGCCTGCCTCCTCCCGGGGCTCCTGGTACATGCTGACCCCACCAGATCACCCTCAGGACAGGACGTCTGCCCCAAAGCCAATTTCCATCTCAGAATATTGCACCCCATAAACGACCAGCTCAGAAACAAACTCAGCATTTTATAATGTCTCCTCAGCAAAGCCAGGTGAACAAAACCCACAGAACACAATGAGGCGCAGGCCAGAGGGTCTGGCTTGGCCAAGAACTTGAAGCCGCCGCCCTGTTCATTTTCAAAGGCAAAGTCTTCCAAGACTCCTTTTTTTCGTTTCCTTTTTGCGCTTAATTACAAGACAACGGGCTTAAAAAAAAAAAAAAAGACAAAACGTTTAAAAAATTTAAAAAAAGGTTACAAGGTGCTAAGTCTCAAAAGCTGCTTGGGATAAAAATTATAACCTTGTCCAGCACTGGAGGAGAAAACAAAGGCGGCAGAGGATAAGTGTTCAAGGCTGAGTGAATCGTCACGTGCCTTCAGCAAGTCCTGCCGGAGGGCCTCACCTGGGTCTGCCCCGGGGTCTCTGTAAGGCAGTGATTTGGAGGAAAAGGCGGGGCTGGGAGGGGTGGGGGCCGCATCCCGGAGCAGAAGCGTCGGAAGGTCCCTGTGTCCCCGCCGAGGACTCTGGACTAGGCACCCCAGGAGCACCTCTGCTTTTCCGACGGCAGGACGCCCACAGAAACCGAGGTGCGGAGAGAGGAAAACTTGGCACCCCAGACCCTCCTCAGCACCTCGTGGTCCCGCGGCTCGTGGTCCCTAAGGCGCCTCCAACCTGGACGGGGCGGCGGCTGCCTGGGGTCCGTCGTCGGACCAGCGCATCGGCGACCTGGGCGGGCGGCGGGGCTGGGGCTATTCTCCGGGCGGGTCCTCATGGCCCAGGAGGCTGGGCGGCCTCGTGCGCCTCCTCCAGGCAGGGCCAGGGCCGGGCAGGTGGCTCGATATCTGGGAGCCTGGGGTCCGCATGGGTGGGGAGCGGGGCGGCGGCCGGGTCCACGTGGCTGGGAGTCTCGGAGTCAGTCTGGGGCGGGTCCGGCAGGCAAGGATCAGGGTCCGAACAGGGATCAGGGTCCGGGGCCCAGTGTCCGAGCGCCCGCCGGAACGGATGGGCGCCGGGGTCCCCAGTTCCGGGGTCGGAGGGCCTGCCGGAGTCCAGGTCCGAGGCGGGGCCGGGGTCGCGGCGGCGGCACGCGCCCCAATTAGCCGCGGGCGGGCGGCGGGGTGGCCCCATTGAGGGCGAACAAAGGGCGCGACCCCGGGGTCAGGGAGTCGCGGGCCGGCGGCCGCTGCCCGGTGGGCCCGCCTTGTTTACTTTGCCCGAGCAAAGCGGACAATATAGTGACTAAAGCGGATTAGAGGGTCGCGCCCCGGAGGCCGCAGGACCTCCCAGCCTCCCCGCCGGCCCTTCCCCGGGTGCCCCGCCGCCCGGGCCGCCCCGACCCGCGCACACGGAAGCCGCGGCTCAGCGCGCGGGGGCGGCTGTCCGAGGGGCCCCGGCCCGGCTCACCTGCGCCCCGTGGCGGCCCGGGCGGGGGTCACTCCGGGAACCGCTCCCCCTCCACCGGGCCTTGTAAACCAACCTCGGGCAGGGAGTCATTGATTTCCCGACCCTTTCCGACACTGCTGGTCCGGGGAATTCATTTAATTCATTTTACGGGACAGCAAATGACACTTGCTTGAAGGCTGATGTTTTTAGATGCAAACACGGACAGCGTTTTTCAGGTCACATCATCCTGCAGCGTTAGGGTTAAAAGAGAAAATGCCCGCCTCTTGTCTGGACACTGCCCGGCAGCAGGTGACTTAAGGCTGCATAATAATATACATTTTAAAAATAATATGTTGAGGTAGAGAAGTCCTGGGAAGTACAAGCTGGGGGAAAAATTATGTTTTCTTTCTTTCTTGTAAAAGAAAGCACATGAGCATATAAATAAACCCCAAGATTTCCACCCAAAGACCACAGTGTATCATCTGGCATGCTGAATTCAAGATCTATGTTCTCCAGATAGGAACTTGCAGGATCTTTTTAATTGCCCTTAAAAAACAAGCAATAGGAGCAGAAAGCACAAACTCAAAATCAAGCAGTCTAACCATTGGGGGGGGGGTAGGTTATTGGACCAAACATCCAAGAAAAATAACGCCTTTCCCCCACTTCTTGATGCTGTTGTTTATGGGGACAAAAATATTTCTTAAGTTCAAACAAAATCTTAGTTGACATTTTTATGCCTTAGCTGTTCAAGTATATATATTTGACTAGGAGACTCATGTAGGGTTTGATTAATAAGCTATCAACAAACAAATCTTTTATAAGAGAACGAATACTATTTACTGACTATACATATTTGTTGACCTAACGAATATTTCTGCTACATGCCATCTATCCACAACTATTGAAGGAAAATATGCCATTTGTCTAGATTTCTACTCACAAGACTTTAAAATGATTTTTCCTTGCTTATAAAAATACCACGTTTAGAGAAGGCATAGCCTAATCTAAAGCATAAGTAATTTAAAAGTAAAATATGAAGATAGACATTTTAGAGATAATTTAAGTAATAAGAAATATAAATAATCCAAGTCTAAAATACAGGGGAAAAGGAAAATTCACCTACATGCCATTATCTAGAAAATAATATTCAATTGCATTTCCTTCCCAACAGTGAACAGATGCATACAGTATTAATACATAATTTACATACATATTTACTGTTTGGGAAATACTGGCTCCCGTACGTCCCTACGCGCTGACAAACTCTTTGTCAACAGTGTTTTAACAGTGACATGATTAATATTCCATTATACTGTTAAGTGATAATTCACCCCAGAACTCCCTATTATTATTACAAACTTCAGTTCTTGCTAGTATTTCTGTACCGTAACTAACACTATAACCAATGACCTTGCCTGTGAAGTTTGTCTGAGATGTGGGTTGTTAACAAATCTCTTAATGATCCATCGTTAATCTGACGTTGAAGCCACAGCGTTATCTGAGGGGGTCAAGACAGAGCTTCGTAGACTTCACGGCAGCAGCAATGAACTTACAAATTCTAGAATTCACTTCAGATCAGTTACTGCAGATAGTGATACGGAAATTCGTTTGTTTCCCCCTCCAGAGGCCTGGTAACTGTGGAACTTTTGCCTGATGGGTTTGTGGGACCAGCCGAGGCACATGCCCGATTGCAACACAGCGTTTGGGAACCGTGCCCTTGCATGAAAGCTCTGGCCTCTGTGTGCCTACCGAGTCACTTGGCACCAACCACCATCCACTTGGTGAGTTTAAGTCAGGACCAGAGAGCTGAACACCTTGGAACCATTATCTCGACAGCTCTGTCAAAATTTTGCACGCCTGAGGAGTGCTTTGGCCCGAGGGGCTTTCTTTGGGAGAATTCAGACCTCAGGCCTGCTTTTCAGCACCGCCTGTGCGGGGTGCCTGCTGTCCTCCCATGACCCGGCCCTGATCAGCTTGGAGGAGGCCCGGCCGTGCTGCTGGCCATCGCCATGGTAGGCACCACCGTGGGCACCGTGGGAGGCTGTGTTTTCGGCCACTTGCCCCTTGTCCCGGAGACCCTGGGAGAGGCTGGGCTCTGCCCTGGGGCCTCGCTGGCGGCCTGGCCTTATGCTGACACGGCTCCCAGGAGGGCAGAGGAAGGGGCCCGGGGACCACAGAGCTGAGGTCTTCTCCCCAAACACCAGGACCTGCGTGAAGGTGGCAGCCTGGAGCTGGGCGCTGCCACCGGAAAACAGAAACACAAAGAGGCCAGGTGGCCCCAGCCCAAAAGTGCCATGGAGTCATCAGAAAGTAGATGCTATGACGAGGCAGAGAAGACAGGCTCGAAGGAAATCTGTGGACATGGGACCAGAGCTTTCATGGGTGCTGAACGATTTCTCCCTGTCATGCCTTTTCCTGCATCTTCCAAACTTTCTACAGTGAGCATATATCGCTTTCATAATGGAAAGGGATCCTATTACTGATAAAACTATTATAAGTCCAATAGACAGAATTCATCTTAAGACTAAGATAAATGATTATTACTACTCAGGGGTTGAACATAAACAATAAGAACCATATATTATTGCCAGGAAAGTTTTTAAGATGATAACGCTGGGTCACATGTCTCTAGCACTTTACCCTTTAGAGAAACGCTTTCAAATAGAAAATGAAACTGGGTAGCCTTGCTATGCAAATTTTGGCTGCCGTGTGAATAATTCTTGCAACAACCCTTGACAGTGAGCAGGGAAGGACACTTTCTTCCTCCTCTTCAATTTGGGACACTCAGGGGTGGAGGAGCTGAGTTAAGAGCCACAAGATTTGAATGGAGGCTCTGAGTCGCCGCCCCCACCCCACTGTCCGTCTGGCAGCTTCCGGACCTCCATCTTAGCACCTTCCTGCAGGGGAGATATTTTCCCCAAGGATCCAGTGTGTTTCCCGTTTTTTTCCATTATTTTTCCTCATTACTGGAGGTGGTGCCTATGGCCGGGGCGGAACTGCAATGAATGAAGATTGTGTTGGGTTTGCTAGAAAACAATGGTATTTGCACAGGATCCAATTATCTCAAGAGGTGTGTTGCAGCGAAGTGGCCAGGCAGAGGTGTGACAGTGTCTCAGAAAGGCAGGGGTTGTCTTGTTTTCATTTGACACTACAGGTGAATGCCGCACTCCTCCTGGGAGGGAAAAACACGCCGTGGCCCCTCTGGGGCTCCAGTTCACCCCGAAGAACTCTCTCTGCCTGTGTGGAAACACGCCTTTTCCTACCGTACTTTGTCAAAGTGGGCCATTTCCAGCCCCTAGATAACAACGGATGGGAACAAATCCACGAATCAAATACGTTTGATCTTTGGTGTCTTTCTTTCAAAGGGAGTTAAAAGGCAAACCAGCATGCTGTTTTCTACTCTAAAAGGCAATTTCTAAATTTGGATTTTGAAAAAAAAATTGTACTCCAGCTTGAAAAGCCAGTGGCCCTCAGAATGCAAGGAAGCTATACCACTCTGTGTGAAAATCATCTCAACTGGTTTAAAATACATCAGAACGAAAGGGTGTGAGCTGACCATAAGTCTCCCATCACGTACGATCTGAAAGCAGAAGTGGGATGCACATAGACCGTATGCTCCGTCCCGAGAGCCGGCTGGGCCCAGAGGCAACATTCAGTGATTTTTAAGAGAGAGTCACCAACATCGCAGGGGCCAAACAGGTCCAAGCTTGTGATATTCCAAAGCCATCCTCAATTTTTAGATAAGGTTTAAGTGTGATACAATAAATAATTACAAAATGTCACCCACAGGTAAGGTGAATACATTGGAGACATCTATCTCCTCCAAGAAAAAACGTCTGGCTCTTGGCTTTTCAAGATGTCAGGAAATGGGCACATTTTCACAGGACCTTTTCTTTTACTTCCCCTTGTTACCCAGGGCACAGCAAATCATCTCTGCCTTCTAAAATAAAAACACATGCCACTTTAATTTCACAAAGAGAAGCCAGCATGCGGAATCTCTGCACAGATCACTTTTAAATTAAAGAGTGAGGGGGGAGGCTGTTAACTGTGTTTTATACCTTTTGTGGCGGGGGTGGGGGCAGTTACCTTCTCCACGTGTTAATAATTTAACTGTCAAATCACAACAAACAGCTAATTCCATTTCTGAGATGCCAGGATTGCAACCTACAAGGGGAGATTTTAATTGTAACTGCTAAATAGCAAATGCTGACAGAAGTCCTGTTTCCAATCCCTAGACAAGGCTGGGACATGACTAATTTATTTTATCTTATCCATCTATCTGTGCGCAGGATTAAAATATTTATATCAGTCTGTTCACTTTAAAACATGCAGTGCAGGCACCAGCTTCAGGGCCACTCCTTAATTTTTCACAGTTTTGGCTTTTCATTGTTTGCAGAAACGCACATTCCCTGCTTGGCGAATATTCTCAAATGCTGATGGGATCTTTAAGTCACACAGACCCAGTCCCGCAGCCACACAAATGCCCCTGGCCATGCTGACGGCGACACAGCTGTCCTGACGCCTCTGTCCCCGGCGATGCCAACGAAATCACGCAGGCCTGAGCCCGACTTCGAGAGGAAAGCTTGCCTCTGGCCGGGGTGGCTGATAGAAACCAGAGCCTGGGAACGCTGTCCCGCCCAGGTGGCCAGGTAGGCGGCGGGCAGCAGGGGGTTAAGCGGCGAGTGGGGAAGGGTGCAAACAAAAGGCCACGGGCAGGGGAGACCGGGCTGCAGGGCCCAGCCCGAACAGGCGCAGACACAGGGAGCTCTGTCTGCCTGCCCGCTGCCCGGCACTGTGACTAACCGCCCCACTATTGTGCCCTGAAGCCAGCCCTTTGTACCACCCCCCTGGCGTCTGGGAGCGCGGCCGAGGAACCTTCCTCGTCCTGGAAACTCGCAGCCTCGACACCCATTCTTTCAGCTCTCGGGGCTGCTGGGGGCATGACTAGCCAGGGCAGCGTCCTTTCCCCTGGTCAAGAAGGGATAGCAGCAAAAAAAAAAAAAAGCAGAAAAACCAGTCTCCCCAACTCTGGGGGAGGGGAGCCCTAGGGACCGCTAAGCTTGCCCTCACTGCCTGATGCCATGGCCCTTCCTGACACAGGGCCACGGAACCTTTGAACTGTGGAGAGTCCCTCGGAACGGAGATGTACGTGCAAAATACACTCTGGATTTCAAAGAATACAAAACCGGGGGTGGGGGGGCAGGGAAGGGAAAATATGTCATTAATAATTTTGTATTAATTACACATTGAAATGCATTATTTCGGATGCATATTAAAGAAGTCGTATTATTAAAGCGAATTCCACCTGTCCGTTTTTACTTCTGTAAAAATGGGGAACATGTTAAATTACAGATGCGGCTGCCTTGGCAGCAGTGTTTCTACCGGACAGAGCTACGCGGGCTGTGGGTTCCAGGGCCTGGGAACGGGCCTTGCCCGCAACCCACTTCCTCCTGGGCACACAATGGGGACACCACTGTCCCTCCCCGCCCAGTGGCAACCCTTCGCCCAGTGGTCCGGAACCCAGGCCCTCACGGCCTCACCTGACCAGCCTGTGTTCACTGCCTCGAGGACGGGGTCTTGCACACTCAGGTGTCTGGGACCCCTTTGTAAAGCATGTGTGTGCAGGAACACGCACACGCATGCTCGAGGGCCCTGACTCGCCACTGCAGGCCGTGTCAACCATGCCGGCTGGAGTTCGGAGAGACCCGGTTCACAGGGCACCCAAGGGCCCCCCTGCAGCTGGACATCTGACCCTTTGCTCCGGGACAGACCGGCCTCGCCCACGGCCCCATCACAACTTTCCTGGACTCAAGCCCTTTCGCTTTCATGGCTTCTTCCTCCGCAAATATTAAAAATTACATTTTATGACTGCATTGGTGTCAAGAAGAATATAACCCACGCTGAATTCATCATTACGTGTTCATTATTGCTATAGTTATTTTTTTACTTCTGATTAAAATTAAAACGTATTTCTGAACCCTGGGCACTGTGCTTGCCTGGACCATCAGTCCGCGCACCGCTGACCACTCACTGAACGGCATCCTCACCCACAGAGGTGCGCTGGCCCCTCTTTCTGCATTTGGGACTTCCCTGCCACCCCTCCAGTGACCCGAGGCATCCTCACCCACAGAGGTGCGCTGGCCCCTCTTTCTGCATTTGGGACTTCCCTGCCACCCCTCCAGTGACCCGATCACCCTCCCCATTCTAGAACTCCTTCTTTAAGTCCTGCCCTGGATGAATGGCTTGTGAAGGCCCCACTAGACACCAAAAACCTTTCTACATTATTTTTAAAACACAAATGTTGATCATGAGCAAGGCCCGGGATGGCAGCATGACTAAAGGCCCCAAGTCGGCGAGAACCAAGCCCCCCCATCCCCACCCAGCTCAGTGCTGGGGTCCCTGACCGGCTGCCCTGAGTGCCACATTCCCCACCCGGAGATGAGCCCACCAAATATGGGATGGCGACCCAAGGGGTGACTGTTAGGGTGTGCAGCGGGCCACCACCGGCCAGCTCTGGGCACCCACGCCCTCCAGCCCTCACACCCCCGTGTGGGGCCCAGCCTCTGGAGCCGGGGTGAGGAGGCCGGGCTTCTCAGCCCCTCTCGGAAGGAGGCATCGAAGCTCTCGCCACCCACCCCTCCTCTGGTGCCACCGTGCAGGGCCTGGGCCACCCTGCGGGGGAAGACAGTGCAGGAGATGGTTAAAATTCTGCATCCTTTTTGCATCCGCCTCCAGAGGAAGCGCTGCTTTTTTTTTTTTCCTCTCTCTCTCTCTCTCTCTCTCTCAAGCAGGAGGAGAAAAAAAAAAAAAGCTGAGAGCAGCAATTTGCAGGCCTTGGGATGTTTTTCTCCTTGACAGCCCTGGGCCCCGCCTCGCTGGGCCTTCCTCTGGCCAGAGCGGCCACAGCGCGGATGCAGCGGCTGCCCAGCCCCGTGCACGCGCGGCCTCCCCGTGGAGCCGGGCTGGCAGGGCGGGCGGGAGGGAGGCAGCGATGCCTGGCACTGCCCGGCTTTGTGGCCGCGTCCTCTGCCCGCCTCCCCTCTGCCCACCCCGGGCCTGCTCCCGGCTGGCCGCACCACCCGCGGCCCGCTGCTGAGCCACCCTGTGCCCACCCGGGGGTCCCTCACCTTCTGGGCCCCGGCCTCCGGGCCTCGGGTCCTGCTGGCGCCCAGGGTGCCCGGCCACGTCCTCACTGCCGCCGCTGCTCACCCCACCGGGCTGCCCGCGCTCAGCGGCGAGCCTGGCACGGCGCCAAGCTGCCTGGGAGCCCGGCCCGGGCTGGGGAACTTTCCTGTGAGGGTGTGTGTGCGGGGAGGGGCGGGGGTGCGCTGGTGCCAGGGGACAGAGAGGCCCAGATGCCCGCCGGCCGCCCCCCCACCCCCGGCCCCCTGTCTCCCGAGTCCCATAAAGGCACAGACAACACGGGCGGTTTAGTCAAAACAGTCATGTGCAGGAGCCGGCAAACAAACAAAAGCCCTTATTTATTTATTTAGTTCACACACTCAGATGAGGAGACGCCTTTTGTGCACGTAATTTCACACACACCAGAAAGGGGGCGATGCCTCCATGCTCCCCGCAGCCCAGGGCCCGCCCGGACAGCCTGCCTGGCCAGAGGAATAATCGCCTTGCCCGGCCTGGGCATTTCCATATTTAAATTGGGCAGCAGTGTATGATTAATTAAGAAGGAAAAAAGGCAAAAAGGGAAGAAAAGCAGTGGGGGTGGGGAGCCGGACGTTCTGGGCGGCACGACGTGCCAAGGTGCCCGCAGCGGCTTAACTCCTCCCATGCCAGGCCAGGCCCGGTGCGGAGGCGGCTGCAGCAGGCGGCAGCGGGGAGGGGTCCCAGCCTGGGGGGCCACGCCCTCGGCTGCCCTCAAGCCACCCCAGCTTCAAAGGCGGCCTGCGGAACATCCTCTTCCTCATTTTCTCCTCCTGAGTGGCTTGGCTCCGTGCCAGTGTCGGGGAGCGACGCCCCAAAGCCCCCGGCAGGGCACCCGCCTGTGAAGAGCTCTGGGACCACTTGTCCTTTGCCCTCGGCACCCTGACCCTCCCTACCAACACGCAGGCTGCAGTGAGGCCCTGCCCACCATGAACCCTCCCGCCCAGATCCCTCCACACTCACTTGAGCCCCCTGCCCAGGGCTCATGTCCCCTACAGGCCGTTCTGTCCCCTACAGCAGTGGCCTGTTCTGAGAATGGGCGGGAAGCCTCACCACCCTTCTGGAAAGAATCAAGAACTATGTCTGAGAGCTGAGAAAGACCACATTCCTGGAAGCAGGTGGTGGGCCCCTTGGAACCCAAGTTTAAGGTCCAGCCATCACCAAGGTTCAGCCCTGCCCCTTGCCATCTATATGGTCTTTGACAAGTTATCTGGCCTGTCTGGGCTTCTGTTTGCCCATCTGTAAAATGGGGATGATAGCAATGCCCACTGCGCCTTACCCACAGGGCTGAGGAAGAGAAAGGGGAGCTCCCAAATTGACACAGAAGCTGCCAGAGTCCCCAGACCCTCTGCCCTTGAGGTGGACAGAGCCTGGAGCCGGAATGGCCTCTGGCAGGAAGCTCCTCAGCCCAGGGATAAATCCAGAACAGTCTGAATCCACTCTGCAAGTGATGAAGCTAAAGGTCTGGAGCTGGGAGAGCAGCTGGATTATCCAGGTGGGGACGAGCTGACAACAGGACTCCTTCCCAGCTACGATCAGAGAAAGCAACACACCACTCTCTCTGAAGATGAAGGAAGGGGCCACGAGCCAAGGAATGTGGGCACCTCCAGAAGCTGGAAGAGGCCAGGAAACAGATTCTCCTCCAGAGCCTCCAGAAGAAGGCAGTCCTGCCCCCACCTGATTTGAGGCCCGTGAGACACTGCAGACTTCCTGCCTCCATAACTTCTGACCTCTTGAGCCATCAGATTGGTGGACTTTGTCGCGGCAGCACCAGGAACCTGACACCCCACCCTGCCCCCAGCAAGCCCAGATGCCTCCGAAGGAGACCTTGGGGATGCGGCCCAGTCGCTGCATACACGGAGCTGCACAGCGCCGGGCAGCTCTGGGCTGGGGTTAGCAGATCGCACCCCTGCGCTCAGGAGCCTGCGGGCGGGTGGCCAGTCGCACTGAGGGCCGTCCTCGCCCGACGGGCTGTAACCTCACCTCCCGGCTCCCCTCCTCCTCCTCCCAACCTCCTCCTTCTCTTCCCCCTCCCCACCTCCTCCTCCTCCTGGTTACCACCTTGCTAAACCTTGTCTCATCCCGTCCCCAGCCTGACAGCCTCGGGGTTCTAGGCAGCCTGGACCCCCAGATCCTCCCGGAAGTCTGCTGGGGAGAGGGACCGCTTCCTGCTTCGTAATCACGAACGTGGCCTTCTCAGCACAGGACAGGCAGGAGGGCCCCGGGCCAGTGCCCCTGGCCTCGTCTGTAAAGGGGGGCTGGTTACGGTCCATCACGGGGCAGCCATGGATGCAGCAGCCAGTGCTGCGTGCTCACCACTGAGTCAGGTCAACTCTGACGAGGGCTGAGTTTCCCTCTAAAAGTCAAAAGAGGCCCAGCAGGCCCTCCCCTCAGTACTGTTGCCGTGCAGGTGCTGGGGGCTGAGCCCATGGCCAAGGTGGGATTTCAGACAACCTCCAAAGGCTTCTGGAACCTGAAAGTTTCTCCTAACAGCCTTCGATCCCTTAGGAAATAAGCCCTAACATGCACACAGACATTCCCCAAACAACACGAAAAACTGGAAATAATTGGGAATAACGGAAGTGTCCAATAATGAGGGGTTAGTTAAAGAGTTCTGGGGCTTCCCCAGGAGCTCAATGGTAAAGAATCCCTCTCCCAATGCAGAAGACACAGGAGATGTGGGTTCGATCCCTGGGTCAAGACGATCCCCTGGAGGAGGAAACGGCAACCCACTCCAGTATTCGTGCCTGGGAAATCCCATGGACAGAGGAGCCTGGCGGGCTACAGTCCATGGGGTCACAAATGGACACAACCGCGTGACTGAGCCCATAAGGACATTCATCAGTGGAATATTAAACAGTCATTAAAAACCAACTTGCAGAAAAGTATCTTCTGATTTGGAGAACTAGTTGTGATAAAATATTTAGTGAAACAAGCAGAAGACAAAATGACACATATAATCAGATGCTAAGATGCTCATTCTGCTTAAAATTATGTTTTATAGAAGCTAGACGAAGTGCTCCCACTGGCTATTTCTGAGGGTTGTTTCACAGGTGATTGAAGACTTCTTTTCTTCTTTTATGAGGATTCAAAATGTTCTAAAATTAGCACGTAACATCGGTTATGGGAAAAAAAAAATCATTGCAGGAGAAGAGTCATGCTCCTTCAATAGAGCTGCCGGCAGGCCCTCCCTGGCCCTCAGCACGCGGCAGGAACACGTGCAGGGAGCCGGGCCAGCTTGGGGGGGGTGGCGGTCTGCGGCCTCTGCCACACAGGGCCCCGCGCTCAGCACAGCCCTGCATTCCGAGGTCCCACACTTGCTTTAATGCTCTGCTGTCACCATCCTGAAAATCTCAGTACTTTTAGATTTTAATTTTGCACTGGGTTCTGCACTGACGTTGGGCTTCCCTGGCGGCTCAGGAAGTGAAGAGTCTGCCTGTAGTGCAGGAGGCCCAAGCTCACTGCCAGGGTCAGGAAGGTCCCCTGGAGAAGAGAATGGCTATCCACTCCAGGATTCTTGCCTGGAGAATCCCGCGGATAGACGAGCCTGGCCGGCTGCAGTCCACAGGGTGGCAAAGAGTCGGACGCGGCCAAGCGACTAGCACTTTCACTTTCGCTGCCCCCATGTAGCCAGTCCCAGCGAGGAGCCCGGGGCCTCCAGAGCCTGGCCCTTGCTTCCCAGCTTCCTGCATGCAGCGGCCCACTCTCTGTCCTCGGTTTGTCTTATTTCACACTGCGTGAACCCTTCTCTCCCGCTTCTCCTTGCTGCACATACTATTGGCAAAAATAGGAAACAGGGCTCTGTTTTGCAAACACATGCATCGATCATGTGCAGTGCTTTCCCTGGAGACTGAAAATCAGCACCTGGCCCCATTTTTAGGACCTACTTTCCAGGTGTGTGTTTCCCAGGAAAACCAAATGCCTCAGGCCCAGAACCACGGCTGCAGTCCTGTCTCCCTCTGGTCCTACCAGTGAAGGCTCCTGAGAGCCTTCTAGGAGGCTTCCTCTGACAGCTTCTACAGAAACACTGCTAGAGAGGTAGTGAGCTGCTCATCCCTGGGGGCATTCAACAAAGCCTGCACAGCCAGCAGCAGGAAACAACCTTCTCTGGACAGCAAGTTAGCTGAGAGGGGCTCATCCTCGTTTTATAATTGCACAGGGCACCCTGCAGCTTCTCAAGGCAGGCCCGTATCAGACTCACCGCTCGACCCCCTGTATTCAGCACAGGGCTATAAACACGAGTGAGTGGCTCGGTGATGGTTTCCTTAGGGGTAAGAAAAGAAACACAAAAACTGCAGAGAGGCAAGCCGTTGAGAGTTGATACGAGATTTGAAAAGCTACCCCAGAAGTAGGTGCCGTGTTAGAGAAGCAGGAAGCCACAGTCCACCTCAAATAACAGCAGCTAGATTTCCCGGGTGCCTCCGCGTGCTCAAGCCGCGCTGAGCAGGCACACGGCTGTCACAGCTCTCCCCCAGGACTCCGCTGAATCAGAACTGCTATTGAGCCCATTTTATGAGTGAGGAAGTTGAGGCTCAGAGAGGTGAGATTCCTGGCCCAGGGTCATCCAGCCATCACAAGACAAGGTCTGAGTGCAGGCCTGCCTCACAGAAGAGATGACCCTTCGTTGCAACAATAAGCCCAGGCTTTCTTAACCAGCAGCAGCAGCGGCTTAATTGCCTGGGATGTAAGAAAGTTCAAGTTCAGGTTCACTTTCTGCATCCTGCCTCTCCTTCCTCACTTGCAGAGAATCAGGGCCCCAGCTCGAGTGGACAGGCAGGTTGCCCAGAGGATCTGGGGCCAGGGTAAATTGGGTACTTAGGTTTAGGAAGATTTTGACTTTAGAACAGCTCAATTAAGCAGATCGGGTCTTAAAGAGACAAACCAGCTTCAGCCACCTGAATGATTCAGTACATGGAGGTGATTCCTTTGAGATGAGGCACAAACTCCCCCCTCCCTGCACCCCAGAGCTACAGGGCTTCCTTGTCATAGCTTGGGCTGGGGCTGGGGTCTTTAAAAAACCTGCCCCCCACCCACTTTAACACTAAACAGCTCACGGAGACACAGGGGTTGCAACTCAGGGGGCCACGGGCTGGCTTCACCCCAGGGATGCATTTCCTCTTTCCTGCATTTGGGGTTTTCAAAATCTGGGCATCCTGTGCACAAATCTAGATTTCCTTCCCCTGAAGAGCCAGAAGCCCTGGAACCCTAGGCTTTTACCTGCTGGGCAGCAAGTGGCCAGAGTCGTCGCAAGGCCTCCTCTTAGGGCAGGTCTGGCCTCTCTGTTCCCACCGTCCCCCAAACTCTGCACTGCACCCCACCTGATCCCTGAAGACTGTCCACTCGAGGCCCCTGCTGGAATGTCCAGGGTGCCGAGGGCGGTGACCGGTCCAGACCCCCACGGGCCCAGGCCTTTTCCATTCGTGGCCTTCTGTGGAGGGGACACTGGGGTCCAGGTGTCCTGGGGATGGAGGTGACCTGAGCCACGGCCTCTGGAAGGTTGGGAACTGGTCCACAGGCAAGAGCAGGCCCAGTCAGGCCTTCCCTGCTGGGGTTTGGGGGATCCGGCCTGGGACGGGGGAAACGGGGGGTAGGCAACCTCAGAGCCTCAGAGCCCGGGGCACTGCTCTGGGGGGTCTACGATGCTTTGCCACCACCCACCCCCTGGGTGCCCCCCAGGGATCAGGCCACTCACAGGAGGCCTTGTCTCAGGCAAACGGAGGGGGAAGGTGCAGAGAAAGTGGCCGGAGGGGGCCTAGGCCTGCGGGCAGAGGTCAGTGGAGACACACTGTTCCCAGCCCTGCTTCCCGGGACAAGTCCCCCCAGGGCCCAGGCCGCCCCCCCACTCAGGCCCTGACCACGCTGCGAGGCTGTGTCCCCCAAACCTCCCACCGCACTTGGCACTGCGCTGCCTTGGCACAGGGCGGCAGCTGGTGGCGGCTGGGGGTCCACTCCGGAGGATCACCCCGGAGGGCCACGGGGAGGCGGCTCAGGCAGGAGGCGAGGATCAGAAGCCCCCCCAGGGTCCCCTGGCAGGGCAGTGGCCGGGGACAACAGGGCGGGGGTCCAGGGCTGCCTCCCCCTGGCTGCCGGGGTCTCTCACCCCACAGGCCCTAATCCGCCTGCAGCCCCGGGCTGGCCCGGGCCTGGCGGGGTGCTTAACACCTGAAGCTGGAGCAGCACGGCGCCCCCTCCTTCCACTCCTGCCAGCGCGGGTGGGGGGCGAGCAAGACCAGAGGGCAGAGAAAACCAGACCGAGCTTCTGTCCCCTTTAAGAGCCCTGATGGCCGCCGCCCAGACCCAGCGGCCGAGGTTGGGGGGGGACGAAAATGTCGGGAAAGATTCCCTTCCGAACTTCCCGAGTCTTTGTTCGCAAGGCCGGGGCAGGCGGCTTCGCTGGGCGGAGGGCCGCGGGCTCGGCCGTGCGCTCCATGGCGGCCACGGTCACGGCGGCGCCCCCCGCGCCCGCGCCCGCCCCCCGGGCGCCCCCTCCCGGCCCGATCCCCGGCCCCGAACCCCGGCCCAGCCCCGGACCCCGGCGGCCGCGGGGGGCGCCGAGGGCGAAGGCGGCAGAGCCGGGCGCCGCTTACCAGGTCATCCCCGGGTGCCCCGCGGTCCCCGCCGGAGTCAAGTTCACGTCCGGCCTGCGCACGGTCCGAGGTCCGGGCGCGGCCGGGCCGAGCGAAGCCGCGAGAGGCCGCCGGCCCCGGGGCACGCTGCACCCGGCCCCGCGGCGCCGCTGTCACCCCGGTCCCGCGACCCCAACTTTGCGCACAGTCGCGGAGCTGGAAGTTTCCGGGCTTCGCGGGGCGCTGGGCTGGGTTTCAGCAGCGTCGTCTGAGCTTGGCAACAAAGACGGAGCGCAGGCCTGGAGAGGGGAGGAAAGAAAGAAATACGACGGGGAGACGCCTGGCTACTCAGAAATCTCCAGGACCTGAAATTCCACCCAGAAGCTGTTTTTGGCTGTTTTTTTTCTTAAGTGGTAAACAACCACCCCCAGCTCAGGGCGGGGCTGTTTCCAGGGCCCCTGGTGCCCCAGCTGAGGCACCTTCCTTGGGCACCTGCCTGTTTCATAACCCATGCCAGTGCATCTTGGGCAAATTTTTGGCAGGGGGCGGGGGGTGGGGAGTGAGGTGGGCCCCAGATTTTCCCGGAAGGTAGTTGACCCCAAGGCAGCAGCAGCCGGCCTGGGCTCCGAGGGGCTCCCTCCTGTCTTGTCCCCCCAGCACACTGGCTTGGTCAGCCGCTGCAAGCAGCTCCCCTGTGTTTCTGTCTGAGAGCAGGAGGACAGCTGGGACCTCGATGTCCAGAAGAGGACCTGGGCTCCATACAGGGTCCGGGGTCCGGGCCACCTGCTCCCCAGGGGCGCGGTGAGGGTAGGACCCAGTCTTTGCCCTCTGGGTAGCTGTCCCGTGCGAGGCAGGCGGGTTCACAGGCTGGCCCTCACCTGGAAGCTCAGGCCTCCTCTTCTCGGGAGCTCCCTGTCTACTGGCACCATCCTCTGCCCTTTGGGCTCTGCTTGGCAGGGTCCTGGGGACGTGTCTGGGGCTCGAGGAGGCAGCTATGTGAGCCCTGAAACAGGAACATCCGTTGTCACTCGGCCTTGGGATTCTCGTGCCTGTTTGTCAGTTTGTCTGTCTGTCTTTCCCGGCAAGACATGTTCATAGAGAAAACAGTCCCCGACCCACTTTCCAGAGCTCTGTGAGAGGCTGGGAGAATGGGGTGGGTTGTTCGTGTAAAGAAAAATGGGCAAGGGGACTGTGGAGACAGGTTGGGGTTGGAGGGTGGGGGGTATGTCGTCTCTTGTCCCAGGAAAGTGGGTGCTCCCTCCAAGTGTCAGAGAACTTATCGCTGCAGTGGGTATTTGCCCCCCACCCCAACCAGGACTTCTCAAATGTGACCCTTTGCGGAGTCAGTCCTGGATGTCCACAAGCAGGTCACGGAAGAGGCTGCACATGGGGCCACCTGGTGGGTGCCGCCCACTCATCTGGAAACTTCAGAACTTGACATGGACACAGAGGTGGCAGCGGCGGACAGGTCAGCCTGGGGCTGCCCAGGGCGGCATGTGGAGCAGGTGTTCAGAGCCTCGGGCGTTTGTCAGCTTACGGACCTAGGCTGCCGGTTCACCCCCTGCAGTACCTGCAGTTTGCCTCATCTGGAAAAGAACCCACCCACCAATGAAGCCCAGGAGCCTTCCCCAGAAGCGGCGTTCTCACAGGACCAAGCGTTTCTCCCTAAGACCCAGTTGGTCAGCCCCACGCTCCAGCGACACGCTGAAGATCCCCCCCATTCAGTGCTGAGGTGCACCCTGCAGGAGGCATTTCTTGTTGACACGAAAGCCCCCCGCTTGGGGGCCAGGTCCTTTCTGGGGGTGGGGACAAGCTGCCTGTTCTCTCCCCGGCATCCTCACCAGGGACTCCACTCCTGAGCTGCAATCACTGCGTTTCCAAGACTGAAAAATGCACCCAGGACTGCATGGCTTCCTGAAGCTTGAGCCCACCCATTTGCTTTCAAATATGTGGTCACTGGTGGTCAGCTTGTTTCCAAAGGGGACGTCACCTTAGCTTTGCCAAAAACAGCCAAGATCTTGTTTATGGGTATGTAGCCTGCGCAGTTATGCTCTATGCTCTGCTGTCCCTGTCTTATTTTTAATCAATTTTTAAAAATTTCAGTATAGTTGATTTACAATGCTGTGTCAATTTCTGCTGGACAACAGAGTGACTCAGTTATACATATATATGTATATACACACACACACACATATATGTATGTTCTTTTTACATTGTTTTCCATTGTGATTTATCAGGACCTCGTTGTTTTTAAAATTCTTATTCCTTTTGGAACAAGGGGCCTTGCATTTTCATTTTGCCCTGGGTTCTGGGCTGTTGCCTACTTTGGCTGTTGGCTAACAGAGTCATAAAGTTAAGGGCGAAAAAAACAGATGATTTTTATATTTCTTTTATTAAATTTTGTATATATAAATAATTTCAGATTCTATCTAAACAAGATAAAATATTTGAATGAAAGATCATTGTATGTAGGAAAAATGTTCGCTTTGAAGAGGCAGAAAATTGTTTTGGAAAATAGTGCAGTTCTGAGAGTTGGAACCATCCACGTTCAGCCCCCAACTCTGCCACGTGGGTGCACGTAGGACCCAGGGCCTCGACTGGCGTGTGCCGGGGGTGACAGCTCCCGCCTGTGGAGTGTCTGAGGAGCCAGGATTGTGGGAGAGTTTGGCAGAATATCTGGCACATATCAGATACTCAATAAAAATACCCTGGGTTGTCTGTCGTGATGTCATTTGACATGAAGGCTCAGGTGAAATTTGACTGGTTTTAGTAAGAGTATATTTTGTCCCTTCTTATTATGAAACTAATACCGATGACAGTATGCACGCACACACAGAGAGTAAGCATGTGCCTCTTAATCCTCTTCATCGAAAGCCACCTTTGGCCACTCACACTATGATTTATTTCTTTATATAAATAGACATACAAACACATTTCGTGTTTTAAAACTTAGCTTCTATTGCAGAAGAGTTCCTTTACAATGTTGTGTTACTTTCTGCCCTACAGCAAAATGAATCAGCTGTGTGTATACCTCGATCCCCTCTTTTTTGGATTTCCTTCCCATCTAGGTCACCACAGGGCACTGCGTTCCCTGTGCTATACGGTGGGTTCTCATTAGTTACCTATTTTATACGTAGAATCAGTAGTGTATTGTCCTATAGTGTAATAGTCCATGCTGATCTCCTGATTCATCCCATCCCCCTGCACTTCATTTAAAAATTTTTTTCTTTGACTCCATCAACTTGTTTTTAAATGGGAACCCTGTGAGGCCCCGCAGAAGAATCCAAGCAGAACTACCGGCCCCCACACTGTGGACTGAAGCCGAGCTGAGCACAGTCCCGTCCAGCTTCACATGCAGGTATGAGCCCCTAGTTTCCACTGCCACCTGCTCCCAAGGACCACAAATTGTGACATTTACGGTCACCAACGTGCTGGGTGATAAAAATTCTACATCACAAAATGTCCTTAACCTGCTGCTGCCTCATCTTTCCCATTTGTGACTTGGTTTAAGACAAAAAACTTTTTTTTTTAAGAGTTTCATGCTCTTATTTCTAATTCTGGCAGTCTGCTGTCGAATCTGCTCAGTCGAGGAGGGGAAAGAAAGCCATTAAATCAGATCTCTTCCTCGGCACCTTTGTGAGGCCAGCTGGTTGGAGGGGAGAGGCCCGATAGGGGAGGGGATCCCAGCAGCTCTAAACTGGGGCAGAGCCCAGAGCTCAGAGGAGCTCACGTTCAGCTGCTCAGCCCAGCTGACCCGTCCACCGAAACTGCGGTAGATGGTAAATCGCACGATACCCAGAGCGGACAAAAGGCACGAGAAAAACACAGCCCGTGACCCCCAAACCCATGCTGCATTAATGAGCTGTTTGGTTCCCAGAAGCTCCTGGGAGCTGAAATTTAAAGGCAGTAGGAACCCAGGCGTTGGGGCAAATCTGAGCTGCCAGGGGGCTACCATCGGGGTGACTCTGGGCAAGTCACGTCTCCATTCAGTGCCCCCGAGCTTGGAGGGAGTGGGAGTGACAAAGAATAGCCCCAGCCTCCTGGGGCCGCTGGGGCAGGAGACTTTGGCCATCCCCTCGCCCCCTCTGCAGACCTCCCCGAGGAGGACCTCTGGTAGCAGGGACAGTGGCACTGGGGCAGAGGCCAGAACGCCCACCTGCCCTTGCCCACGGCAGCAGGGAAGACTGGCACCATCGCAGCGGCGCAGCGGGCAGGGCTTGGAGTCACAGGTTCCTGTCACTCCAAACAGGAAGGTCTGGCTTCCCGCTCACCCAGGCTGGCCCAGGCACCCTGCTTCTCCCTGCATTCATGGTGCTCAGTGGGCATGGCAGCCCTCAAGAATAACCCAGCACAGAACCTGGGCCAAAGGGGTGGGGCTCTGCCCCACCCTCACGCTCCCATCGCCACTACTGACTTCCAGGCGGTTCCCTTTCGCTGGACCCGGGCATAGTCACTGTTCGGTCCCAGAGCCCAGCCCCGTGTCCCTGGCCAGCTACAGCTGGAAGAAGGGACAGGAGATGTATTTGTTTTTTTTTAATCTGTTTATAAAAAGAAAAGTGTTTGTTGCAGAAAATTTGGAAATATAGAAAAGCACAAAAAAGAAAACAAAAATTACCTGTGAGATAATTACCAGGTACATTTTGTTCAAAGTCCTTCTGGTGTATTTCCAAACCACATATGTATATGTACTCTGTGTGTGTGTGTGTGTGTGTGTGTGTGTGTGTGTGTATGTGATCACAGTATAGGTTATTTCAGAATCTTTTGGTTTAATATGCTTTGAGTGTTTATATCATTAAATTTTATTCTTTCCAGAATTTGAAAAATAAAATTTAAATGCCATTTATTTTTAAAAAATTAGCTTTACTGAGGTATAATTTCCATGCAATGAGATCCTTTTCACTTTATTGTTCAATGAGTTTTCACAATGTTTTCATCCCTCTAAAAACCATTTCAATCAAGAAAGAAAATACCATCACCACAAAATGTCCCTTGGCAGGCAATCTTTGCCTCCTTGGGCCCAGGCAACCACAGATCTGAATTCTACCACTATAGATGTTTTACCTTTATTTAACATAAATGGGATCACAGAGTGTGGACTCACACAGCCTAGTCGACATTCATCTGTCTATCAATATATCCGTCAACAGCTCAGTCTGTTGATTGTTTTATTTTATCCCATTACATGCCCATCACAGCTTGTTTACCTGTTTTGCTGTTGCGGACAACTGCGTTGTTTCTGATGTTCTGGCTATTGTGAACAGAACTATTATGAATGCTTTTTTAACAGTGTCACTGGCACAGGTTAAGGACCCATCGTGTGGGCACAGCCTGTGTACTGCCTGCCTGGATTACTCCTGAGAGCCGTGTTCTCATCCATCTTATCATCCTTGCCACGACTGCCACTTGCTGGACGTGTAAAGTGAAAGTGAAAGCTGCTCAGTCTTGTCCAACTCTTTGTGACCCCATAGACTACACAGTCCGTAGAATTTTCCAGGCCAGAATACTGGAGTGGGTAGCCTTTTCCTTCTCCAGCGGATCTTCTGAACAACCTAGGGATCCAACCCAGGTCTCCCACATTGCAGGCAGATTCTCTACCAGCCGAGCTACAAGGGAAGCCATGCTGGATGTGTAGTTTTCCTTAAAGTTTTTGCGGGACTTCCCTGGTGGTTAATGATCCACCTTCCAAAGTAGGGAACGGGGTTCAACTCCTGGTTGGGAACTAATATCCTACATGCTAGCAGGGAAACAAAGCCCACAGCAGCAACTACTGAGACCTTGGGCACTAGAGCCTGTTCTCTGCAACAAGAGAAGGCCACGCGCTGCAACAAAGACCCAGCGCAGCCAAAATAAAATAAGAAAAATAAAAATAAACTTTTTGCTTCTAGAAATAATGCTGCTGGGAGGCTTCACTGGTGGGAACTAGTGGTTAGGACACCACACTTCCACTGCAGAGGGCACGGGTTCAACCTCTAATCAGGGAACTAAGACCCAAAAGCAGCAAGGTGTGCCCGCCACCCCCCACCCCAAATGCTGCTGGAACATCTTTGTACTGACAGTTTCACGTGTGGCTATGTTTCTCTCCTGAAGGTAAATTCCCAGAAGCAGGCAAGTTAGGTCAAACGGTGTCCATGTTTTTAAGGCCCTCGCTGTATGAGGTCAGGACTTTTATTAGACACGCTTGTATCCGTCCCTCTGGCTCCCAATTTACTTTTCACATTAAGGATAGACAGCATGATCCCCACTGTTCAGATGGAAAAGCCAAGGGCTGGAGAAGTGATCAGCCAGAGGCCACGGAGCCCGTTAAGTACAAAGCCAGGAGGAAACCCCAGCCTCTGAGCCCTGCACTCTTCCAGGACCACTTCCTGCCTCCCTCTCACGCATTTGCCTATGTCACAAACGCTCGGAATTTTCCCACACAGATTTCCATGAAACTCGAACTGTGAGCTGAGAGATGAAAGGCAGGCTTGTGGTAATTAGCCTGGCTTTGGTTTGGTTCGTCCACTGAGCCTGGGTGTGTGTGACTCTCCTGGGTTCATACGCCCGCACGTTGGCACTCTCACACTCACGGACACTAGCAGCGGCCAGTCCAGACGATCCGGTCGATTCACCTTCCAAACTGCCCGCAGAGCTGGGAGCCACGGGTCTCCTGACTTCACAGTTCTGGCACATTCTGGCACTGAATGGGTGGGTGGGGGCGGGGCTGCCTTGGCTTCTGCACCTCTACTCAGCCAACTTGGCCCAAAGCACATCTGGCTATTTCCAAAATCAAATCTCTCCCAAGGACGACAATCAGGCTGCTGGGGTGATTTGAAAGAATGATGCATTCCTGAGATGACTGCTTCCAAAGAG
Source organism: Cervus elaphus (assembly GCF_910594005.1). Taxonomy (NCBI): domain Eukaryota; kingdom Metazoa; phylum Chordata; class Mammalia; order Artiodactyla; family Cervidae; genus Cervus; species Cervus elaphus. Next base: position 3,865,175 of record NC_057836.1, read on the forward strand.
ATGCTGCAGCTGGTCTGAGGGTCGCTGAGTCGTGATGCTCATCTAGTGCCCCGTGGACAGGGGATGTGGAGGTGCTCCGTGAAGTAAGGGAGTCCTCAGTATTTGTAGAGGGTTCTCAGGCCACTCTTACGGACGGAGCTCACCACTGAAACTGAGGCATTACTTGGTTTCTTTTACTTATTCATTTGTTCTCTTTGTCTGACAGGGCTATACTAATTATCTTATTTCATCCTCAACAACCAAATATCGTTACTCCCATTTTACCGATGAGAAAACCAAGGCTCAGAGAGGTTAAGAAACTTACTTGAGGTCACACAGCAGCGCACACTCTAGTGTGTCTGCTCTCTGTGGACATCAGGTCTCAGCCTTTCTTTTGTTAGCAAGGTCTCTACCCTGGTGTGTGACTAGTAGGCCTCAAGAAACCCACACTCACCTGAAAATGGTTTGAGCACAACCCAAGATGACTCTCAAGTGCTCAGAAGATACAAATGGCCCAGACTCCCCCTCCCTTCACCCCAATCCTGTTCAGGCTCCTGAGGGTCTTGCTTCCCGGGACCACACTCTAGGCCCACCCCAATGCCGAGTGGACTCCTAACACCCATTCTCATCCCCATTTAAGAATGTGGGTGTTGTGCCCTGAGTTGGGGCAAAAAATAATCACCATCTTTCAGCCCTGGGTCTGAGGCCTCCTGGCTCTTGAAGCAAGGAGGCCTAAGAAGGCCTTTGTCCACGGGAGAAGAAACCAGGAAGGGAAGAGCCCATTCTCTCAGAAAACATGTGTTTTCTGTTTACAGAGAGGCCTGTCCAGTTCCCATGCTTTGTTCTTTAATATGGAGCCAAAAAAAAAAAAAAAAAAATCAAATGTGCAGCTTCCTCTCTGAGGTGCTTTTGGAGGCTGGAAAATCTGGATTGCTGCAGGCATGCCGTGCTGGGCCTCGCGCTGGCCGGGGCTGGGGCCTCGCGTCCCATCCGCTGCCAATGTCCAGCATCACGTGGTCTTCATATACCAACCCAGAAAGTCGCATGGAACAAAATGCCCCCTCAGCGCCTCCCAGGAAGCGGGTGTGTGGAGACGACCGAGGCAGGCAGCCCTGGTATAGCTGGGGGTTTGGTTTCTTCAACAGAGTGTGCGTGTGTGTGTGTGTGTAAATATCCTAGGTTGCTCTCACTCACACTTCCTGGCCTTGCACCACTGGCATGGCTGACCTGGTCCAACAAACAAACCATTCTGGAACCACTCGATTTTTCATACCCTCTTCTCAGATGCTGGGCAGAGGGTGTCTTTCCCAACACCTGAGGCAAACAGGTGGGTATTAACTTGGGAGATCACTAGGCTCCTGGGGCAGAGCTGGTGGGTGCTGGGCACCTTCAGTGGGGCAAAATGGCCTTAGCTCTTAGCTCTGGGTCTACCTGCTGGGGATGAGGCAGCAGTGAGCCAAGGTAAGTCAAGAGCTGGCAGCCAGCTGTGCCCCCCACCCCTCAAGAGTCAGGTTAGCACCAAGTGTAAGCCTGAGATCCACGGCTGGGGATCGGGGCCCGAATGCAGACTGTGACCCTTCTCCTGGGAGGCCTTGGAGGAGCCTCCTCTCGGAGCTCGGCCCCTCATCTGTGAGAAGAGGTGAACAGCACTCAATGGAGCTGCTACGAAGGCACAAGGCCCAGGCCTGCCTGGCACTGTTTTTCAATAACCGGCAACTGCTCTCATGACCGCGGGGCCTTCTATCTTAGAAGCGGCATTGCAAACTCAGTCTGGCTCACACGCCTGAGGCCGCTGCGACCCCTCACGTGGGGCTGAGTCCACCGGGGGCAGGAGGAAGTCGCCTGGCTGGGCCCGTTCGGCCGGCTGACTGCAGGTCCGGCGTCCTGGCCAGTCTTTCGCTCGGAAGGGCGGGCCCGGCCTGGCGCGCTTTGATCCGCCCGCGGCGCGCGTCCCCGGGAGGCGGGGGGAGGTCCGCCGGCCCGGCCCGCTTTGATCTCTGCCCCTCTCGGCAGCGCGGCCTCCTCTGTGGCCTCCGCGACCTGAGCACCTGGGGGCAGGCGGGGACACGACTGAAGCGGACAGAGGGAAGCACGCTCGGGGGCTCCTCAGGGAACCGCGCCCTTCCGTGGCTGGGCCTCGCAGCCTCGGCCTGACTGACTGCCCGCCCTTCCGTCCCGCTCCGGAAGCCAGGACTTGCGAGACGGGCGGCGCGGACGCAGCGTGGCGACGAGGGGGCGTGGCCTTACGTTCCCGGGGGCGGGGCCTGTGGCGCGGCCGGCTCCGGAAGCCCTGGCGAGGGCGCGGCCCGCCAGCTTAGAGGTCCGACGCAGCGGCGCGGCCGAGAAGGCGGGGCGGGGCCTAAGGGCGTGGTCTTTACGCTCCTGGGGGCGGGGCCTCTGCGGGAGCGTCGCCGAACAGCCTGGGCAGAGGGGTGTGCGGACGTAGAGTCCCGGAGAAGCCTCTTAGGCCTGGGCGGGGCCACGCGCGGTCGGGGGCGGGGCTTGGGCGGGGCCTATTTTCTGGTGCTGCGCTAGTGGGTCGGTTTCCGTGTCCCGCCTCCTGACTCTGGCTAGCTGTTTGGTTCCTTGTCCGAGGTATTTGAGCTAAATTTTATCTCATTCAGATTCTCATTTACTTTAGGTTTTCATTTTTAAAAGTTTAGCAGTTTTCCTTCTTTTTCTATCTTGCCTAACTAGATAACAAAACAACCAGACCCTAGGGAATATGGAAAACCTGCGAGAATACAAATAAAAGTGAGACATCTCAGAATCTCAGCGCAGGGACCTTTTTTATTCGTTTTTCGATGTTATTGTTAAGTCGCTAAGTTGTGTTCGACTCTTTATGAATAGATACGTGAATATTTTTTCACATAATCGGGGTAACACTGTGCATATACTTGTGGATACCTTAAAAATAATTGACTTTTTTTCTTTTTTACTGTAAAGACACATGTTTATTGCAGAAGTAATTGGAAAATTGAAAAAACTATGGAGAAGAAAATAAAAATAACCTGAGATTCCACCACAGGAGATCACCACTATTCATATACCACAGGAGATCACCACTATTAATATGTTGGCATTTTTCCTTTCTCTTTACAGAATCACACATATGTTTGAAACAAAACTGGGCTCGCACTGTAGATACTGTTTTGCAGTTTTCTGCTTTCATTCTTGGCTGATTACAAATGTGCACACATCGTGCAGAGTGCTCATCTACAGTGTTACTTGTAATGGCAGAGTGCCCTGTAGAGTGACCCGTGTTTTGTTTAACTTATATGCTCTGGTTAGACATTAATCCTTGCTTCCTCCTTCCTTTATGATGAACATTCTTATGGTTAAATCTTTGTGCATGTTCACAAAAATTCCTTATGACAAATCCCTAGATGTGGAATTGCTGAGTCAATGAATATAGTCACTAATGCTTCTTGTATCCCTCGTTTTTCTTTCCATGTTTTCCAAATTTAAAAAGTAATTAGTGAATGTTTTAACAAGTACTATGACCCCGAAATACATATATGTGAAAAATGACTGCACATATCCAAAATATATAAAGAACTCCTACAACTCAACAACAACAAAGCTGATTAGAAAGCAGACAAAGGACTTAAATAGACATTCCTACAAAGTTGATATACAGATAACCAATAACATAGGAAAAGATGCTGAACATCACTAATCACTAGGGAAATGCAAATCAAAACCACAATGAAACCTCACATACTGAGATAGCTATTATTAAAATAATAATAGCAGGGATTGGTGAGGATGTAAAGAAATTAGAACCCTCGTGCATTTGCTAGTGGAAATGTGAAATGATGAAACTGCTGTGGAAAACTGTATGGCAGTTTCCTTGAAAAGTTAAACATAAAACTTCCATGTGACCCAACAATTCCACGCCTAGGTGTATACCCCAGGGGAGTGAGAGCAGGGACTCCAGTTATTCACTCATCCACGTTCACAGCAGCATCATTCACGGTAGAAGAAAGATAGAAACCATCCCCTGTCCACCCACAGGTGAATGGATAAACAAAATGTAGCATGTATATACAATGGAATATTATCCAGCCTTAAAAAAGAATGAACTTCTGACCCATGCTGCAACGGGGATGAAAGTTGAGACTATATCCTAAGTGAAATAAGCCAGATATCAAAGGATAAATACTGTGTGATCCCACTATATGAGGCACCCAGAGTGGTCACGTTCATTGGGGAGGGGAGAACGGAGGGTTATTATTTAATAGGTAGAGGGTTTCTGTTGGAATGAGAAGTTCTGGAGATGGGCAGTACTGATGATGGTTGCACACAAATGTGAATACTTAATGACACTGACATGGTAAATGGTAATTTTTATGTGTGTTTCACTACACACAAGAAAAACATTTCTTGTGGAGGGTGGGGAGATCTCTCCCAGATTCTGGTTCTAAGGTACCTGGGTGGGACAAGGCTTGTACATGTCACAAATCTCCTGGTGGGTGACCCTGCCCAGGTGATCAGGACAGCCCCTTCTGGAGAGCTCTGTTCTAGAGAAGCAGGGGCCAAGCTCAGCCTTACACATCCAGCATTTCCTATAGACATTTCCAAGCTGGCAAAGAGAAACCTGCTTTGGGGAGGTAATGCGTCACTGTGGATCTTTATCTGAACTTGCTGTTTTCTTTCTGGGCCACTGAAACACACACACACACACACACACAAGCAAATCTCTTTGACTCAAGCAAAACTCTCTTGACTGTAAATGTGATACACGTTTATTGTCATCAACAAATGCAGAAAGGCACTCACAAGGAAGTAACAAATATATATATCTCTAATTTAGAGATAGAATCCTATCTCTAAAAAACCACAGCTTACATTCAACCATATATTTGACCAGTGTTTCTTCTGTATTCGTAACACATACCTAAAATCATGGTGGTTATCAGTTCAGTTCAGTTCAGTCCCTCAGTCATGTCCGACTCTTTGCGACCCCATGGACTGCAGCACACCAGGTCTCCCTGTCCATCACCAACTCTTGAAGACTACTCAAGCTCATGTCCATCGAGTCGGTGATGCCATCCAACCATCTCATCCTCTGTTGTCCCCTTCTCCTGCCTTCAATCTTTCCCAGCATCTTCAATCTTTTCTAATGAGTCAGCTCTTCGAATGAGGTGGCCAAAGGATTGGAGCTTCAGCTTCAGCATCAGCCCTTCAATGAATATTCATATATCATGATGATTCATGACCAATGGTGGTTATATAACATGTTTTATCATCTTGTTCACTTTCGCTAATACACAATGTACAGCTCACTTTGTCTTTCAATATGTTTCTATAGCCCACATTTTTTTTATGATTGATTTATTTATTTTCATTGGCAAATTACTTTACAGTATTGTAGTGGTTTTTGCCATACATTGACATGAATCAGCCATGGGTGTACGTGTGTTCCCCATCCTGAACCCCCTTCCCACCTCCCTCCCCATCCCATCCCTCAGGGTCATCCCAGTGCACCAGCCCCAAGCACCCTGTCTCATGCATCAAACCTGGACTGGCGATTTGTTTCACATATGATAATATACATGTTTCAATGCTATTCTCTCAAATCATCCTACCCTCACCTTCTCCCACAGAGTCCAAAAGTCTGTTTTTGTATCTGTGTCTCTTTTGCTGTCTTGCATATAGGGTCATCGTTACCATCGTTCTAAATTCCATTTATATGTGTTAATATACTGTATTGGTGTTTTTCTTTCTGACTTATTTCACTGTGTATAATACGCTCCAGTTTCATCCACCTCATTAGAACTCATTAGATTCAAATGCATTCTTTTTAATAGCTGAGTAATATTCCATGGTGTATATGTACCACAGCTTTCTTATCCACTCGTCTGCCGTTGGACATCCAGGTTGCTTCCATGCCCTGGCTATTGTAAACAGTGCTGCGATGAACATTAGGGTACACCTGTCTCTTTCAATTCTGGTTTCCTTGGTGTGTATGCCCAGCAGTGGGATTGCTGGGTCGTATTATAGCCCACATTTTAATGTTTGCAGAATGGTCCATTGTTCAAACATCCCCTTTATATAGCTTCTCTACCTGGTTCATTGTTGACTATCTAGGTGATTTACAAATGTGGTGTGCTGAACATCCTCCCTGTACATCTTTAATAATTCCCAAGTTCTAAATTCTATTTTTGTTTTAGTCTAAGCTGTGTTTTCTTTTTTTTTATTTTTTAGTTGAAGTATTGTTGATTTAATGTGGGGTTAATTACTGTTGTACGGCAAAGTGACTTCAAGCCAACATTGAAGCGGGTACAGAAGTTATATAAAGGGGCTGTCTGAACAACGGACTATTCTGCAAACATTAAAATGTGGAGAATAGTCCATTGTTCAGACAGCCCCTTTATATGGAATCCCAGTTGAGCTATTTCAAATCCTAAAAGATGATGCTGTAAAAGTGCTGCACTCAATATGCCAGCAAATTTGGAAAACTCAGCAGTGGCCACAGGACTGGAAAAGGTCAATTTTCATTACAATCTCTTAAGAAAGGCAACGCCAAAGAATGTTCAGACTACCCCACAATTACACTCATTTCACACGCTAGCAAAGTAATGCTCAAAATTCAACAAGCCAGGCTTCAACAGTATGTGAACCAAGAATTTCCAGATGTTCAAGCTGGATTTAGAAAAGGCAGAGGAACCAGAGGTCAAATTGCCAACATCCGTTGAATTATCGAAAAAGCAAGAGAGCTCCAGAAAAACATCTACTTCCGCTTTATTGACTTTGCCAAAGCCTTTGACTGTGTCGGTTCAGTTCAGTCGCTCAGTTGTGTCCGACTCTTTGCGACCCCATGAACTGCAGCACGTCAGGCCTCCCTGTCCATCACCAACTCCCAGAGTTCACCCAAACCCATGTCCATTGAGTCGGTGATGCCATCCAACCATCTCATCCTTTGTCGTCCCCTCAATCTTGCCCAGCATCACGGTCTTTTCAAATGAGTCAGCTCTTCGCATCAGGTGGCCAAAATATTGGAGTTTCAGCTTCAACATCAGTCCTTCCAATGAACACCCAGGACTTATCTCCTTTAAGATGGGCTGGTGGGATCTCCTTGTGGTACAAGGGACTCTCAAGAGTCTTCTCCAACAACACAGTTCAAAAGCATCAATTCTTCAGCGCTCAGCTTTCTCTATAGTCCAACTCTCACATCCATACATGACCACTGGAAAAACCATAGCCTTGACTAGACGGACCTTTGTTGGCAAAGTAATGTCTCTGCTTTTTAATATGCTGCCTAGGCTGGTCCATCCTGAACTGAACTGAACTGAGGCCGGTCATAACTTTCCTTCCAAGGAGTAAGTGTCTTTTAATTTCATGGCTGCAGTCACCATCTGCAGCAATCTTGGAGCCCAGAAAAATAAAATCAGCCACTGTTTCCCCATCTATTTGCCATGAAGTGTTGGGACCAGATGCCGTGATCTTAGTTTTCTGATTGTTGAGCCTTAAGCCAACATTTTCACTCTCCTCTTTCACTTTCATCAAGAGGCTCTTTAGTTCTTCTTCACTTTCTGCCATAAGGGTGGTGTCATCTGCATATCTGAGGTTATTGATATTTCTCCTGGCAATCTTGATTCCAGCTTGTGCTTCCTCCAGCCCAGTGTTTCTCATGATGTACTCTGCATATAACTGTTGTGGATCACAACAAACTGTAGAAAATTCTTCAAGAGATAGGATTACCAGACCACGTTACCTGCCTCCTGAGAAATCTGTATGCAGGTCAAGAAGCAACAGTTAGAACCGGACATGGAACAACAGACTGGTTCCAGATTGGGAAAGGACTATGTCAAGGCTGCTGTATATTTTCACCCTGCTTATTTAACTTATATGCAGAGTATATCATGTGAAATGCCGGGCTGGATGAAGCACAAGCTGGAATGAAGATTGCCGGGAGAAATATCAATAACCTCAGATACGCAGATGATGCCACCCTTATGGCAGAAAACGAAGAAGAACTAAAGAGCCTCTTGATGAAAGTGAAAGAGGAGAGTAGAAAAGTTGGCTTAAGGCTCAACATTCAGAAAACTAAGATCATGGCATCCGGTCCCATCACTTCATGGCAAATAGATGGGGAAACAGTGGCTGACTTTATTTTTTGGGGCTCCAAAATCACTGCAGATAGTGATTCCAGCCATGAAATTAAAAGACGCTTACTCCTTGGAAGGAAAGTTATGACCAACCCAGACACCATATTAAAAAGCAGAGACATTACTTTGTCAACAAAGGTCCGTCTAGTCAAGGCTTTGGTTTTTCCAGTAGTCATGTATGGATGTGAGAGTTGGACTATAAAGAAAGCTGAGTGCCGAAGAATGGATGCTTTTGAACTGTGTTGTTGGAGAAGACTCTTGAGAGTCCCTTGCACTGCAAGGAGAGCCCACCAGTCCATCTTAAAGGAGATAAGTCCTGGGTGTTCATTGGAAGGACTGATGTTGAAGCTGAAACTCCAATATTTTGGCCACCTGATGCGAAGAGCTGACTCATTTGAAAAGACCCTGATGTTGGGAAAGATTGAAGGCAGGAGGAGAAGGGGACGACAAAGGATGAGATGGTTGGATGGCATCACCCACTCAATGGACATGAGTTTGGGTAAACTCTTGGAGTTGGTGATGGACAGGGAGGCCTCGCGTGCTGTGGTTCATGGGGTCGTGGAGAGTTGGACACAACTGAGCGACTGAACTGAACTGATGTTACACAGTAGGACCTTGTTGTTCATCTACCAAGTTCTAAATTCTGTTAATTTAGGTACTCCTCGGAGAAGAATTCCTGGAGAAAGAAATGGCAGCCCACTCCAGTATTCTCACCTGGAGAATTCCATGGACAGAGGAGCCTGGCGGGCTACAGTCCATGGGGTCGCGAGAGTCGGACATGACTTAGTGACTAAACCAGGAGAAGAATTGGGCTTCCCTGGTGGCTGAGAAGGTAAAGAATCTGCCTGCAATGCAGGAGACTGGGGCCAATACCTGGGTTGGGAATATTCCTGGAGAAGGGAATGGCTACCCACTCCAGTATTCTTGCCTGGAGAATCCTGTGGACAGAGGAGCCTGGGGCAGGTTCCATGGGGTGGCAAAGAGTCGGACATGACTGAGTGACTAACACATAAACACAGGAGAATTGTAACCTCACAGAGGATCTGCTTTTTAAAGGCTCTTGAATATATTACCAATTGGCCCTCCAGGAAAGATGAACGGGGTGTTTGTGGACCTTTTTTTTTTTTAAATAATAAATGGGATTGTACATTTTATTTTTATGCTTTTATTTATTTTTTTATCGTGCCTCGGGCCATGCAAGATCCCCAACCAGGGATTTAATCCGTGGCCCCTACAGTGGAGAAATGCAGTCTTAACCACTGGATTGCCAGGAAAGTCCCTGCCCCCCCTTCTTAAGCAGGTGGTCCCTTGCTTCTCTCTCCAGCCTCACCTCCCACCCTTTCTCCAACACTGCCTCCCTCTTCTCCCTCCAAGAGAACTGCGTGCATTTTCTCACTTGCTGTTCCCTCTGAAAGGGATGTTCTTCCCACCCACGTTGCCTTCCCAGCTCCTGCTCCCTTACTCCTACCGTGAATAACAATAGCAGCTGCCATTATTGGTTACTGAGCAAACACCGCAGACAAAGGCTCAGTCCAGCTACCACTTCCTCCAGGAAGCTTTCTGGGGTGGATCCCCACCACTCCAGCTTTGGAAAGAGCTCTGCATTCCTGCCTTGGCGCCCCACTGAGCTGCAGGCGTTCGGAGAGCAAGAGCAGGAGCCTTTACTGTTCTCAGCACCCAGCCCAGGGTCTGTCCCTGGTGTCCAGGCACATCCTGTTCGGGGCAGCAAGTCCAGGACCCCACGGCAGGTAGGAGTGAGCAAGCCGTTGAGCACTCATACACCAAGCAGAGCTGATCAGAAATTAATTCAGACCATCTAGTTTCAAACAACCATCTGGAAATAGGAGCGCTTGAACTTTGTTCTCAGCAGAGGGATAAAAGGGTAAAGGAAAGCTGGAAACAAGATTACGAGTTCGTGTCACCCAGAAAAGCAGTTGTTTTTCCAGTGTAACCCTGCTGTGTCACCTTGGGCATGAGCTGGCCCTCTCTGGGTCTCAGCCCTCAGTGACCACCCCGGGCCCCCCAGCTCTAAGACGGGGTTCAAGATGTCCATGTTAATTACTGATGGTATCCACCTTGTGGACCCTGGACAGATGGCTATTAACCAGAATGTAGATGGTAAAGAGACTGCCTACAATACGGGAGACCCGGGTTCAATCCCTGAGTCGGGAAGATCCCCTGGAGAAGGAAATGGCAACCCGCTCCAGTATCCTTGCCTGGAAAATTCCATGGAGGAAGGAGCCTATACAGTCCATGTGGTCGCAAAGAGTCGGACACGACTGAGCGACTTCACTCACTTTTCCATCTTGCAATCAGCAAGAGGTCCGTGGTGCAGCCTGCTGGTGGAAGTGAGGATGACTCTCCTTCAAGAACATTCCTCAAGGTGCAGTGCCACAGCTTCACTTGAGGTGGCCCTGCCCTCCCCTCCTCCTCCAGTGGTTGGCGCTCCCCTGCCTATGGCCCTGCAGGCCACCCATGGGACCCTCCTCATGGTTCAGCTCATTGCAATGGTTGATCGGGTACCCTGGGATGGTTTCTGAGAGCTGCAAAGTTAGAGGACCCCAGTGGTGTCAGGGGACCATCAGGAGACCACCTGGTCCAGTGGAGTCAGGAAGTGAGTAGTTCAGAGAGGACAAAACGCCCCAAAGAGGGCCTGCCTCGGTGAGGGACCTGCCATGACCACGGCTGCAAGTGTTGATGACGAAGAAATGACAAATGTGAGAATGTCGTGGAAGTTATTCATAACGCCACGTTTGATCAGCATGAAGAGATGGCCTTTATCTTGAGATTCTCTTCCGATTTTTTTTTGTTTGTTTAAAAGCACGCTTTCAAAAAAGGAAATTATAATTAGTTATTTTTCTAAAGATCCCAACATGGAAAAGTAGAAAGTTGCCAACAGATCTGCAATATTTTCTTTGAAATTGGGCAGATCTGTGAGTTCCAGATGTCTGAGGACCCCTTTCTGCGTGCTCCCTGTTGAGGCCACTGGCGAGCGTTGTCGTTCTGAGTGTAAAGCTTGCAGTGGCTCCCTACTGCCCTCGGGTTTGGAGCCTAGTATCTTAATGCAGCGTGGGAAGTCTAGGAAGGTGGGAGGAGGGAAGCAGGAAAGCAAGGGTCAGGGCAGCTTTCCGGAGGAGGCGGTAACTGAACCACACCTTACAGGCTGAGTAGTGGGCAAGAGCTGGACGAAGACGGGTTGGGGGCAGGCAGGAGAGCGCCTTTTGCGCCACCGAGAAGCATCGCAGGAACGGACGGTTGAAACAGCTAGGAGTGGGATTGGCTGAGCGGGGACAGGGTTAGGGAAGCTGGAGAGTCTAACCCCAGGGTCCTGAGGAATGCTCCGGCAATGAGGAAAAACTTAATCACGCCCATTTCAGGCTCTCAGAGCCTCCAGCAGGGGCAGGGGCTGGGGAAGGGACTTGAACCTGGGCCTGTCTGATTCTTTAGATCAGACTCTCCACCTCCGGAGGGCCTCTCTGGGGCTGGCAGTCCCCTCTCTGGTGCCCTGTGCCCCCACCCCACCCACTCCCTTCTTCTCAGGCCTAAGCCTGCCTAGGCCACGAGGCTCAGCTCAACCCCCGGCTGCTGCTGGAGACCCATGGAAATGCACCCAGAGCACGCACCTCCCCACCTGCAGGTCTGAGCTGGTGCCCTGAGGGCCCCTGATTCTGCAGCGCCAGGCTCTAGACCTCCTGCACCGCGCTGGGGCCCTGCATGCCAGCTTATAACCCTCCCAGGACAGTCAGAGGTGGGGACACTCCTGGGGGACAGTGGGGCTCCCCCAAGAGAGGCCTGATCCCGCTTCACAAGACAGGCTGTTTGCCTCTTTCCCTGGAACACCAAACGCCATGGCCTGTACACCTCCACCACCACACAGCTGAACCCACACGGGCTGGCATCCATGCATTTGATTGTGAAGACAGTAGGTACATCCTGAGTGCCACTGTGAGGTGGGGATATAGCAGTTTCTGCCCCCAGGAAATCAAGGGGTGATGGCCTTGAAGGGGAATGATGGTCATGACACGGAGCTGTGAGCCTCCGCTCACCAGGGCACCTCCCACACAGCCACACGGTCAGCCCTGGAAATGTCTCAGGCTTTCAGAAGGAGCGGCTGCCCTAGGCCTCCAGGCTGCCAGGCTGGAGGGCTGCAAAAGAGGCCAGATCCCGGAGAGGGCGGTCTAGGCACCCCGCTGCCCCAGGCCTGCAGGAAGACACAGCCGGGTACAGATGGGCCCCTGGAGGCCTTCCAGGGCAACCTGCAGGGCTGTTCCGCGAACCTGAGGCCAGGAGAGGATGCCCCGGCCGCCCCAGGGGCCTGTCCGCGCGGGGGCAGGGTCCTCGGCAGCGCTCCGCTCCCTGGCCAGCCACTTCCCTGACGGTAGACCTGCCTTTCCCACGGGCGGCGCGGGAGGAGGGGAGGGTCTCGTGGCTGGATGGGTGGCGGTGGAGAGGGACGGGGACCCGGCAGAGACGCGGGGAGTGGGGAGCCCCTGGCAGGGGACCCGAGGGCCTCCGGGCCGCAGGGGGAGGCTGAGGGCCTCCTGGCAGGGAGCGCGGGGGCGCCCACCGGGCCGCCCGCCCGTACGCGCTGCCAGGCTGATTAGCATGGGCGAGGGGCGCTGGCGCGGGGGCTGAGCCGGGCGAGCTGGCACGTCCCTCGCGGGCCCAGCTGGCCGGGCCGAGACACAAAGCGCCTCAGACGGCGGCGGCGGCGCTCGGCCATTCACGCGCAGGGGCGGCCCGGGCGCGGGCGGCGAGGAATTCCCGCCGCCAGGGGCGAAGAATAGCGCCTGGGCCGGGCGGGGCTCGGCCGCCCCGCGCTCCTGACCTTGAACCTTTGTGACTGGAGCGCATGCAAATCGCGGCGGGGCCGCGCCAAGCCCCGAGGGCGCTGCGCCGCCCGGGGTGTCCGGGCGAACAATGCGCCACTGTCCCCGCGCGGAGCCGCGGGCTGGGAACGGCGCGGGCACGCACCCGGCGGCGCGGCGCGGAATGCCAATGCGGATCCACCGCGCCCGCGGGCGGCGACCCCGGCCCCGCGCCCCCCGCGCGGCTGCGGCCTGGAGATCTCGTAGGTTTTTTTACGTGACTGTCTCTCCCACCCTGCCTGTCTTTCTCTGATTGGTGTTAGTTTTTTAGATCGTCTAAGTAATCGGTAAAAAATAAAGGTGGCCCCAATAACCGCCTCCCCCTGGAGGGACTTGGTGCTCCCCAGGGTGGGTTCCTGCCCCCGTTTCCTCTCCTCGGAGAGGGCTGCAGTCCATGGGGTCGCAAAGGAATCGGACAGGACTGAGCACACACGCACACACAAATTGAACCCAGAACGGCTGTGCCAGGCCAAAGTGTGGGTTCTCCAGCATCAGTCCTCACTGGCCGGATAATGTCTGTATTATGTGACTAAGTAGGAACCTTAGAAAGCATACGTAGCACCTGGGAAGCTTACCGCCTCTCCTTCTCCCAGCTGGGGTGAGAGATGCGCGCTCACGATTCAGAATCTTGCCTTTGTCACTGGGCATTTCCCTTTGCCGTCCGCACCCCTCACCCATGTCCCTTCTAACAGTATTGAACAGTATTGTTCTCCCTGACTGAGCTGTGGTCCCTGACGCCTGGGTGTCCCCGGGACTCAGGCTTGTCAACAAGATCATACCAGTCCTTGAGGAGCCTTCCAGAGAGAAAAGACTCAGAGGGGAATGTTGCCATGGTTCCCTAAATTATAAGTCGCTAAATTGAACCCAGGCTTCGCAGGTGGCTCAGTGGTAAAGAATTCATCTGCCAATACGGGTGACACAGGTTTGATCCCCGGGCTGGGAAGATCCCTTGGAGAGGCAACCCACTCCAGTATTCTTGCCTGGAGAATCCCAGGGACAGAGGAGCCTGGTGGGCTGCAGTCCATGGGGTCGCAAAGGAGTCGGACAGGACTGAGCGCACAGGCACACACAAATCGAACCCAGAATGGTTGTGCCAGGCCAAAGTGTGGGTTCTCCAGCATCAGTCCTCACTGGCCTGGATACTGTCTTTTTTTTTTTTTGGATACTGTCTTATTATGTGACTAAGTAGGCATCTTAGAACGCATACTACCACCTGGGAAACTTAAGCAGGCTTAAGCACGTGAGTGACCAGATGATTCCAGCACCTTCTACGGATTTGAAATTGGACACATTCACCATAGCAGACAGAGGCCCAGCCCAGAGACAGATGTTCCAGCTGCTGCAGGAAAGGGGACCCCTTCCAGGGCCTGGAGAGGGGGCTCTGGTCTAACTCTCAGCAATGAATTGTCCGAGAAGACACACGAACTGACAAAGCAAGAGACTTTATTGGGAAGAGGCGCCCGCGTGGAGAACAGCAGGGTAAGAAAACCCAGGAAGACTGCTCTCAGTCTCGAGTTTCATGGTGATGGGATCATTTTCCAGGTTTTCTTTGGCCAATCACTCTGACTCAGGGTCCTTCCTAGTGCTGCACGCTTTACTCAGCCAAGATGGATGCCAGTGAGAAGCATTCTGGGAGGCAATAGGACATGCGGTATCTCTTTTTTGACCTTTATTGAACTCTTCCAGTTGTTTCTGTTGTTCAGTTGGGTAAGTCCCGTCTGACCCTTTCGACCCTGTGGACTGTAGCACACCAGGCTTCCCTGTCCTTCACTATCTCCCAGTTTGCTCAAACTCGTGTCCATTGAGTTGGTAATGCCATCCAATCATCACATCCTCTGTCACCCCCTTCTCCTCCTGCCTTCAATCTTTCCCAGCATGAGGGTCTTTTCCAGTGAGTTGGCTTTTGGCATCAATTCAGTTCAGCCGCTCAGTCGTGTCCGACTCTTTATGACCCGATAGACTGCAGCACGCCAGGCCTCCCTGTCCATCACCAACTCCCAGAGCTTACTCAAACTCATGCCCATCCAGTCGGTGATGCCATCCCACCATCTCATCCTCTGTCGTCCCCTTCTCTCGCCTTCAGTCTTTCCCAGCATCAGGGTCTCTTCCAGTGAGTCAGCTCTTCGCATCAGGTGGTGGAAGTATTGGAGCTTCAGCTTCAGCATCAGTCCTTCCAGTGAGTATTCAGGACGGATTTCCTTTTGGATTGACTGGTTTCCCGGTTGGTGGTAGCTCGTTAGTTCCGTGTTCCTTACCAGGACCTCCTGTGACAGTAACTCACGAACGTGGTTATTATGGTGCCTGGCCGGGGTGGGCGGTGTCAGTCCCCGCATTTCCCTCTAACACAGCTGGGAACCTGGCTCCTGACTGGTACCGTGTTCTCCTGGGACGGGGTCTCGCACCCGCTTGCTCATTTCACGGAGGCAGTGGGTGTGAGGGCTGAGCCTGAGGGTGCCAGAGGCCACCCAGGTGTGAGGGAGGCCCTGTGTGTGCGGGCATTGTGCACAGGCCCCTTCCCACCGAGGTGCCGGGGAGCCCGTTCTGCCGCAGAGAGGGCCCAGGGCCGGAGGGAGAGGACCAGGCGAGGTGACCTTGGCCTCCGCTTCCCCAGGTGACGAATAAGGGAGCTTAGAGAGAGTCTCTGAAAGTTGTTCCCGCTGTCTGAGAGACACGAGGAGGACAGCTTTTCAAAGGATGGAACAGAGCCCAGGGCTGCGTCCTTTGGAGCCAGGGCTCCTGAACGTGCCAATGTTACTGGTTCTTAGCAGGTGACTTGCATACTGACACCTCTTTGGGCTGGATGCTGGGATAGACCCCCCAAAGGGCATGACCCCCCACTCCCTGCCCCTGTTTTTTTTTTTTTTTTTAACTGTTTGGCTGTGCCTCGAGGCATGGTGGAATCTTTGTTCCCCAACCAGGGACCTTGGCCCCCTGCATTGGAAGGATGGAGTCTTAACTGCTGGACCACTAGCGAAGTCCCTGCACAGTCCTTGTGTGTCCGGCTCTTTGTAATCCTTTAGACTGTACCCGGCCAGGCTTCTCTGTCCATGGGGATTCTCCAGGCAAGAATGCTGGAGTAGGTTGCCATGCCCTCCTCCAGGGGATCTTCCCAACCCCAGGGGTTAAACCCACATTTCTTATGTCTCCTGCATTGGAGGTGGATTCTTTACCACTAGCACCACCTGGGAAGCCCGCCCAGTCCTTAAGAAGCTCAAAGCTGGAGGCGGGGGTGGGGGGGGATGGGATTGGAAGGGGTGGAGGGGAGGGTGGTGAGGTGGTATGCTCGTGGAGCAGAGAACAGAGGAGGAGGCAATGGTGGGAGGGTTTGGGAGGGCTCCCGGGAGGGGGCTGCCTGAGCTAGGTCTTCAGGAGGATGTGTAAGTTCACCTGGAGATGAGAGTGGGCCACACTTCAGGCCGAGCGGGTTCAGGGGACACAGAGCAAGCATTGTAGGCAGGGGGGCCTTCTGACAGGCCAAGGACAGGGAGCACGCACGCGCTGGAAATCCCTCCCGCAGGCAAAGTGTTCTGCTTCTTTGCCTGTCTACGCTCTGCCTCCTGGGTGGCCAGCAGGATGAGAGACACTAAAATTAAAGTAAGATCTCCGAGTGGGTCTGGCTAAGGGAGGTGTCGGGGCAGGAGAATGAGATGGGGGAGGGCTGAGGTCGGTGAAAAGACTCCTCTTGCTCTTGAGGAGTTGCAGGTGGGGCCACTCTTGTCCTCAGTGCAGAAGACTCGGGGTGCTGGGGAGCAGCTGTGTGCCCAGGAGACCGGCAGCTGGACTGTGCCCCTGAAACAAGACCAGGTCCTCACCTCGTCCCTCCGACAAGCTGGGTAGCAGGCATCTCACTGAGCCGAGCGCGGTGCCAGGGGCCAGGGCTGCTGCTCTCAGCATCGGCACAGCCGCCAGGAGAGAGGACGTCTCAACATGCTGGGTGGCATGGTCTACTCGGCTGGGGTGGTGGGAGGGGGGCAGGGGGAGGGCAGTGCCAGACTTGGAAATCAAGGAAGGCTTCCTGGAGGAAGTGATGCAAAAGAGTTGGCCTGATTCCGGCAGGCAGGTTAGCATGGCTGCAAAATGGTGAGAACCGTGGTACAAACCTCCCAGGATGGGCAAGGATGAAGATGAGCCTGGCACAGGGTGAGCCCCAGGGACAAGGCACACCTCCTCTGTGCCCTCAGTTGGCTGAAGATCTGGCTGCTCCAGAGATAAAGCTGAGACATGCAGAGGGCTGCGGGTGTGTGTGTGTGGTGGGGGGGGTGCGCAGGGGGGAGAACCACGGAAAATTGGTAAGTCACGGTTGACTGCTCTTCGCTCCCAAAGACACATTTGAAAACAAACAAAAGCCAGGAAGGCTGCAAGCCCCAGCTGCTGCCCCGACCCTCCTGGGCCTCACCCGCACCTGGGCATCTTGGCAAATCCGCACTGGGACGGGGCCCTGAGCAGCACGGGCCCTGGCTCCTGACCCACCAGAGGGGAGACTGAGACCCTGGCGGCGCGCTTGTCTGAAGCCCAGACGGGCCGGGTCTCCCGCCTTCTAGGTCTTTCCACTACTTCACCAGATTCCTCGGAAATTAGCAATGGAAAAGCGATCCCACGCTGGGGGAAGAAGAGAGTCATATTTTCCGTGCTGGCTCCTTGTGAGCACCTGGGACGTGGTGGGTCCCCCCAGATCCCATGCAGAGAGAGGAGCTGGCTTCTGTCCCCCTCAGGGCCAGTTAACGAGGATGCTTTGGCAGTGCCGACATCACGGGCTGGGCTCCAGCGTGAAATCAGTGCTGGGGGCTCCGGCTGGGGCGGTACCCGCCCACCGCCACCCCCACCCCCACCCCCGCCAGCACCCTGGGCCCTGGCCACCGGCAGAGGGAAGGGGTCAAGGTGGGCGGCTGGCTGGCCTGGGGGCAATGGCAAAGCATCAGAGCCTCTTGGGCCCAGGAGAGGAAGGACGCGTAGATGCTCAGCTCAGGGGGGCCCCCAGCGCCGTCCTGCTCTTGTCCTGGGTGGACCTGGAGGCCAGTAAGGCAGCACCGGAGCCGGCCTGCCTGAACTTGAGTCTGGCTCACTGCTCACTGGTCCTGCGCCCGCAGCAGGCTGCTTCGCCTCCCCGGGCTCCTTTTTCTCCCCCTGTGAAACCAGCCAGCAAACATAGCCCGGTGCTCGGCCCATAGTAAGAGGTCAGGAAGTGCCAGCATTTATCTGATGCTCAGACTCCCCCCACCCCCACCCCCCAGCCTCCACCCCCATCCTATACCCAGACCTGGAAACCATGTCAGTTTTGTCTTTTCTCCCCCACCTTCTGGTCCCCAAATCTGAGGTCTCAAACTGCTCCGTGTGGAAGGAGCTGGGAGCTAGAGGAAAGGGTCTGAGGGTCCGACACCCATCACTGGCATCCAGATAAAGCTTGCTGGCTGGGTTGTCCTGCCCCAGGCTGTCGGGAGAGGGGTTCAAGCTGGAGGGGACAAACTGACTGAGACCCTGAAGCTGGCAGCTTCACTGAGGGGCATGAGGGCCTCTAGGGAGGCCTTGGTCCCAAACAGTTGGCAGGAAATCACTTTCTGGGTCCACTGCCCCCCCACCCGCCCTTCCATCCTTCCATCCTTGCCTCCCTTTCTCCTTCTTTCCTTCCTTCCCTCCCTCCCTGCCTTCTCTCTCTGCTCTTTTTCTATTTCTGTCCCTGTCTGTGCTGGTCGCTGGAAGCAGAGGGTGAAACGGAGCAGACACTGACTTTGTTGTTTCCATACCTACAGTCTAGCGCAAAGCAGCAGGTATCTTGCAAATAATCCAGAGAAATGGCGTCCAGTAGAACTTTCTGTGTTCTGTATCTGAACTGCTCACCACAGTAGCCACTAGATGTGTGTGACCTGGGAGTTCTTGAACCATGGCTATCGAGGAGCTGAATTTTTAATTTTATTTCATTTAAATTAATTCAGATGTAGAGAGTCCCCCGTGACTAGGGGCTACTGCCTCAGACAGCCAGCACGGATCTAGTCACAACTCCTTGACACCAGGCTGTCACTTCCGCACGGCACATGTCTTTATCCAAATGTGTGAGTTCAGTTTTTCATACTCTGTCTCTCTGAGATGGCATTGCCTTAATCTGGTGTCCTTGAAAGCAGGTCGTGAGATAAAGGCTTGCCGTCTGGTAGCTCGGTGGGGAATGAGACCCTAGAGATAACCAAGAGCGGCTTCTCCTGCCTGCCCCCAGCCTGGCTCCTGCTGCTGGCGCCGTGACTGGCACCTTGCCTGTTAGTACACTGGCATGAGGAGCCGAAAGGACCAGTAGAGGGCTGAGGCCTAAGACGGTGGAATCTTTAGTTTGTCCCCTGGTGGAAGAATCCCTGGGGGAACCAGGCCTCTCCCTTGACAAAGCCCGAGGTTCGGGGATGACCCAGGACCGGTTCTACTTCTTGGGCCGGTGTACTCCCCTTGGTTCCCGGACCGCTGTGTTCTTAATATCAGGGACACGGCCCCGTGTGTCGGAGCCTGTCTCCCACCCTCTGGCGTTGAAGGGACCTGCCACTTACGGTTCATAAGATTTTGAAGAGATGAGCCACGAGTGTCTGAACAGAATGAAAGTTCCATGAAAACAAAATTCTTGTCTCTGTGGGTCGTTATTCTATTTCCACTCCCTAGAACAGTATTGGACTAAAAATAGGAATTCAACAAATAGCAGAATAAATAAAGTGAAAAATTTTTTCAAGTGGAATTTAATATCTGTAAAATGTGCTATAAAGCAAATATTTTCAAAAAAGTGTAGGACTCTCACTGGGCTGTGTGGATCAATAAAAAGAATAGAAAGTCTAGAAAGAGATGAAGGTAGATATAAGTTTCTCTGTCTAGGTATACCTTTTTTTTTTTAAACAGTATAAATACATTTTTTTAATCTCTTGTCTTCTGACTTAAAATACAACTGCATGAGGCAACAATATCAAACTGTGATAATGGGCTTATAAAATATAGAAATATAATTTGTGTGACAACTCTAGCAAAAAGAAGAGGAGAGAACAAAGTTATAGATGAACAAAGTTTTGTCGATGTTTGTCATTAAGTTGGTATTAAGCCAAACTAGATTTTTATAAGATGTTAATTATAATTTCTATAGCATTACTAACAAAATTACTTTATATATAAAAGATGTATAAAGAAGTTAAAAAATTAAAATGGTACACTACAAATATCTGTGTAACACTATAAAAGATAGTAATGAAAGAATAAATGAATAAAAAAACAAATGGTAAAAGAGCAGACATAAATCTCATACCTCCTTTTTCTTTAGATCAGTATCAGCATTCATATTAAAAACATCCTTTCCAGCATCCTCATAACATTTGTCCATGGTGTTTCCATCACCTGGAATACCTTCTCCCCTTCCTTTTCTGTTACACTTAAATTCTATCAATCTATCAAGACCAATGCAAGTTACAGCAGAAAAATTAGAGATGGAGCAATTGGCAACCATTCCAGAAAATGATGGTAGACCCATGTGGGTCTACCCATTTGTGTCTACCAAAAGTGATGGTAGACCCATGTCTCTCTTCTTCTACCATAAACTTGAGATGCATTAAGAATCTTAAGGTAAAACAGTAAAGCTATAAATATACTGGGAGGGAATATATTTATTTATATAATTTCTGAGTGGATAAAAATCTTCCCAAGCAATGTCGCATGCATCAGGAGCCATAAAGGAAATGATGGGGCTTTTTGCTATAAAAACCCTACAAACAAAGTCAAAATACAAAGAATGAACTGAGAAAAAGTATGCACCATAAAAAATAGTTCTAACTCAATATACAAAAATCCCCTTGCAAATCAACAAGACAAAATATCTGCAGAGATATGGAAAGAAAACTTATAGAAGAGAAAGTTCAAATTTCCAATACTTCTATGAAAAAAATTTAATGTCAAATTTAATGTCAAAGGATGCCAATTAATCTAAGATTACAATTTTCAAATATTAGATTGGAAAAGCTTATGAAATGATGAAAATACCTATAAAAGGTTGTAAATACCACTGAGAGTTCAGGGAATGAGCAATCTTATGTATTGCTGGTGAGACAGCAAATTGGGAAAATATCCTGGAGGCAAAGTGGGCAACATTCATTCATTAAACAAATATTTATGAAGCTTCTCTGTGTGCCAGGCACGTGGCAAGAACATACTGCTCATCTTTGCTTTCATTTCACATCCAGTGTGGTGGGGAGATAGACATAAAAGAAGAAAGTATACAAACAAGTTTGTAATTACTGCAGTTGTAGAATGCACTTATAATGTGTTTAACAAGGGGTCCTAACCTGGTCAGGATGACTGGGGAGACTTCCCTAGCAGGTAATTCTGCAGCCAAGTCTAGCACGATGAGAAGGATTTAGTGAGGAGAATGGAGGAAAACTGTTTTAGGCAGAGAAAATGACAATGTGCACGTTCTGACGAACTCCGGGGTTCTCCCCATCCTGCACCTGTCACTCCGGGAATGCTCTGGCCCCTGCTTGTGTTTCCTGACTCAACTCCTGATTCCAGAGCTGCTACAGTATAGTATCTCCAGTAGCCAGTTTTCACCTCAAAATTATTGGATTATCCGAGAAACTAAAAAGTGTGTCTCACAAAGGAAGTCAATAGAGAAAAACTCTTGAGTGGACACAGATTTCAAATTTAGTAGTTATGTACTTCAAAGCAGCTACTCTAAATTCAAAGAATTAAAGAAAAACATGTTTAGAGAAAAACATGTTCAAGGAATTAAATGAAAATAACTTGCCAATGAGTGAACAGATAGGGAACCACCACAGACAAATGAGATCTTAACGGAAGTTCTTGAGTTGAAAAGGACAATAACTGAAATTTTAAAAAAAAATTCACCAGATGTGCTCCAGATGAGATGGCAGAAGAAAGGATCAGTAAACCTGAAGGTAAATCAACAGAAAGTATTCCACTCAAAGAAAGGAGAGAAATAGGATTGGAAGGAAAAAAAAAAGAATAGAACTTCAGAGGCCTGAGAGACAATATCAAGTGGTCCAAATGCATGTCTTTTCTCCAGAAGGAGAGGAGAAAGATATCAGGGCAGGGAAAAAATGAGGAAAGGAACCCTCTCAATATTAATGGAAAATTTAACTTAAATATCCAAGCAGCTCAAAAACCCAAGCAGGGTAAACACAAGCAAAAGCATTTCTAGGTAAATCACAGTCAAAGTCTGAAAGCCAGAGGAAAAGGGAAAGTCTTGACAAGTTTGGAGAAAAGGCAAAAACCCAGCTTGTTCCGTGAAGGGGAACTGTGATAGGGTTAATACCTGACTTCTCACCAAGAAACAAAGAGACAGGTCCAGAGGTTACCTCACTTATTTATTGATGTTGTTGTTCAGTCACTCAGCTGTGTCTGACTCTTTGTGACCCCCACAGACTTATCTATTAAGATCCTCAAAAGTGGATATTAGTGAGAGGGGAAAATAATATTTAGTAACAAACTAAACAGGAATTCCCTAAAACTGAAGAAAGATGTGAGAGTTCAGATTAAAAATGCTCAGTGAACATCAAGCAAGATAAATAAATGAACAAAAAGAAAAATCTCAACATTCCATACCAAGGTGCGCCATAATGGAATTGCAGGACATCCAGGAAAGAGAAAAAAAAATCTAAAATTACTACACTACTAGTTTTTTAAAATAATTATACAAACATTATAAAGGTATTATATATTACAAAAATCACTTATAAAAGTTTATAAGTACCAGCTAGGTCAGAGTAGAAGTCAAGCTGTAGAAAACTGACTATTGGGCAAATGATTTTTGTCCATAACAATGCAAATGAATTTTTTATAGTAGAGCTACAATTGTATTCTGTCTCATAGTAAAGATAATCCAAAACAGTACTTTATAGGACATTAACAAGTTTTGTACCTATCAGCAAATTCATTTCAGCATTTCTGATTGCCTACATATATGTCTCTCTTTCAAATTCCCCTTTGAACTGTTTCTCATGTATTACTGGTTCCTGTATTAATTACTGAGTTAAGCAAAACCTTAGGTGTGTTCCTTTTCTATTTGCATGAGGATCATGCTTTTAAAATTTTAATTCTTTTAGTTCGCCGACCAGGAATTGAACCTGCATGTCCTGCAGTGAAAGCTCAGAGTCTTAACCACTGGACTGCCAGGGAGGTCCCGTGAAGATCAAGCTTTAATCTCTTTAAAAATCATTCTTTGTCTACAAGAAGCTGAATTCGGAATATATGATATTTAAATACAAAAAGAGCTCCTACACAGAAAAAAAGGAAAACACAAATTCACTTAAAAGTGAACAAACCTGTTAAACAGAGACGTGGCCTCATCACTATTCAGAGAAAGTACACTCGCAACAGGAATTCATCATTTTTCACTCACAGCAGCTTTCCAAGGGCCTGAAATCACGGTCCACGGAAAACTGACCAAGAAGTGGAACAGGGCCTGGGAGTGGTGAGGGGCTGGCCGGGGGCAGACTCACCTGTGAGGTCTGAACATCTTAGAAAGAGCCTCGGGCTGCTGGGTGGGGGTGACACCGGCGGTACCCCAGGGGAGGGATGGCATGGCTCAGATCTAGATGGTAGCAGAGACGACGCCCAGAGAAGTCCAGGTGATGTGGGACGCCTGCCTGTGGTCTGAGAGTAACCCCGGGGGCCTGCAGGGAAAGTTCAGTCTCCTTATGCCACGGGTGAGTCAGAGGTCAAAAGCCACGGAGCTGGGATAAACAAGGTCCTGCTGCACAGGTCCGTCTAGTCAAAGCTACGGTTTTCCCAGTGGTCACGTTTGGATGTGAGGGCTGGACCACAATGAAGGCTGAGCGCCAAAGGATGTTTTTCCCCCAAGAGGGAGAGGGACATGCTGGCTGCTGGAGGGAAGGGGGGCCAAGGGAGAGGCAGGAGAGGCAGAAGGCAGTTGCCACCGAGGCAGAGGCCGTGGCCAGGACCCGGGTAAGCAGAGGGGGGCTGGTGCAGAGGGCAGGGTGTGGACCTCACAGGGCGTGGACCCTGCACGCGGCTTTGGTGGCAGGGTGACAGGGCATGCTACCGAGAAGAAGGCGGGCGAGGCAGCGACTTGCCCCGGGTCAAGGGACTGCTTCTACCACCCCCCGCCCCAGCACCTGGGACGCTGACTTATCCGTGTGACGATCTGATGGGCTGGGGCAGCCCCGTGGGAAGACAGCTGGAAGGACGTCTGGGCTCAGAAACACACAAGTTCTGACAAAGAGCTCCACCAGGGCAGTGGCGCGGGCGCCACTTCCGGGCGCCCAAGGCTGCAGGTCTCGGCCAGAGCCCAGAGCCGGGGTAAAGGAGGCCAATCCCAGCAGGTCCCGCCCTTCCATGGGCGCCGGTGGGAGGCAGAGGCTGACTCAGGCCCTGACTCAGCAGGGCTGCCGCTGGGGTGATGGAGGGGGTCCCCCGGGGCCCCAGGCCACCCTGAGCACCCTTTCCTGGGCGTGTTCTGGGAATGCCTTTTAGAGGTCCTAAGTGGAGCCTGTGGCTTCCTTCCTCTTGGAGTTCAAAGACATTTTCTGGGCTGATCCCGCGGCCTCTGAGCTCAGGGCTTGCCCCTCGTGGAGCTTGAAAGGAAATCCTTCACCATCTTCAGCGTGATGAAATTGGTTCATGGTCACCCCGATCTCATTCACTCGTTCACGTGTTCATTCATTAGTTCCTCCCTTCCCTCCTTCTCCCGTGTGTTCACCGTGGGCCTGCTGGGCCCTGGGATGCTGTGAGATGGAGGAGACGTGGGCCTGCCTGGGAAGCCCGCGGGGAATCTTTCTCCTGCAGCAGCAAAGCCGTAAGCGGCGGAGAACCCTGAGCTAGGACCATGGGCCGGGGAAGGCCTCTAAAGACCTCAGCTGAGAGCAAAGGAATGACTTGGGGAAAGGGCAAAGGAGGGTTTTGGGGGTACAGGTGGAGGTGAGTGGGATGTGTGGTCAAATTCTACGGGCCGTGCGGGTGGCTGAAGCCGGGGTGTGAGTGGAGGAGACCCCGGGCGGGGACTGCACTCGGCGAGGCCTGGGGAGTGGAGGCTGGGGGCCTGGGAGGTCAGGGCGCAGGTAAGGGCAAGGGTGGGGAAATGGGAAGGGGTTCAGGGGGCGCCAGGCTGGCACCGTGGAAGCGCGGCTTCCCCAGACCTGCAGCAGGAGGCAGGAGGGACGTAGCTGGGGCTGGGGGCTGAGGGTGAGGGGCCGGGGGCACAGCGGGGGCAGCTGGACAGGAGAGGCCCCTGGGGCAGCGCCTCCCTGCGGGGGCTCCGAGCTTCCTCGGCCCTAGCCTCCGAAGGTCTCCCCGCAGCGTGCTCAGGCCCGGGCCCTGGCCCCTCCGCCTCTAGAGGTGGAGACCCTCCTGGCCCGAGGTCATGGCTTCCCCGGACTGGCTACAGAGACGCTGGCAGCCCCGTGCACAAGGTCTGACCGACTGCAGTCAACTCCTGTCCGCGCTGGTGGCCCCTCTGGTTCTAGAGCTCTGGCTGGGTCAGTCCTCGGTCCAGGCCTGCATCCTTGCCCTCCCGGCCACAGTGGCCACCCCGGGCCATCATAAACTGATATCCTGGTCCCCAAAGTCCGCCCCGAATAGCTCCCCCCGACTGCCCACACTGCCCCCACCCCAGTGCCCACCCCCAGGGGTGGGGCTGAGACTCAAGCAGAGAGGGCGGCTCAGACCAGGCCAGGGGTGCTGGGGACCGCCCCACCCGCAGCAGAGGCACAATCGAAGTGTCAGCAAGGGGCTTCTGGAGGCCTGAGAGCTGTGATTTGTGCAGACTCCTCGCTCGGAGACCCGTCCCCATCTCCACACACCCCTGCACACCCCAAGGCCCAGTAACCAAAACGCTGGCAGAGACCGCTGGGGAGGCAGGCCCTGGCTGCCCCTAAGTCTTCCCAGGAGCCAGCCCTGAACCATCCACTTGTGTAAGCCCGGCTCACTTGGGAGGGGACCCCAGGAGACATGAGGAGGGTGTGAAGGAGGGTGGCAGGGAGGGGACCCAGCTATTACGGCCGGTGTCATCAGGCGCGTCACATCTGAGGCTGCTGGGGCTCAGTCCCCGGGCCCCTGGGGAGTGCTGGGGGCCGGGGGTGGGCACAGCTTGGTATGGCCCCGGCTGGGGGCAGTCAGCTGCCCGCTCCAGGCATGCTTGAGTGGGGGGCCGCTTCTGGGCATCTGGGCTTGGTCTGACTTGGGGCCAGAGACAACGTCTGTCCGCAGAGGCAGCAGAGACACCCTCCGGGGGGCTGCCCCTGGGAGGGGCAGGAACTCCATGGGTGTATCTCCGCTGACACCCTGGTCGCCCAGCTCCTCGCCCAGCGACGGAGGGGCATCCTATTTCTTTATCTGAGGAGCTTCTGCCGGCCCCCAGTCACCTGGGACCCTCAGCCAGGGAGCCTAGCCGTGCGCAGGGCAGAGCTGGGGAGGGAGCGTCCGCCCCGGCCCCCAGCCCCAGCGCGCCCCCCAGGTGTCCGAGCGGCAGGTCGTGGGGCTGGCAGCTTGAATCCAACGGCCCGGTCTGAACCAACGTTCCGCCCGCCAGGCCCGCGGGCTGCCCTGGGCGCCCGGCAGCCAGCCTTTGTCCTGTCGTCACAGGCGCCGCGCTCCGGGCCCAGCTTGTTTCCCAGGCCAAGCCGGGCAGGCAGGAGCCCCGCAGCCGTGGCACCAACACAGACCACCTATCCCGCCCCGCTCTGCGCTCTGCCCAGCCACTGTCTCAGACTCTGTGGACCTCCTGGCGCGCTGGCCCAGGCCCAGCCGCGTTCCGGGCAGACCGGGACTTGGCCCCGCCCGCCCGCCTGGGGACCTCAGCTGGGCCGCTGCAGAGAGAGCCAGGGGAGCCCCAGGGGTCCCCTCGCCTGCTCCTGGCGCTCAGGGCTCCGAGGATCGCGGGTACTGGGGGCTCTTTCCTCTGCCATGTGCCCCCCACTTCTTCTCTCCAGCCGCTCACCCCTGGGGCCTGGGCAGGGGGCCAGCTCAGAGCCTTGCTCCCTGATCAGAACTGCCCCAGTATGAGACAGGCTGTCTTGAAAAGTGGTGAGCTCCCCATCGTGCTAGACGAGGAACTGCTAGAGAAGACTCCTGGAGCCGCTCTAAGGGAGTCCCAGTGTGCGTGGAGAGTAAGTGACTGAATGAACGGGCGTGGGAAGGGCTCTTTCACTCCTTAGTTCATTGTCTCATTCTTTTGTTCAGTGAACACCAGTGGTGTCCACCTTTGGGCTAGTCCACGGGCAAGGGCTGGGCAGGTAATGGTCATTACAGTCACGGCTGCTGCCTTCATGGCAGGCAGAGGCCTGTGGATAAGCGGACTTGGGGGAAGACACACATATTCGGCCCCCAGTCAGGCAGATCGGGAGCCCAGAGGAGTCCCAGAGGTTAGGAGTTCAGTGCTGGATCCTGTTGGTGGGGAAACCGAGGCTCAGGGGGTGACCATGCCACCCGGAACCTGGGTCATGCCCCAGAGCTTCGGGTCCACGGTCACCCACGCTGCAAAGGCCCTGGAACTTCTGAGGGAGGGAGCCCCTTCTCCAGATTTGGGGAGAGGCCTGGGAGCAGCGCCATGAATGAGGCTGAACGTTGGGTATTTATTCAGCAAGGCCCCTGAAGAACTGGGCACACGTCAGGCTGGGCTGAGGACCGCCACGAGCATCTGAGGAGACTCTGCTCCTGGGACAGTATTCCAGGTTAGGACAATCTTGCTTCCCAGGTGGCTCCGTGGTAAAAAATCCACCTGCAGTGCAGGAGACCTGGGTTTGATCCCTGGGTCAGACCCAAGGAGCCACCAGCACCCCCAGACCCGAGAGGAGAGGACAGAGACCTCACCTCCCCACGGGAGGAGAAGCAGGGCGTTGGCAGCCATATTTAGCACTGCCACACGACTGCCTATTCCTAGCCTCCAATTTCTTCCTCTGCGCTTTGAAACCTGCCGTCGGCCAAGCGAATGAAAGTTGCTCAGTTGTGTCCGACTCTTTGTGACCCCATGGGCTATAGAGTCCATGGAATTCTCCAGGTCAGAATACTGGAATGGGTAGCCTTTCCCTTCTCCAGGGGCTCCAGAGGATCTTTCCAACCCAGGGATCAAACCCAGATCTCCCACATTGCAGGCAGATTCTTCACCAGCTGAGCCACAAGGAAAGCCCAAGTATACTGGAGTGAGTAGCCTATTCCTTCTCCAGTGTATCTTCCTGACCCAGGAATCGAACTGGGGTCTCCTTCATTGCAGGCAGGCTCTTTATTAACTGAACTATCAGGGAAGCTGCCGTCAGCCAGGGCTGGGCTTAAATCTTAAGCCAGAACACCAAACCTTCCTAATAACTCCTACCCTTAGTAGCACTTTCTGCTCACACACACGCCCTTGGTTAGGCCCCTTTCTAATGGATAAGGAGGGTGGCCCTGAGCGTGAAACTCCTCACCCTGCCTGTGTGTGTTCTCTTTTGGCTCAGAGCTACCCTGTGAAACATTTCAGAGGAGGGGGGCATCTCACCTGGAGTTTTGTAGGATGAGTAGGAGCTCTCCAGACAGAATTTGAAAGAAGGTGTGACAAGCTTGGGCAAGCACACAGTTAGGTGTGGCTGGAGGCCGGAGTCTCGCTTCCCGTGGAGCAAGGAGCTTTTAGTGGGGATGTGCACCAGACAGCCCTGACTCTAACCCCAACCAATCTGGCCCCACCTGCGTGAAGACTGGCAGCTGGCCCAGGACACGCTGGTGCTGGTGCTTGCCCACCGGCATCCCCCAAAGCTGGTCTGCCTGTCTTCTCTGCGTTATGTGGTTTCAAGAGTCCTTCTAAGCATTCTCTGGGGTAGGTGGGTGGGCGCTGTTAGCCCCATTTCACAGATGAGAAAACTGAGGCTCTGAGGGATTCCTCTGGAATCCAGGTGGAGTGGGAGTGCTGGGACCAGGGATTGGGAGCTCCTCTGGTCTGCCCCACACCCTCACATCCTTCGGGACTGACCTCAGGCAGGGCGGGAAGTTCTTCCTCTCCCCCCAGCACCCCAGCTGTCTCCGCAGCTCCCCACCCCTCTCAGCCCTGACCACATGGCCCAGAAAGGCCGATTCAGAGCCAGCTGCAGCCAGCCGGGCCTCTGGTTTAGATCAGCAGGCAGCGGAGAGCCTGGTCACGTGCTCACTCATGTCCACTGCTCCTTGGGGCCATGGGCGGGGGAGGGCGAGAACTCGGAGGGAGAGGTGCTGGATGAGGGGAAACCAAGGCCTCTGCCACTAGCTTGGGCCCGGCTTCCCCTCCCGTCCAGTCCTTCGGTTCTGGCTCTTGAAAGCCTTCCACCACCCGCCAGGTAGCCAGCCAGCCCTGGGGCCAGTGCCCTGCTGCCTGCCTGCTCCCGCCTGGCCCGGTCACCCCGAAGAGCTGACAAAAGCCAGCTGCCCTCCCAGCGGTCGCCCGGCAGGCAGACACCCGGAGGCGTGACGCCCGCCCTGGTCTGGCACCGGAGGCTGCCAGGAGGGCCCTTGGAAAGCTCCACTCCACTCCCACTCCCAGGGGCTCAGCAGCTCCTTTCCGGAATGGCTTCCCGATGAGGTCATGCCGCTCGGAGCGAGGGAGGAGGCCGCCGGGAAATGCTGCTGGCCGGGGCCCCAGTTCGCCTGGAAGATGGCTGCCCGTGGCCTCCCGGCCCCACCGCCCAGTAGACCCGACAGGGCCCCGCGGGGAGAGGACGCGGGGATGGGGTGCTTGGTGGCCTCGCCTGGGGCGGCCAGGACCCGGGACGTTCGTTCCTCTGCTGGCCTCGATGCCGCAGCCTCAAGGCCTCACTGAGCCCAGAGCCGGGCCTGGGACCGCCGCGGCGCCCGTGGGGAGCTGAGGCTGGCTAGGTGGGAGTGGACGCTCACTGGGCCACGAGGGAGGGAGGGCCCTGGCCGACCCGCAGGCTCCGACCTGCCAGGCTGCGTGTTCCTGGACCGCGAGTCCCTTCCGGCCACGGGGCAGAGAGCTCGAGGCTGCCCGCCTTCCGGGGCTGGGGCTGAGCGGGCCCGTGCGGAGGTTGGCTGGGGCCCACCCTGGGGCCCCTCCACCCACGTTCCCCTCGAAGCCAGGCCCCCTTCCCTGCAAAATGGGACCTGCCCGCAGGGAGCTGGGGAGACACGGCAACTGAGTGTAGGAGTGTCCCCAGAGGTGACTCCCCTCCCCACCAGCGGAGGCCGCAGGAACTGGCTGACCCCGCAGCCCCGGGGCCTCTCACGGGGAGAATGGACTTTAGTATCTGATACAGCCCCACGAGGGCCGGCGAAGCAGGGCTCACAGAGGCCTCCTCGGGTCCTCCCTGGGGCCTGGGAGCCGGAGGAGGTCACCTCCGCTGCGCGGGGCCCAGCTGGAGGCCTGGCAGGACCCCTGCCCTTGGCGGCTTGGGGATGCTGGGGGACGCTCTCGCGCAGAGCGAGAGAGCAGCCCTCGGCGGCGTCTGCAGCCCGGGGCTCTGTCTCCGCCTCCGATGGGCCGTGTAGCGTCAGCCAAGCCCAGCTCCCATCTGCAGACCGGAGGCTTGTCCACCCCCGGGCCTGACGACCCAGGACCAAGGCCTCGCTGCTATGCGGGGGCAACCGGTCTCTGGGTTTCAGCTCGAATGTCTGTGTTGGAAGAGACCCAGCGGCCATAGAGGAGCGCCCGGTGTGCAGAGGACGGCCGGGTGCGGGAGTCAGCAGCAGGGCCAGGATCCGAGCCCAGCCCCCTCTGCTGGCCCTGAGTGACCCAGCTGGGCCTCCTTGTCCCCCGCCAGCCTCCCCTTCTGGAAGCACAGGCTCCCGGAGCGGATATGCTCCCCTCTCCTGCCCCCTGGTGGCTGAAGTCACACATGGCGGTCCAAATCCCTCGCCCAGCAGGGTGGAGTACCCATCAGTTCTGTTCAGTTCAGTCGCTCAGTTGTGTCCGACTCTTTGCGACCCCATGGGCTGCAGCACGCCAGGCCTCCCTGTCCATCACCAACTCCCGGAGTTCACCCAAACTCATGTCCATTGAGTCGGTGATGCCATCCAACCATCTCATCCTCTGTCGTCCCCTCTCCTTCTGCCCTCAATCTTTCCCAGCATCAGGGTCTTTTCCAAGGAGTCAGCTCTTCACATCAGGTGCCCAAAGTATTGGAGTTTCAGCTTCAGCATCAGTCCTTCCAATGAACACCCAGGACTGATCTCCTTTAGGATGGACTGGATGGATCTCCTTGCAGTCCAAGGGACTCTCAAGAGTCTTCTCCAGCACCACAGTCCAAAAGCATCCATTCTTCAGCGCTCAGCTTTCTTTATGGTCCAACTCTCACATCCATACATGACCACTGCACCCACCTATTACAGACACCCACAGACGTGTAGCACCCATGGTCTGGGGCGCCCACAGGGACACAGCTGCGCTCCCTGAGAGCCCTGGTCAAGAGCACCACTGTGCCCCCCCAGGGCATGGTACAGACAGGAGGTACCTGGCTCTCATCTACCCCTGTGCCCTGGAGCAGGGGTCCCCAACCTCTGGGATCTAATACTCGATGATCTGAGGTGGAGCTGATGTAATAATAGAAGTAAAGGGCACAGTAAATGCAATGTGACTGGATCATCCCAACGCCATCCCCCCATCCCTGGTCTGTGGAGAAATGGTCTTCCTTGAAACTGATGAAATGGTCTCCCATGAAACTGATGAAATGGTCTTCCATGAAACTGGTTCTTGACACCGCAAGCTGAGGGACCACGGCCCTGGAGCCTCCCGTCTCAGGCGGGGCGTGTGCAGGGAGGCGGGGGCCGCGTGAGCCTGCAGGGGGCCCTGTGCAGCTGGTTGCAATTAGGAAAGCTGAGAAGTTATTGTTTGGGGTTAAGTCGAAACTGATCTCCCCAAGGTGACGGCCAGAC
This sequence comes from Cervus elaphus, assembly GCF_910594005.1. Taxonomy (NCBI): domain Eukaryota; kingdom Metazoa; phylum Chordata; class Mammalia; order Artiodactyla; family Cervidae; genus Cervus; species Cervus elaphus. The sequence goes on from NC_057836.1 coordinate 3,896,943, forward strand.
ACCTCAAGGGTGTGTTCCCCTGATGGAGCCCCTTGGGCACCAGGAAGCAGGGCCCCTGGATTCCAAGGACGTGAGGAAAGAGGACAGTGAGGGTGCCACTGCCCCCCCCCCCCCCAGGGCTGGTCCGGCGGGAACAGCAAGGCATGGGGGTCTCCATCCCACCCTCCAAATCCCAGCTCCGTCCGCCTCTCACCGAGGCTCTGCCCTGGCCCGGCTTCACAGTCGGTCAGCCCGGCCCTGCCTGGCCTCCACGGGGGTCTCCCCAACCGTTCCTCTGCCTCTGTCCACCACCTGAGCAGTTTTCTTAAAATTTCAAATGGCCCAGTCCTGACCCCTGGCCCTGGGGGAGGCCTCACAGTACCCCTCAAGGCTTCCCTAGTCCAGTCCCCACCTTGCACCTCAATTTCCATGGCTTCTGACACCGTCTTCCTTTGTTTGTCCTATGACAGCTGAGGGGCATTTCAGCCCATTTCACAGATGGAGACACTGAGGCCGGGGAGCAGAAGGAGTATTCAGAAGGTCCCAGGGTGAAGGTGGCAGAGCCAGGCCTGAGTGCAGGGTCTGAACCCCCATCTGGGGCCACCAACCCCCTCCTCCCTCCCAGTGTCCACCAGATAGAGGCTCATGGGACCCAGGAGCTGGGGGGCAGGGGGGTGCGGGTCTGCCGCCACCTCCACCAAGGGACACAGCCCGGCTCTTGGCCTTGAGTGGCCTCCAGCGCACGGGGCAGCCAGGCTGCAGGGGGCCTGGAAACTTGACCATGGCTGTTTATTCAGCTGTCTGAGTTGGCGCCGGCTCCCCCACTGGGCCTTCTGGAGTTAAAACAGTCGGCCCTGTCCCCACCGCCAGGCAGTGACCTGCTCAGAGCCGGAGTCCCCTGTGGGCGGTTTGCAGGACCCCGGGGGCCACCCTCTCCGAGCCAGAGGAAGCATCTCCCCTCCCCGTCAGGCAGAGTCCCTGTGAAGGAGAAGCAGAGAGCATCCTTGGTTTGGGTTGCGGAACATTTAAAGAAGGGACGTGGGCGCAGAGCTGAGGACTAGCTGCCGGGTTTGAGCAGTCCTCTGGGGCTGGTGGTGGAGGGGTGAGGGGGGGACTGGGTCCCAAACCTGGAGCCGGCTGCCGGGAGAGGACCCCCCATCCTGAGTCCTGCTGGGGCGCCTCCCATTGGCTAAGCCCAAAGGGACGTCAGCGCTCAGGGAGACTGTCGATGCCTCCCTCCACCCAGGTCAGCCTCTGGGAGGATGGAGTGGGCGGAGAGTGGGTCTGCAGATGCGAAGAGAAAAGGGGGCAGCAAGCCCCCCGAGGAAGGGAGCCTGTGCCTGTGGAACATTCCTCATGGGGCTGGGAGTGGGGGCAGCCACGGTACTTTCCTGCAACTGAAGCACAGGGAACACCGCTTGGAGCCAAACCCAAGGATGAAGCTCTGTGGCCTTTCTTTAGAAGCTTGCTGATGTCCCATCCAGGGGCGACATCTAACTCCCCTCCCCTCGGGTGTAGCGGGAGGCCCTGATGGCCCCGGTGAGTCCAGAGTGTGGAAGGGCACCGGTGGGGGCGGCGGTTCAGAGGCTGGGCTGTGACTACCCCAGCCTCCGCCTGGCTCTCTCAAGCACCAGCTCTAGGAAACCAGCGGGTGAGAGCCACCACGTGCAGGGGTCGCAGGTGAGAGCTGACACTGCCTGACGTGTGAACGAGGCTGCCTGCCCCGATTCCAGCCCCCCGGGGGGCCCTGAGCCACCTCCAGCAAGGCCCCCGACCTGGTGGAACAGAGGTGAGGCATTCCCACTGAGCCCAGTTCAAATTCTGGACCCAGGGAGCCCCTGAGGGTGATAAACCGACCGCGACAAGCCCCCGTCTTCTGAGGCGACCTGTCAGCAGCTCACCCAGCATCTGGAACAGGCATGAGACATAAGTTGGTCCTTTCTGCACTGGAAATGAAGGGATTTCTGCACTGTCTATGTGGACAGTGTTGAACCACCAGCTTCTCTCTCTTTACTCCGAATGTCGCCTTCTAACCTTCACGGGCGCCCCACTGCTGGAGTGCAGGGAGGCAGGGAGCAGGCCCCGGGCAGGGCAGTGGTGGGGAGGGACAGGGGGGAGGATAGGGGTGGCAGCGCCCGGGAGTCAGGCGGAGGCGAGTCCGCCAGCACAGCCCCAACCTCCGGAGGCCCCCAGCTGGGATGACGGGGTGACCAGGGGCTCCGTGTTCCCATCACAGGGTCACGGGATCAAGGGGTCAGCCGAAGAGGAGAGAGCGAAGGGGGCCGTGGAGTGAATCACCGGCTGAGGCTGAGGGGTGGTGCCCCGAGGACACACAGACCTGCTGAGCATGAACCTGCGTCGGCAGCCTGCCTCTCTTCTTCACCCGCAGGAGTGACAGGCGGGGGGCTGGGCCGGGGTCAGGTCAATGGGCTTGTGCTGACGGCCTGGCAAGCAGGGGCCATTGTGCCCCGGCGGCGTGATTCGGATTGAGCCCTGACGCCTCTGACTCTAACCATAGAGAACAACTTCTGTATGTCTCCACTTTGCCTTGTTGCCTTGGCTGCTGGGGAGCTCTGAACCAAAGCCGTGAGCTTATCTCTGGCTCCACTTAGACTAAACTCATTTTTAAAAACTTAACTGTATTTTTATTTATTCTTTTTTTTTGGGTCTTTGCTGCCTTTGCAGCCTTCTCTCTAGGCTTCAACAGTATATGAACAGAGAACTTCCAGATGTATGAGTTGGATTTAGAAAAGGCAGAGGAGCCAGAGATCAAATTGCCAACATCCACTGGATCATAGAAAAAACTAGAGAATTCCAGAAAAACATCTACTTCTGTTTCATTGACTACACTAAAGCCTTTGACTGTGTAGATCACAACAAACTCTGGAAAATTCTTCAAGAGATGGGAATACCCCACCATCTTACCTGCCTCCTGAGAAACCTGTATGCAGGTCAAGAAGCAACAGTTAGAACTGGACATGGAACAATGGACTGGTTCCAAAGAGGAAAAGGAGTACGTCAAGGCTGTATACTATTGCCCTGCTTATTTAACTTATATGGAGAGTACATCATGAGAAACGCTGGGCTGGAAGAAGCACAAGCTGGAATCAAGATTGCTGGGAGAAATATCAATAATGTCAGATATGCAGATGACACCTAACGGCAGAAAGCAAAGAAGAATTAAAGAGCCTCTTGATGAAGGTGAAAGAGGAGAGTGAAAAAGTGAATGTTTAAAACTCAGCATTCAGAAGACAAAGATCATGGCATCTGGTCCCATCACTTCATGGCAAATAGATGGGGAAACAATGAAAACAGTGAGAGACTTTATTTTCTTGGGCTCCAAAATCATGACGGATGGTGACTGCAGCCATGAAATTGAAAGACACTTGCTTCTTGGAAGAAAAGTAACGATAAACCTAGACAGTGTATTAAAAAGCAGAGACATCACTTTGCCAACAAAGGTCCATCTAGTCAAAGCTATGGTTTTTCTAGTAGTCATGTATGGATATGAGAGCTGGACAATAAAAAAGGCTGAGTGCCAAAGAATTGATGGCTTCAAACTGTGGTGCTAAAGAAGACTCTTGAAAATTCCTTGGACTGAAAGGAAATCAAACCCGTCCATACTAAAGGAGATCAGTCCTGAGTGTTCACTGGAAGGACTGATGTTGAAGCTGAAACTCTGATACTTTGGCCACCTGATGTGAAGAACTGACTTATCTAAAAAGACCCTGACGCTGGGAAAGATAGGGGGCAGGAGGAGAAGGGGACAACAGAGGATGAGATGGTGGCACGGCATCACTGGCTTGACGGACATGAGTTTGAGTAAACTCCGGGAGTTGGTGATGGACAGGGAGGCCTGGCGCGCTGCAGTCCATGGGGTCGCAGAGTCGGACACGACTGAGCAACTGAACAGCTCCAATTGTGGCACATGGGCTTAGTTGCTCCCCGGCACATGGGATCTTGGTTCCTGGACCAGGGGTCGAACCCACGTCCTCTGCTTTGGAAGGTGGATTCTTAACCACTGGGCCATCAGGGAAGTCCCTTTCCCTTCATCTTTTGCCTCTGCTTTTCACACCATGCCCTGTGGCTTCTTGGTTGCATGACCAAATCCCTTCTGAGCGAGGGACCCCTGAGTCCTCCCTTCAGGTTCCTCGGTCCGCACAGCCCTGCAGGGGACCCCCTACCCATGAATGACATGGACTCCTGCCCTCGGGGAGCACGCCTGCCAGGCCTGGGATGTTCACACCCTCGGCCCCAACTCAGACCCCTTCTCCCCACCTCCCGGCCGGGTCCAGGCTGCCCCTCCACCAGCACGCCTGCTTCCTGGGGGTCAGCGCATCCAGCGAGGCTGCAGGATGGAAGGACTGGGCGGGCACAGGTAGCAGCTGCCAGCGTCTCTTCTGTTCCTCCTCCTGTTTCGCACGGTTTCATTTACTGATTCTTCACTGCGCGGGGTCTTGGTTCCTGCGCGGGCTTTCCTCGAGTTGCCGTGAGCCAGAGCGGCCCTCTCTAGGGGCCCAAGCTGCCCGCTGCGGTGACCTCTCTCGCCACGGAGCACGGGCGCTAGGTGCACGGGCTTCAGCAGTTGCAACACGTGGGCTCAGAAGGTGTGGTTCCTAGGCTCTAGAGCATGACTCAATACTTGTGGTGCCCAGGCTCAGCTGCTCCAAGGCACGTGGGATCCTCCCGGACCAGGGATCGAGCCGGGGTCCCCTGCACCGGTCGGTGAGCTCTTCACCACTGAAGCCGCCAGGGAAGCGCTCTCCTCCTGTTCTCATCCTCGTCTCAGCTCATTCGACCTGGCCCTCAGGCTTCTGAGTGGTGGAGGCAGCAAGCCCGCAGCAGAAGGACCCCAGCGCCCCACCCCTGACCGGTCCCCTCTCTTCAGAGAGGATGCCCCGCGGATGGCACCCCAGGCCTCCATCCCAAGGAACTCAGGCTCGCCAGGAGACAAGGTGATGGAGCAAGTCCTGGGGCTGTGAGAGCCTGTGGGGCGGGGGGCATCCGGAGAGGCTGCCTGGAGGAGGGGGCCTCACAGGTGAGACCTGAAGCTGAATGGGGTCGATTGGGAGAAGGGGGTGTGGGGGCGAGCAGGCGGGCAGGAGGCTGTGAAGAGCAGTCAAGACAGGTGGGTCCATGGCCCTTCTAATGCCAAGGAACTGAGATGGTCCTTCGAAGCTGGCCCTGGGGCACGGGGACCTGGGTCAGCGGAGGCAGGGCTCCCCTGTGCCTGGGGAGGAGGCAGCAGGCAGGAGGCTGGGGGAGCACCCTGAAGCTTCTGGGAGGAGGGTGTGCTGGGCTTTCAGACACTCACTTGGGGCACAGTTCTGACCTGATCGTTCAGTCGGGCCTGAGGACCCTCTGACCCAGGAGCCTGGCCCCCCTCGCCTGGGGGGGAGTGTGTCTTTCTCCCCAAGATTGGCACCGAACCCCGCCCCCACCCAGCCCCACCGTGCAGCAGCAGAGAGAATGGTGATGACTTGGGGGAAAGATAACGGATTCTGGCCAGATTTCTGATGTTAAAATAGACTTTGAAAAGTATGGCTGAGACAACAGTTTTGGAAGAAAAACAACAAAAGAAGCCTCTAGAAGCCAGCGCCCCAGCCAACATGGGTTCAGGCCTCAGACAATGGCTCTGGGGAGACGATCAGTTGGTGACCCTGAGCTGGCACAGCCTCAGGCATCCAGGGGCTTGGGGACCAAAGGGGTCCCAGACCCTCAGGACAGGGCGGGGAGGGCCGGGGTCCTCTGCCCCGGGAGCACAGTGAGTGCCGACACGTGCGGGCCCCAGCTCTGCGGAAGGTGGGGTGGGGCGGATCTGCAGTGGCCGTGCGAGCAGGTCCACCTTTTCAGATGCCCTGGGAGACCTGGGTTCGATCCCTGGGTCGGGAAGATCCCCTGGAGAAGGGAATGGCTCCCCACGCCAGTATTCTGGCCTGGAGAATCCCATGGACTAGTCCGCAGGGTCGCAAAGAGTCGGACACGCCTGAGCGGGTTTCACAACAGGGCTGGGCAGGGATGGAGGCAGGGGTGACCCCGGGGGGCACCCGGCTGGAAGGAGGACCTTGGAGTCTGCCTGCCCGGACAGAGGGCGTCTGAGGCTGGGCACCGCTGCGGTGAGGCTGCAGGAGTCAGATGCTACTGGAGAAGGAGGACTCTGAGCTGCCTCAGTTTACCCTGTTGACCAAGATACGCTGTGCTGTGTGCCAAGTTGCTCAGTTGTGTCCAACTCTGCAACCCTATGGGCCGCAGCCCACCGGGTCCTCCGTCCCTGGAATTCTCCAGACAAGAAGACTGGAGTTGGGGGTCTGCTCGAGCTGGAGCACCAGGTCCAAACAAATGAAATCTTCTCCCCTCTGGACGCAGCCATCTTTGTCTTTCCCTGGGGATGCTCAAGGTGGCGGGGGGCGGAGGGGGGGGAGTGCTCTGTGGTCCTGAGACCTGGGGGAGGGTAGACTCAGGCTGGGATGTCTGGGACCCTGCAGCCCCTATCCAGGGTGGGCACCATGGAGTCCAAGGAACACCAGGGTTCCCGGGTTTGACCTCTGTGCCGGCCCGCCCACCAAGCCCTGGTCCCGAGGTCTAAGGTCCAGTTCCCTGGGGACCAGAACTGAAGCCTCTGCGGCTGCACTGCCTCGGTGGAAACCTAAGAGCTGGATTCTTTCCTTCAGGGAGGAGGCTGTGGCCAGCCCCAGAGTCATTTCACTTGTAAATTAGGTCTTGGCTTTTCTCTCCTCTGGCTTTCCCCCCCTCCGCCTTGGCTGGGAGGTGACCATCTGCAGTATGGCCAGCGATGGGCTGGTCACCCCTCAGCTGGGTGACTCGACGGTTGTGGGAAGAGCTGGGAGGATGGAAGGATAGGGAGGGGGGCCCAGCCTGGGAGGCTGTGCTGGAGGCGGGGGCCTGCCTGTGGTGTCCAGCCTCCTCACTTTAGGTTTGGCCCTCCCTGCGGGGGGGCCCAGTTGGGTTGCCCTCCCCCAGCCCCACAATCCAGGCCCCTGGGCGTTGTCGGGGGACAGGGCGGGGGGTGGGGGGGGGGGGAGGCGGAGGTGCCCAGTGGCATCTGCGCAGACGCGGAGCCTGAGCTGGGTCAAGGTCCCCCAGGCCCCGCCTGCCCTGGGCAGGAGCCGCTTCCGGCCGCAGGGCAGACAATGTGCTGGCTGGGGAGCCGTGGCCCCTGGCCAGATCCCCCACCCCCATCCCAGCCGCACAGGAAGCCGGAACTCAGAAGACAGCGTGTCCTGGAGTGAACCCTCCGGCAGGCGCTGCAATCCAAGGCGTCTGATTCCCAGAGGAGGCGCCTCCAGTTGAATCCAACTGATTCCTTCCAGCCTTAAAATGACGAGTGGCCCCGGAGCCCTCCCGGGGGTGGGCTGGGGGTGGGGGGACTTCAGTCCTCGCCCTCAGGGTACAGTGAGTTTCTTCCTAACCATGAGGCCTTTGCACTGGCCGCGCCCTCTGCCCGCCACGCTGGCCTCCAGGTCCCTTCAAGGCCACCTCCTCCTGGTTGCAGCTGCAGGGGCCTCTCCTGGCCCACATCTCCCCTTCCTGTCCGGGTTTCACAGGCGGTCCTCCCCTCTTCCCTCACCCCAGCCCCCAACGCCGGCTCAGGCCTGTGCTGGACCTGTCTGCCTTGGTCCCTGCTCTTGCCAGTGAGTCTGGGTGAGTTCCCCCCAACCACCCAGACCCTGCGTCCACTGCCCACCCTCTCCAGGCAGCGCCTCCCTGCAGGCCCAGCTCGCGTGCTCCCCCAGCCCCCGCGCACCTCTGGTAGCACATGCGCCATCTCTGTGCTCATCTCTAAGGGGCCCAAAGGCTGGGGGCTGCGTACCCCAGTGACTGTCGGTGTCAAAGTCACGGACAGCCCCTTTCCTCTGCACCCCCAGGGCTTGTCCCTGGAGACAGGCCTGCAGACCAGGAGGCCGGCCCCTCTGAACCGGATGGAAGGAGCTGGGAGCCAAACTCTCCGAAGAGAGAGGCCCTGCTCCTCGGTGGGCCGTCCCGCCTCCCCGCCCCCAGCGGAGGACTGGCTCCTTCCCAGGCCTGCCGTCCCCTCGCCCTCGCCAGGCCCCCAGCCTCCCGGGCTCCTTTCTGCCGAGAGGCCCCCCAGGACCTCGAATCCCCTGCCCTGGGCCAGCTGGGCTCCTCACTGCCCGCGCTCGCCCCGCGGGCCTCAGGGAGCCCCGTCAGTCTGGTCAGCCTGTGGCTCTCGGCGTCTGAGGCCGCCTGAGACCCGCAGGGCTCTGGGCAGGGGGCTTGTGCAGCTCCAGCTGGGTCTCACCTCTCCTGCCAGACTTGGCTCCGCTTTTTATTTTCAGGGTGAAGGAGTTAACTTTTTGCTCACTTCTGCATTCTCCAAAACCTTTAGCATAAAACCTGGTACACACTAGGCCTGAGAAAGATGCTTGTTGGCTGACACAGGACTGAGGGAGGGAGCTGGGAGGACAGCGCGGCCCTCAGACAGTGAGGGGGCGTGTCTGTGCGTTGGGCTGTGTGTCTGGGTGTGTGTCTGTCCAGATGCCAGGCTGTGTCTCTGTGAGTGCGTGTGGGCGTATGTGTGTCTGTGTGAGTGTGTGTGCCTGTGTGAGTGTGTGTCTGTGTGTGTGTGTGAGTCTGTGAGTGTGCCTGTGTGTGTGTGTGTGAGTCTGTGAGTGCATGTGGGCATATGTGTGTCTGTGTGAGTGTGTGAGTCTGTGAGTGTGTGCCTGTGTGAGTGTGTGTCTGTGTGTGTGTGTGAGTCTGTGAGTGCATGAGTGTGTGAATGTGTGTCTCTGTGTGTGAATGCATGAGTGTGTGTGTGTCTGTCTCTTAGTGTGTGTCTGTGCATGAATGTGTGCATGTGAGTGTGTGTGCCTGTGAGCCTGTGTGTGAGTGTCCGTGTCTGTGTCTCTGATAGTGTGTGTCTATGTGCATGTGAGAGTGTGTGCCTCTGAGAGTGCGTGCCTGTGAGCATGTGAGCGTGCGTGTCTCTGAGTGTGCGTGCCTGTGAGCATGTGAGCGTGCATGTCTCTGAGTGTGTGTCTCTGAGCCCGTGAGTGTGTGTGCTCCACCGCCGCCTGGAGCACGCTAGACTTCACACTCGCTCTGCGGGTCTGCTCGCCTTGTGTCTCTGGAAGTTTCCCAGAAGAACTGATGTCCCCCAGTCTCTGCCTCCGTGGCCGCCCCTGACCCTGGGGGGGGTCTGCTGGCTTCAGGGGGTCTCCCTCCTGCCACTGAGCCCCTGAGGAAGAGCTCCGGGTATTATTCAGCCGTAGAAGCAGGAGGTGCCCGTCACACCACTAGGAGGCTAAAGAACAGTAACAATGAAACAGAAGCGCTGGTCACAGGAGAGGAGAGACTGGAGGCCTTGGGGTGCAGGGGGGAGGTGGCCAGTGCCATCACCGTGGACACCAGTTTGATGGCTCCTCAAAGGCAAAACATGGTGGGTGACCAGCAGTCCGTCCTGGGGTGCCCCAGGGACCTGAAGCAGAGTCCCTGGACGCCCCCCCTTCCCGGGCACATCCACAGCCACACCGGCCGGAAGACGGACACACCCCGGCGGCCCCAGCAATGAAGGGACGCACACACTGCTCCCCACGCTCACCCGGCCTCTGCTGTGTCCCTTTCGAGGTCCTCGGGGCGCTCACGTAGCCCCGTAGCCCCATGGGGCCCCCGCATCCAAATGGTCATCCCGCCTCAGTCTCCCCGCCTGGGGGGAGGAGCCCCCTCCCCAGGCCCCCCACCATTCACCTCCCAGCCCCCCCGGCAGCACCCCCAGGGAGGGGCCTGCCCGATCTCAGACCTCAGCCCTCCACGAGTCTGCCCCACAGCGCCCTGCCTCAAGCCCCGCCGGTCCGGAGCCACAGCCGTTCCCGGCCGCAAGGCGCCCTCTGGTGGGAACGCTGGGGGATGTCAGGGACTCCGGAGGAACCCAGAACTGGGCTGGACCCCCAAGGTCAAGGGCAGGGGGCTGGGGCTGTCTGGGGACGGAGACCAGCCCGCGCGAATCCTAGGGACCGGGGCGGGGATACTCTTGGTGGGGCGGTGGAGGGGACAGAGACCTGTGACTTGTCAGGAGTGAATGTTGCTCTTGCCCCCACAGTTCAGATGGAGCCAGGAAGGGAGGTGTCCCCAGGCCCCTCACTCAAAGGACCCGCTTCCCCCGCCTCACCTCTGCCGCCAGGCTGGGGTCACCCTGCCATCCCGGGCAGCCCTCCTTGCCCAGGGGGTTCCAGGCCTCCCCAGCCCCCAGCCTGCCCGGCTGCAATCACCCAACCCTGATCCTGACTCCCCCTAGAGGAGAGGGAGGCCCCTGCCCTCCACACTAAGGCAAAGAGGCTCCAGAGCCCAGTACTGAGGGCCAGCCAGGAAGCGTGACACTGAATTTATAGTAAGAAATACAGGGAGTTCTCTGGCGGTTCAGTGGTTGACTCCATGCTTCCAATGCAGAGGACACAGGTTTGATCCCTGATGAGGGAACTAAGATCCCACAGGCCGGCCAAAATCTTTTTTAAATAATTTAAAAGTTTCGGCAAAGGTTGCCCTCCTCCAAGAAGCCTTCCCTGAACACCCCTGTCTGGCCTCCTTGGGGCTCCCGGGGTCCTGGGCTCTTGTCAAGTTTCTGGAGCATCTTCCCAGGAGGGCAGAGTCATCCAGTTTCTTTCTGGACCCCGGGGTCCTGGACAGCATGGCTTGCCCATCAAACATGACCAGTGGCCCCCTTTCTTCTGGGGCTATTGCCAACGCCCTGAAGGAGCCTCTGTCCCAGATGGGTGCGGACCCTGGGCCCAGGGATGCTGGAGCCTCCCCCGTGGTCTCCCTCCAGTTGAAACAGCAGGCCCCTCCATGCGTGCCCCATCTCTGCCCTCCTCCACGCGCCCGTGGCCTGGGTCCAAGGGGGCATAGCGAAAGCTTCAGAGCCTTATAAAGTCTGCACCCATTTCTCTGGGCTCTTAAAAGCTCAACCAGATTATCCTCCAATTAACATACTTAATTAAAAAAGAAAACAACCAGAAAAGGCCCTTTTTCTGGCCAGAGAAGTGAAGTGAAAGTCGCTCAATCATGTCTGACTCTCTGCGACCCCATGGACTGTAGTCCACCAGGCTCCTCTGTCCATGGGATTCTCCAGGCAGAGAAGGAGGTATCAGCTACGTTGACCCCATCAGCCAAGCGACTGCAGGGTGGTTATCATTTGCTTTAAAAGCCCAGCGGCCACAGGGCCCCAGCATCCTCATGGGCGGGGTCAGAGACCCAGTGGAACTCAGTCACAAGCCCATCCAGCACCCAGAGCGCATTTTCAGCACTTTTCTGGGTCAGGTTCAGGTTCAGATTCGTCCTGGCCTGGTTCTGAGAGAAGACCAGATGCAGACACTTTCACCAGCCAGGAAATCAGTGAGATGTGCGTGTTTGAGGCAGGCTCACTTGCACCATGCTGACTTCCACCCTCTAAAACCTTTCCTATGTTGTCTCCAGTTTTTCTGGAGAGAATGTCGTAAAAGCCCCAGACTCCCAGGAAGAAATCGGGTGTCTCTGCCCTCCCTGGGGGATGTCACAGAAACAGACAGGAGCCTGGGGCCATGGGTGCCCCAGGGAGGCCAGCACCTGATGGGGGGAATCAGGGAGGGCTTCCTGGAGGAGGCAGCCTTTGCCGAGCCCTGAAGGATGAGCCAGGCAGACCGTCTTAAGAAGCAATCATCAGGTGAAAGGGCCAGCACCAGGGAAGGTGGGGAGATGTGCAGAGGGCAGGGGAGGGGAGGCTGAGCGTGGTCCCCAGGCCCAGGCACCATGGCATCTCTTTATGTCCACCACCCAGCAGGCAGGGAGGGGAGAGGCACCTGGAGCGCGCTCAGAGCCATGCAGTGGGGCCCAGGAGCTGCTGTTCCCCATGTTCCGGGTGGTGGGCGAGGGGGCAGTGTGCCAGCAGCACCCACGTTCCCGGAGGCAGGGCTCTGTCCTGGGTCCTGGCCTGGATTCACCCTGTCCCTCCACAGGGGTCCCCGCTGGAGGAAGAGGACGCAGGTTGGACTGCCTTCGTGTGCCCACCCGCTCTCTCTCTTGGGCACAGCTCCTCACAAGAGGAAGGGTCTGGACTTTCCTGGTGGTTAGTGGTTAAGATTCCACCTTCCAATTCAGGCGGGTGAGGGCTTGATCCCCGCTCAGGGAGCTAACCTCCTATATTGCTCTGCAGCCAAAACACTAAAACATAAAACAGAAGCAATACTGTAGCAAATTCAACAAAGACTGTAAAAATAGTCCTCATCAGAAAAAAAAAAAAATTAAAAAAAAAAAGAGCAGGTGTCACGGAGCAGAGCAGTTTCCGTATCACGAGCACCCTGGAGATGCCCTGGTGTTTGCAATCATGCCTGCACTGGCAAGACGCCTCTCCTTACAGGGCATGAAATGTGTGCCAGGCCCCACTCAGGGTGACAACCAGGGAGGCAAGAAGCAAGCATCTCATGGACGGGGAAACTGGGGCTCAGAGTCACAGAGCCTGGTGCCCACAGCCCCCGTCTCCAGACCCTGTCCCCGGCCCTCCCCCACATTGTGCCTGCTCACCAGGAGCCGAGGAGCCAGCTGTGAGGGTCCCCTCCCAGAACCCCCTCACACCATGCCAGGGTTGGGGGGCTACAGCGTGATAGATGCCGAGGAAGGAAGCAGGGTCTGGCAGGCTCAAGGCGGGTCCGTCACCTCTTTCATTTGTTCGTTCACCCATTCACTCATTCATTCATTCACCATCACGGAGATGCCACCAGTGATCAGGGATCACAGGGCGTCAGTGCTGCTGGCCAAGGCCTGAACACTGGTGACAACCTCCCAAGAGCCACGGCCCCGAGCTTTCCAGATCCCAAGGCATTTCCCGGGCCAGGACTGGAGACGGCCCTGAAGGCCGGGTGCTGCCCTCCGGTGGCCTGTGTGCATCTCAGGCCAACGTGAGGGGCATCTGTGGAGTCCAGGTCAGCGTGCCCACCTCCCCAGGGCCCTGCATGGTGGGATGGATGCAGGCGAGGAAGTCCATATTGCCAGGCCAGGGGCCCGGGCCCCGGGGTTGGATGCTGGCTCTGCCGGCTGCAGCCGCAGGAGCAGGGCCGGGTGAGAACCCCCGGGCACCCTGGGTGCTGGGGCGGCACAGCCGGGCTCCTCCAGTCCTTGCTGGGCCGCTGGATGACCCTGGAGGTCCTTTTCCTCCCTGTCAGTCTTCCCACCCTTAAAGCCGTGAGGGCCATGAGTCAAAGTCTTTGTTGTTCGTGAGTCACATGGGGTGTGGGGTAAGAATGCAGATTCTCAGGCATTATTGTGGTCAGTGGTCGGCTCTGGTGCACTGGTTCTTGGTGCCCAAGACAAAGAACAAACAGCCCATTGCTTTTAGGAGATCAACCTGGTAAATAGGATTATGGCTTCAGATGCAATTACATTTCAGACAGTTAATCCAACTTCTTAAGGATGAGTCCCCAGTTCAGAAATGAGCTTCCCCCTCCCCCACATGATTGGCCAGTCATTCTCGGAGAGGCTGGGAAAGCGAGTGACTCAGTCCTGTTTTCTAAAGAATACTTGGCTTAAGAGGCATGAAAAATGCATAACGTTAAACGCAGTGGCAAAGTGACGACCAGGAGACATGAAAGTGTTTGCATTAGACAATGAGGCCTCGCCTGCAGCCCCCGGCCCTGTGTCAGTGGCTCTGCCCAGATCAGCCTGGGCTGGCTCTGACTCAAAACTCTTCTCATGAACAGGGGTGGTTGGGGGTGTGGTGGGGGGAGGGGGGTGTCCACCTGCTCCTTTATTCCTTCAGCCCAGAGCTTCTGGATCTGACTGCAGCCTGGGGCCCAGCTGAGCCCCAAGGGAGGAAAGTCTGGACAACCAGTTGTCCGCAGTCTGAATGGACTGGGGATGAGGACGTCCGAGTAGATCGCGGGGTGGGGAGAAATCAGGGATCGTGCATTCCAATAGCCATCTCCCCACCTGCCTTAGTAATGGAGCTCCAGTTTTACCTGGGTCTAGTGCCGCTCAGCTAAAAGGTCACATTTCCCACCTCCCTTGCAGCTAGGTATGATCACGTGACCAAGTTCTGGCCAATGAGAAATAGGAGTATCCAGGAATGGGAAGAGACCTGCCCTTCTTTGGCCCTTTGTCCAACCAGCAGCCTGGAAAGCAGATGTGATGGCTGAGCTCTGGCAGCCACGTTGGAGTCTGAGGTGAAGGAACACATGCTCAGGGTGTAGAGCAATGAGCGGGCTGGACCCTGCGTCCCTGGTGACATGTATGGCCTTCACTGCAGCCCTAGCTTGCCCACATCTAGAGTTCTTTTATGGGAAAGAAAAAACACACATTTACCTTGTTTAAGCACTGCAGTTTTGAGCTTTGCTGTTATAGGCAGTCAACCCTATTCAAAGCTGGTATAGTGGGGAAGAAGTCTTAAAGAAGAGAGACCAACACGAAAACCAGAGGAGTGATCAGGCCGAAAGACTGCATGTGCTTTGGGTGGCTCACATGGGACCAGTGGATGACCGGCTGGGTCAGGACCTGACTCTGGATGCAAGGTCTCCTGTACTAAGGTAAGGGAGTAAGGGCCTAGAGGGGCTCATGGGAATCCGATGGATAGCATGGGAGATGTCAGAAAATGGCTATGGCGGGGGGGGGGTGGGACCAGAGCCTAAAGGAATGCGAAGGACTGTCATTTGTCCTCCAAAACCCATTGCCCCCTCTCCCCAGTCTGGGTCTGTGTGACCACCAGTCCTCTAAGTGGAAACTGGCCTGGCCAGCAGCTCAGCTCATGACCTGGGTTCCCTGCCCCTTGTAGCTGAGTGTGAGCAGAATCCGGCCGGAATCAATGGAATGTGGGCAGAGGGAATGCAGATGCTGCGTCACGGGCTTAAAAGGAAATTGCTTATTTGGAATTTTCTGCTTCCGCCAAGCAGGATTGCAGATGTGCCCATGCTTATCTATGCCTGGCTGACTCAGCCGTGTCCTGGGGATGTCCGAGCCACAGGATGGACAGAACCTGCATCCTCCACGCTCACAAGTCCATGCCTTGTAGCTTGCACCTCTGGTTCTCATTAGGGTATCTGGAAATACTTTGGGTTGTTCCAATGAGGGGAGGGATGCTATAAGCTTCTAGTGGGTGGAGGCCAGGGATGCGACTAAACGCCTTCCAGCGCCCACCATGGTGCCCCACCCCCACCAAGAATGGTCCAGCCCTGAAAGCCCGTGGTGCTGCCATTGAGAAACCCCGGCTCGCTCAGGCACCTGAGGGCATAGTGTTTGGCTCTTGCCAAGGACAAGGTCCAAGGTCTTGGTCTGGCTCTCAGAACCCTTTATGACCTGACCCAGCCTAAGGGCTCAGGAGATAAGCGGTCAGAGTCAGGCTGTAAATAGTGGTAGAAAGGAGAAGGAAAGCAATTCCTGATGGGGAACAGGATGGAAGAGCGTGGAAAAGGCACAGAGGCAGCGTCAAATCATGGACCAGACTATTGCCGGGACTCCAGGCTGAATGGCTTTAGAGGAGCAAGTGAAGGGCTCAAAAGACCGGCTCTGGGGAGAGAGAGCAAGGGAGGTAGATGATGAAGTCCAAGTATTTCCTGTCATGCTGATGGCGCAGCCTCGGGTCCGTGTTTTCTAAGAGTTTCTGTCTGTCTGTCAAGAGTTTCTGTTTGTTTTTTCCAATCAAGGAGTCTTCCATTTTTCTCAGTGTCTTTTTGTCATCCTTGGAGATGAGCTTGTGGCCCTTCTTCCTTGAGCTACTGATGGAACAGGCCATGGTAAGTTTCCAATACGCGATCACCCTCAAGTCCCTAAGCAAGGCCTCAGTTTGCTCATCTGTAAATGGGGTGATAATAAAACCTCCCTCACAGGGCTGTGATGAACAGTAAACAAGTTAATGACAGTGTGTGCTATATAAGTGTTCATTAAACACAGAGCTTTCAGCATGCAGTGGACACTGGTTATTTTTCCCACCCAGCATTCACTCTCTTCTTCCATTTCCCTCTTGGAGCCACTGCTGATGGGAATGGCCCCAATCTGGGCTCCAAAATCCTAGGACAGTGCCTCCCTCCCCAGCCATAGTAATCAGCTACAGGATAGGCATGTAGCCCCCTCCAGGCCAGTCAAAGGCAATGGCAGTTGATCTTAGGACCTTGTTGGCTCCTGGGAAAGAGGAGCTCTCTTTTCTGTGGTTGTCAACCTGCATGGCAGAACCCTGGAGCGGTGAGGGGCCACTGGCTGCCTGGGATGTGGCTGACTTCTGGGTTAGCAGAATTGACAGAGAGATAAAGAATCACTGGTAAGTTTGTTTGAGCCCTGGATCCAGCTATGCCTGAAGGCACACTACCATCAGACTCTTAGATTCTTTAGTTATGTGAATCAACAGTTTCCCCCTTTAAAAAAAAAATTTTTTTTTATTGCTTACAGCTTGGCTTCTGTCATTTGCAATGGAAAATATCCTGGGAATACAGGAGTCAGCAAGCTGTGTCTGGGGGCCAAATCCCCAAGCTAAGAATGGATTTTACATTTTTGAAGAGTTGTTAAAAATTAATAAATCAAAGAAGACTGTTAAGAGACTGCATGTGGCCTAAAAAAGTTTAAAATATTTACTACCTGGCCTTTTTTTTTAAATTGCTAAATCCTGGACTAATGCATTACTTATAAAAATTCTTAATCTCAATACTTGGTTCACTTATTTTCATCTTTCCTTTTAGTGATCAAAGCAATACATTTGCCTCTGAGTATGGCTTTCATTGTTTTCTGCAAGTTGTGTAAATCAATAGTGGTTATCTTCCCAACTGTCTGCTCCCATCCGAGTACTGATATGGGGACATTTCTTTCCATACTCACTGTCCATCACTGTCTCCACCCTCTGTCCTGTGGGGCTTCTGAGTACTATGGAACTTTGAAAAGAGTGAAGAGAAGGTGTTTGCATGGGAAAATTTGGAGAGGGAGTGAAAGGGGCTGGGCCCCAGGCAGACCTCCTTCCACGAGAAAATGTATGGATGTCTTAGCAGGTGCCGATGGAAGGCTCTTAGTCTACAGCAATGAGAAAAGGAATTGCTCTAGCTAAGGCCACCAACTCGGCCCAGTTCGCCTGGGACTATCTGGTTTTAGAACTGAAAAATCTCTCATCCTGGGGACCCCCACTCTGTCCTGGGCAAGACAGGACAGCTGGTCAACCTAACAGCATCTCCTCTGCCTGGGCAAGCATGCGGCATTCTCCTGCATGGTAGTAATCCTCAGATACTGGAGGGACTTCCACGTGATGGATCACATCCACGTAACTCTCCAAGGACTGGCCCAAACATCCTCCTAATGCCAACCTCTCGTCCTTCCCCCTCCCTCTGCCATCCTGACCCCAACCTTGAAGGTTGCAGCCCATTTCCTCTCAACCTCATCTAGCCCAAGGGGCCTTCCTCCTGTAAATGGGGCTTTGGCCTCTCTTCTTTCTCCAGTTCTAAGACTCTCAGCTCATAGAGGCTACCTGAATTTCTCACCATGAAGTTCCTTCCATCTTCAAAGCTAACAGGGGCACATCAGATCCTTCTCGGGCTTAGAATCCTCTCACTGCTTATCTAGACGGGACACAACACACATTAGTTGGAGATCCTGGGGTTCAGGAAACACTTAAGAGTGAAGCCAATACAAGATGCAAGAATGAGGCAGGAGGAAGTGCACAAGAATGGGGTGTGGCCAAGGCAGGAGATGGTGGTTGAGATCAGACTCAAGGTTCAAAGGAGCCGATGTTAGGTCCCTGCTCTGCAGTCATGGATGCAGCTGCCTCCTGGAAAATCACTTACTCCATAACTGCTTATAAATCCTGTACTATATGCCAGGTTCTCTCTTATCTTGGGGATAGGGCAGGAGCCAAAGCAGAGGTGGAGATCGTCCCCAAGGAGCACCCGTTGTAGTTGCTCAGTCACTAAGCTGTGTTTGACTTTTTTGCGACCCCACAGCATACCAATTCAATGGACCTGAGTCTGAGCAAAGTCTGGGAGATAGTGAAGGACAGGGAAGCCTGCGTGCTGCAGTCCGTGGAATCAAAGAGTCAGACAAGAGTTAGTGACTGAACACCAACACGGACTGTGGCCCACCAGGCTCCCCTGTCCATGGGATTCTCCAGGCAAGAATGCTGGAGTGGGTGGTCATTCCCTTCTCCAGGGGATCTTCCTGACCTGGGAGCAAACCCAAGTCTCCTGCATTGGCAGGTAGATACTTTACCACTGAGCCATCAGGGAAGCGAAAGGAATAATTAGGGAACAAATAACCACATTTTGTCCTCAGTGTCACGAGGAACAGCAGCGTTGTGATAGAGGAAACCAGTGAGTACGTTTGGGGGAAGGAACGTGAGCACCCCTCCGATGCGCTTATGCTAAGGCCACATAGAACCAGGGAAAGAGCACTGTGCCAGAAGAGACAGCATGCGCGAAGGCCTTGGGGCAGAACTAGCTCGATGTGTTCAGGTAGCAGAAGACAAGACAAGGGGGAGGAGAACAAGGGCGCTCACGTGTGTGATGGAGTTGAGGGGCAGGCAGGGGCCAGAGTTGCCAGGCACCTTCACATAGGTTAACTCAATCAAATGTCAGAACCCCAGACTGTGTAAGTGCCGTTGCTGGTCCCAGGTAGCCATGAGGAAACCCAGGTTGCAGAGCTTGAGCGCTTTGCCTGAGGTCACACAGGGAAGAGGGGCTGAGGCCACTGAGCCCCACTAAGGTGCCCTAAGACCCATCTGGGGTTCCCAGGGCACTCTGATCCTGGATAACTCTTCCTTTGGGCATCAGCATGTCTCCACACTCATTGAGTACCAGAACCCCTTTCCTAGCAGAAGCACCCCCTCCACTTCCAGCAAACCGATGAGGGACCCTTGGAGCCAGACCCTGGCCACCACCTTATTCAGGATGTCTGGAGCTGCAAACCCATTAGAGAGGAGGGGTGTGGGGGAGGAGGGATGGGGCTGGAGGAGGCAGGTAACCACCTGTGTCTGCAGACCTTAGAGCCTTTGGAATGGACCCTGGGGACCCAGACTGGGAAGGGACCTCAAGCATGCGGCCTCTGTGTGTGTGTACGCACAGACACACGGAGAGGGATTCATAGAGCTCTTCCACACGAGACTTCCGCCAACCGTGGAGCTATTCAGGAATCCCCTTGGAGATGCCACCAAGAAATCGGACCCCAAGCAGGCGTGCCTGGAAGCCGCCCAGAGGTACCTGCTCGGCCGACATTCGGCCCCGCGGCCAGCAGGGGGCAGCACGACGCTGCGCAGTGGTACCCGAGTCTCGAGAGGCGCGCTCTGCGCCCGGTTCTCCAGGGGAAACTGAGGCCGGGAGCAGCAGGCAGAGGGGGGTGGACTAACCGAGGCGTCCCTCTCCCGGCCCCACCACGCCCGGTTCGTCCAGGAGCCTGCCCGACCTCGGAGGTCTCCCTACCCGACCCGGGGAGCGGATCGAGGTCGGGGCTGGGGTCCACGAGGCATGAGGTCTCGGCAGTCGCCGAGGCTCCGGGCCGGGGGGAGGCGGCCACTGCGGGGTGGGGGGTCCTTTATCGAAGTCCCGCCATACTCCGCATGTCCCCGGGATTCGCCCCATTATCGGAGGCGGAGACTGAGGCTGGCGGCGCTGGGGGCAAGGTGGCCCCCGGAATCTGTGCCCAGATGGGGCCACGCTGTCCGCTTCGCAGTCCCGAGTCCCCGCGTGGCCCAGCGTCCCGCGACACCCCCTCCCATCCGGTCGTGGAGAGCCCGCAGCCTCGCGTCCGCACGTCGCCGCCGGGTGGCAGCATCGGCTCGCGCGCCCCAGCCGGCCCACCCCCGGCTCCAGCCACCCGCAGCAAGGGCTCAGCCCGACTCTCCGGTTTCCAGGGCTCAGCTTCCCATTCCGTGAAATGGGGTCACAACAGGGGCTCTGGGACGCAGAGAACACTTGGGGGTGAGGCTACTATAGTCATGTCTCTTTTTCTGTGCCTCAGTTTCCCTGCCAGTGAGGCTTTTCAGCGTCCCGCTCTATCTGTGAATGCTCCCTGTCTGCCCGCTCCGCGCAGCTGCACCACCGGCCTCCGATCAGAGTCCGAGGAATGGCCCGCGCCTGGGTGGTGGCAAAGGTTCAGGGGATTTGCAAGGATTAAGAGGGGATCAGGAGCAGGGGGTCGCACTGCAGGGTGGGGGGAGCGGCGCCCTCAAAGTGGGGGGCGGGTAGGCTAGGTGGGACCCAGGCTGGCTGGCAGCAGCACCCTGCCCCTTCCCGCCTGCACTCCCACACCAAGTTTCAGGTCTCTGCTGGTCCTCGGAAACTAAGTGCTTCCTAATTCCATCCCTTTGCCCAAGAGGCGTCCAGGTCTGTACACTGGAGCAGGACAGGAGCCTGCCCAGGGCAGTGCTTAGGCGGAGGGCCACTGACCCACCCTCTCCAGACAGAGCTTCAGCCAAAAGCAGGCCGTGTGCCCCCGGGGTGCCCGCTGGCCGGCCCTGAGCCAAGTCAGATGCTCTGGTGTGGGAGGCACCACGCTGGTTCTGACCTCGCACCCTGGGCACTGCGGAGGAGAAGGTGCAGGCCGAGGGGTTCGGGGTGACGGGGAGAGCGAGGAGGGGATCCTTGGGGTGGGAGCTTCCCACAGAGCCGAGGAAGCCACCCCAGCATCCTCCCATCTGTCCCCACCACGGTGCTCAGCCAAACGGCTTCCCTAGGAGGTCATGGAGCCAGCCCCTTGCATCTGGCCAGGCCCGTCTGTCTGTCCGTTTCCTGTCCCTGATCTCAGTAAGCGCCACCGGCAGCGGTCCTGACAGGTGTGGGGACCCGGGGGCTGGAAGAGGGGCTCTGATGGAGGTCCTCTGGGCTGGCAGAAATGCCTGTGCGAAGGGCGTGGTCCTGGGGGACCCCAAGCGGGGTAATTTCTGAGGGGTAGGGGAAACGTGCCCAGAACGGGGATGGGTGTGGGTGGTCTCTCCCTTTCTCCCTAGAAACTGGAAGACGAGTGGCTACACCGCCCGATGGGGCCACTCCTGCCGGGCCCCCACCCCCACCCTCGCGGGCGCAGAGGAGCCGCCAGCCCCTCCGCAGGTGTCTCTTCGGGGCCGCGCCCTCCCCGGCTCACCCCCCCTCCCCGCGCTCCCAACCCCCTTCTTCCCTCCCAGTCTGGGCTTGGCGATCGGAAGGGAGCCGGCTTGGGGAGGGGGTTCCGGGGGAGAGATGCGTTCGTGTGTCACGGGGGAGGGAGGAGAAAAGGGAGGGGAGAGGCCGGGAGCGAGGGAGAGAGAGCGCGCGGCGAGCGAGGAGGGCGGGCGGGAGGCGGGTCCTCCTACCTGGGGCGCGCTCGCTCGCTCGCAGCTCGCTCGCCGGGGCCGCGAGTCACCTGGGGAGGCCGACAAGTGCGGACACATTGGCCGCCGCGGCGCTCGGCGAGGCGCGCACGGCCCCAGGCTGCTGCGCCCAGCGGAGGCAGCACCCGCCCGCCCGCCGCGCTCGGGCCCCGGCCCCCGCCGGCGCTCCCGGGGCCCCGCGGTCACTCAGCCCGGCTCCGAGCTTGCAGCCCCCGGCCCAGGTCACTCCCCCAGGCGCACGCGGCGGCGGCCCGGGCTCACCATGGTGGCAGCGCGCGCCCAGTGCCCGCGCGTCGCCGGCCGCCGGAGCCGCAGCGCCGGCTGAGCGCTGTCCACCGAAGCCCCCCGCTCCTGCCCGTCCCTCGCCCGGCCCGCGCGTCCCCTCCGGCCGCCGCGGTCTATGGCGCAGCCCCCCTCCCTGGATCATGCACAGAAACTTTCGCAAGTGGATTTTCTACGTGTTTCTCTGCTTTGGCGTTCTCTACGTGAAGCTCGGGTGAGTAGCCCTGTGGGCAGGGGCGGGCACCCAGAATGGGAGCAGCCGGTGGGAGCCGCCTCCAGGGGCTCCCCGCGGGGACCGGAGAGGGGGGTCGGGCAGCTCTCGGGGATCCCGGGCTGGCCTGCGTGTTGAACTCGCTGCCCGGCCCGGCGGAGACGCCGCTGAGCCCCTTGAGCGGCGGGTACTCGCGAGGGGCGCCCTGCCCAGGGCTGGGGCAGGGAGAGCCGGACGCGCGGGCGGCCAGGCTCGCGGGTAGCGGCGAGCGTGCCCGGCGCGTACTTTCACCTGTTTGGGCTCCAGGCCCCGGGGGTGGGACGCGCCTTCCCTCCCCCGGGCTGCGCTGGGCGCGGAGCCCGGGCCGAGCGCTCGCCGCCCGGAGGGCGCGCCGGGGCGGGGGCGGGGGGCTTCGGGCGGCCGAGGGCCCCGAGCGGGCGGGGGGCGCACCCCCCAGGAGCGAGCGCGCAGGCCTGGGCCCCCGCCGCAGCACTTCGTCTCTATCCATCACCCGGACGTGTTGAAATTACCTTGACAACTCGTCGGGCTGGCTCGGAACGGGCCGCGCGGGCGGCCGGGCCGCCTCGGGCTCCGTCCGGGCCCCGCCCGCCCCGGGCCCTCGGCCGGGCCCCCTCTTGCCGCGCTCCCCCTCGCGCGGCCCGGCGGGCGGGCGGGCGGGCGCCCGGCGGGCCGCGCTCGCTGCAGTAGCTGCTCCGAGTCGTATTTCCACATTCCTGAAGCCAGCCGAGTCCTTACCTGTTGAGCTGCGATCTCCTTTAGACAGAATCTGTCTCGGCCTCGCTCGGAGTCGGGGGCGGGGTGGGGGGCGCGCAGGATGACCGTGACGGGGGTGCGGTGTACCTCCATCGCCCCGACGCGCGCTGCGAGCCTACTGTGCGCCGCCAACGGTGGGAGGGCAGGCCGGTGCCGGCGGCGGGCAGAGCCAGTGAACAGCCCCGAGGGAGGGCCGGCCGAGCCGCGGCCTCCCAGGCGGAGAGGTAGAAGCAGATCTACGCCCCTCGGTCCGTCGTCTCCTCTGCCATTTTACAGATGGTGAAACTGAGGCCCGGGGCCGGTAGGGACCGAGGCCAGTGGCCACAGAGGCAGCCTGGAAGCGCCCTGTCCCAGCCTCAGCTCTGCAGGCCTGGGCGGGCGTGTCTGCGGCTGCTGGTGGCTCTGTTTATTGTGGGTCTGTGTGCAGGCTGTGTCCCTGGGTGTTTGTTTATGGGTGGTGAGCGCTCAGTGCGCTGAGTGTACTGGGGGTGGGGGCGGGGAGGAGGCACTGTTTTCCTGACCCTCCCGGGAGGTAGCACCTGGGATTACCCTTCCTGTGCCCCATAAAGTAATAGGCAACCCCCGCGGGTCCTGCCTTCTGCTACCTGATCCTCAGCACCCAGGCCTTGTGCCAGACCTTTGCTCTTCTCATTGTAAGGACTGGGAAACGATGCAGCAAGGGAGGCCAAGCCACTGTCCTCAAGGGTGAGAGGCAGAGCTGGGCCAGGCACCACGACCGTGTCCCTAACACCCACTCCTCAGCGGGGGTCATCTGAAAGCACCCCTCCCCCAGCTGCGGGAAGAGCTCTATGAACCCACCACCACCTCCCCAGCCCGGGACAGTGGAAGGAGCTGAAGGGGATGCCCAGCCTGAGCTCCCAGAGCTGGGGCCAGGGTCCCCCGACCCCCAGTCCTTCCTGAGTCCCCCTCTCCCCTCTGGCAATGGGACTGAAGCTCTGGCTGCCCTGGGTAGGATGGCAGCTGGTGTCCGTGCAGAGAACCCAGGGAGTGAGACCAGTCAGTGCGCCCAGGCACCCGTGCCAACCTCCCTGGGAGCGCGTGAGACAGCCGGGCAGTGGCCCCAGCTCTATCCTCCGCCCGCACCAAGGAGCCCTGGAGGGTGAACTCCTCCCCCTTGGCGTGCCCCGTAAAACATACACTCACCCATCCTGGGAGGGGCGAGAAGACCCGGTCTGCATACACCCCTGTGGAAGCACATCCAGGAAGCCAGAGTCACCCTGGGGTCCGCCAGGGGGAGGGGACTCAGCCCTGGCCCCCATGGCATCGATGGAGCACCTGTTGGAGCGGGAGGGGGCTGCACGAGATGGGGAGGAGGGCAGCTGGGCTAGATGTGGCCTACGGGGCTCGAGGCCCTGAAGCCTGGTGCCCAAGGAAAGGTCTGGGGCTCCACCCCCAGCACACCTCACTGGGTGGCTTTGGGCAGGCTATTTCACCTGCCAGCTCACCTTCCCTCATCTGAAGCTTGGGGTAACACTTGCACCTCCTGCCCTGGGTGCTCGGAAGGTCAGTCCCCGGGATGGGGGGGCTTCGCTCTAGGGGTGGAGGAGGTCCCAGTCAAGTCAACCCTTTCTTGTTGTTAATGACATCACAGTAGGCACCCGGGGACTCCTCCAGGACCACAAATCTCAGGAGTGGGGGTTTTAGGGTCACACAAGTTCCAAGTAAACATCTGAGATCGTGTGTATTGGGGGGACTATTCCATGATCACAGCCGCCTCCCCCAGCCTGTACCCCCATGTTTATGAATGTTCAGGGGAGCTTCCCTCACCCCCACCTCGACACGTGTGTGTGCGTGCACACACACACACACACGTGCCCCACGGCCCCGATGCCAGTGCAGACGTGCAGACTTGGGGGAACCCCTGGGCCGGCAGGGGGGGAGCGCTCAGCCCCTGGAATCCTGTTGCTGATCGAGGCCCCACTTGGATTTGGGGCCATTTCAAAACAAATGGCTCTGAGACTGAGCAACCTGCGGGATGCCGCCCGGGAGGAGCGGTCTGGAGTCTGGGCACCCTCTGCCCCCTGGAACTGGGGTCGTGAAGTCCCAGGAGCGACCTTGCTTCCTGCCTTCCCCCTGCTCTTGGGGTTCAGGAGAGGCAGAAGGGCCCAGAGGGATGGGACCCTCCTCCTGGGTGTTGGGGACAAGTCTCCGTGCCAGCTCTAGAAGCCAGGAAACCCACTCCCTCTGGGACCGCTGGCCCCACTGCACAGGCCCCTCTTTCCTTGTCATTCTCTTTGTGCCTTAACTCCTGCTTAAGGGATCTACACCTCATCGAGAGATTCATATGCAGCCCCAGCTTGGCAGACAATAGGAGATGGGACTCAAAACCATCTTTTTGTTTGGGGCTTTAAAAAACAACCACTGGAAGTTCAGAAAAGTGTGTTCTCCTGGGTTGGCTCCACCCCACACCTGTCCCAACCAACCCCTCAGAGGAGGGCAAAAGAGTGAGGTAGGGGAAGCCAGGGTTGGGGGCTTCTGTGCACTTGTTTGGGGCTGTTTCCATTGTCAGGCTTTCCAAAGAGGTTGGGAGGCCGGAGCCTGCAGAGATACCGGTGCGCTGGTGCACAGGTGAGCCCTACCACGCTGGGCCCGGTCGGCCATGGCAGTGAGCGCCTCCGACCCACAGCCAGTCTCCCCAGACCCAGGGGCGCACGCAGGCAGAGGAGCAGCGAACACAGTGCATTTGGGCGCACACACCTGCACCCCCACAGACGCGCCCACGCCGCCGCAGGCACGCACAGGCACGTGCATGCACACAGGCGCACACGGCGCCTCGCACAGCACCCCAGAGCAGCGCACGCCCCCGCGCGGTTGGCCCGCCGTGCCTGCCCCCCGGGTGCGCCCTCCAGAGCGGACCCGAGCGGTGGGGCTCGCCGAAGTCGGTGGGGGAGCTGTCCGAGCCAGGGCGGTTTGGGCAAGCCCTGGAGGCGGCACCCGCTACACGCTTCGGTCAGCCTCCCCTTTAAAAAAACCCGCCCGCGGAGGAGGCGGATGTAGGGGTGGCCCGTCCAATGGCAGCTGGGCGCCTCAGGAGACTTGAAGACGTGAGGCTGAGCGAGCGACAGAGCTGGTTCCGACCGATCGACGGACTGAGGGCCGGACGGCGGCCGAGGCGCACCCGCCACCCGCGGCCCGCGCCCCCACCGGGCCCTCCAGCCTCAGCGCGCGCCGCAGCCCCAGCCCCGGCGAGATGCGAGGCCCTGGAGGCGGGGCACGGGCGACGGCTGCGCCGGGGCCCGCGCGGTCGGGTCCCTAGCGCCCCGTCCCGCCGCCCTGCCTTGGGGAGGGCCCCGGAGACCCCGGCCCCAGCCGGCCCCCGCGCTCTGCCCGCGGGGCCTGCGCGGCCCCGCCGGGAGCGCCGGCCCACCATGCTGCTGCTGTCGCCGCGCAGCGCGCTGCTCTCCGTGTACTGCCCGCAGCTCTTTCTCATCCTGTCCAGCGGTAGCTACCTGTGAGTGCCGCGGGCCGCACGCGGGGCGGGCGGGCGGGGCCCCCTCCTGGGCCTCCGGCTGCGGAGCTGGGCTCGCGGGGAACGCCGCGGTGAGGTCCTGGGGCGGGGCGCCGGGTGCCCGGCACGCGCGGGAGCCGGGATACTTCGGATCTCCTCGCCGGGCTCAGCCACCAAGGTTGAGGAACGGCGGGGGGGGGGGGGGGGGGGGGTGGGGTGGGGGGGGGACTGAAGCAGTGAGAGGTTCTGGCTTTGATGTCAGAGAAAGGGCGGCCCGCTGGAGGCCTGACGGCGCCGGTAGACCGGCTGCGAGCACCGAGCGCGAGGTCTGGAGGGCGCGCGGGCAGCGCCAAGATCCCCGGCGCGTCCCAGCCAATGCCCTGAACCAGGAAGGTCCCCCTCCTAGATAAACCCACGCGGGCCGCACGGCCGTGCCACCCTCGAGAGAGCCGAACGCACACGCCCGCTGCCCCGCGTGCACACTGGCGCACACGTGCCCAGCGCGTCTCACCAGACAGCACCCAGGCTGTCCCCCGAGTTTGCCGAGGTTTCGCGCGGCTTCGTGCCGCGCCGAGCGGCCGGACCCTCAGCGGGGGCGAGGCGGGGCGCGCAGTGCCCGCGTGCGCCCGGCTGTCCCGGGCAAGGCATCGCGAGGCGCGTGGGCCCGCGTGCGCGTCGGCCCGGGCAGCGCCCGCCGGGCTCGGGGAGGCTCCGGGCAGGGCCCGACCGGGCCCAGGGAGCGGAGGGGCGCGTCGGCGCAGCGGTGGCTTCGCCGGATTCCCTAATGGGACGCATATGCCCTGGCCTCCGATTTAAAAAAGACGTTTGATTTATGGAACCGCCGTTTGGGGGAACTGAAGCTGGATGCTACTGATTAAACCTCAGGGCCAGTGCTGCCTCCCCTCCCCCTCCCGCTCCTTTACACGCGGGCCACGTCCGGGGTCGCCTAACGCGGCCGGAGGGGGCAGCCGCTGCCTCCCGGCTCCGTGTGCCGCCCCCGCCCCCCGCGCGGCCGCAGTCCTAATAAATCGCCGCGCCCCCACCCCCTTTTAATAGAGACGCAGCCAATTTCTCCTCCAGCTCCTAGGAAATTACTATCCTACCAGTTTTCCTTCTATAAATAGTCGCGCATCTTGAAACAAAAGTTCGCAACCGCAGCCAGATGCTGCGAGGCCCGCGGTTTCCCGGGCTGTGGGACATAATTACAAGGTCCCGGCGCAGAGAGCGCTCCAGGCCCGGCGGGCAGCCCCGGCTGGCTGCGGAGGCATCGCCTGGAGCGGGGAGGGGGGCAGGCCGCCCTGGGCAGGGCGCAGAGCCGGGAGGGGACCTCCTGATCGTCGGGGACTTAGGCTAGCAAAGTGCCAGGCTAGAGTCCTGCTTCTGTCGTCCCTCCGGGGATAGGGGTGAGCTCGGGGAGGTGTTGAAATCTCAAGCCCTAGTTCTCAGAGGTGGGAGGTGGAGACGGCTCCTGCTCCCCAGAACCCCCGGCGTGTCTGTCTTAAGCCTTGCTGGAGAATCAGCAGCTACTCTGCTTAACAGATCACTTTCGGGGCCAGCTGGCTGAGGTCTGGCATTGATGGGGCGGTGGTGTCCAGGGATGGGAAACCAGGAGTCCTCCCAGGGTGGTTTGGAGCAAGAAGCTGGGGCGGGGGGCTCATCCCCGGTCTCAGGAGCTGATGAGAGTGGGGTGCCCAGGCTGCAGCTGAGGGGCTCAGGGGCAGGTGGTGGCCAGTGTACCTCCACGGACCTGGAGTTTTCCACTGGGGTTGGCACCCCAGATCCAGGCCTGCAGTGACGACCATCTGTGCCCACAGAGGCTCGCTCCACACACTTCAGAGTGTGCGCTGCCAGCTTTGTTGGCAGAAATTCTCCTCTGGCGACAGCTTTCCGGAACGTTCCTGGGCCAGTGCTGGGGGTCTGGGGTGGGTGGTGGTGGGGAGGGCAGTCAGACAGACTCTGCCCCCTGCCCTGCCTTCAGCACCCCCGCCCCAGTGGGGTGCTGGTCTTCAGCCCTGGGGGTGGGGGGGTGCAGAAGCAGAAAGGGTTCCCAAGAGTGAGCGAGGGAGGCCCCCGCATCTCTGGGGTTTCCCCACCTGCTGGTGGGCACAGGGCTGACTTGGGTTAGGGTTAGGGGTGTGAGACGCCATGGGGTGGGAGCAGGGCCTCAGTAATGCAAACGAAGGTGAGTGTGTGAGAAGATCCTGCGGGGTGTCTACGCCCTGGCCTGAATGCAGATGAGGCGGCAGGTGAGGCGCAGCGATGCAAAGTCCTTCCATCAGCGTTGAGGGTCAGCAGTAAGTT
The DNA here is from genome assembly GCF_910594005.1 of Cervus elaphus. Lineage (NCBI taxonomy): Eukaryota > Metazoa > Chordata > Mammalia > Artiodactyla > Cervidae > Cervus > Cervus elaphus. The sequence goes on from NC_057836.1 coordinate 3,925,227, forward strand.
AGCGCTGTGGGATCCGCAGATGCCAGGGGCAGGAGGGGCCCTGGGCAGAGGCGTCTTTCTGCTCCAGAGAACTTTCCAGAAGGCATCCATGGCTGGGATCACAAGCACTGGCGGACAATTGATCCTACCCCTTTCATCTGGGCTGCTCTCCCAGCTCCCCGTCCCGGGCTGTGGTCCGCGCACAGCGAATCCCAGACGCATGCCTGGGCCGCTGCCACTGATCTGGTCGGACGGGTGTGCTGGCCTGGAAGAGCCCTGAGCCCCTGCCGGACTCTGAGCTTGGCCAGCCGGCCATCCGGGCAGGGCTGCTCTTCTGTGTCATCAGGACAGGCGCTCTCGGGGCCCGTGGGGGTCCTCAGGGTCTCTGGGAGGGCAGGTGGGAGACCCCAGGCTGAGGGGAGGGCCCGCAGCACCCGGCTGGCTGGTAGGGGGGCCTGGCCAAGGCCTCGTGCCAGGGCGAGGCTGGCCCGCCGTCCCAGGCAGGTCCCTTCCGGCCTCGGCCTCCTGCTCCCAGATGCGGGGGTTGGCTGCAGCGATCCCCCCCAGACCTTCCGGGAGGAGTTTCTCATGGTGACCGCCCGCTCTGGGGAGCCGGGTGAGTCACGGTGACGGGGCAGTTACTCACCGACCACCTGGCTGTGGGGGGTGAGGGGCGCTCTCCACTGCCTTGCCAAGCTGGCCTCTTCCCGGCTCTGCCGCTGTGGCTTTCCTGGTGGTGCCAACCGCAGACCCAGAGGCCCCGTGGGCATGACCCTGGGGGGTGGGGGTTGCTGAATCAGGCCCACTCCCAGGGCATCACCAGCCCAGGCAGGGGCAGAAGAGGGCCACAGGGTCAGGAGGAGAAGCTCCCAGCCTGGGAGACCGTGTCTGTCCAGGTGCGGGCGGGACGCTGCTGGCTGGCCTCTGGGCCCCAGTCTGCGTGTCGTCATCAGGCGCCTCGCAGGCTCAGGTCAGGCCCACACGCCACTGGAATTCAAGAGTGCCTGTGACTCTGGAGAGGGGTGTGCACGCAGGCGGTGGGAGCCGGGGGTCTCAACAAAATCTCAGCCCCCAAGGGACCCCAGCTCAAGATACCCAAATAGAGGCGTTTTGATCGCAGAGAACTTCGAGACACCGAAGTGTGAGGCCCCGCAGCCACTACAGGGGGAGCATGCACCTGGACGTGGCTCCTCCGACCCCCGGTGTGCGGGGTGGAGGGCCGACGGGGAAGGTGGGTTCCCACAAGCTTCCTCCTGGGGCCGCGTTAGGCCCTGCAGCAGTGTACTGAGGCCCGCAGGAGAAGGGCCCATTTTCTGACTAGCTGTCCCTGTTGGTCCTTGTGAGACCAAGGGCCTGATGGTGACCCGGATACCGGGCTCACAGCTCCCGTATTGCCTGGGTGCATCTCATAACCTCAGCTGTGTCCAGAGGAACATTAACTCAGACGGGTGTGAGAATTAAACAAGCAAATGCAGGGATGTACTCAGCTGGGTATCTGGTATATAGTAAGTGCTCAGAAGATGGGGTCATTTGCATTTATTAGGAGCAGGGAGGCTCCCCATGACAGAGGGGAGCCCTGCGGCTGTAGTTGTTCAGGAGGGAGGAATGAACTCTCTAGGGTATCTCGGAGGGCTTCCCGAGGAGGTGACATGTAGACAGGGTTTTGAGGGATCAATAGGAGTTGCCGGGACTAAACAGGAGCATGAGAGAGACTCCCAGAAGAAGGAATAATACTCACTGTCAAACACATTCACCCTGGGTTTCTCTCCAGGGAGCCTCACAGCGTCCTCCTGAGGTGGGAAGACATGAATGCCAGGGTCCAGTAGAGAGACCCTTTGCTGAGGTCACCCAGGCCCCGGGATGACAGCCCTGCCAGCTCTGGTCCAACAGGGAGAGGAGCCCGGCGGCTCTGGGGCCCCGGGGTGAGGCGCTGCTGGGCGTGCGCTGGAGCAGTGGGGGTGGGGGATGGAGGTCCTAACTGCGGAGAGGCAGGTGCCTGGTCAGCTCAGGACTGGGGTACCCAGAACAGGCTGTCCCATGCGGCCTGCGGGCAGCCCCTAACCTCACGGGGCCCTGCTCCTCCAGGGGCCGATAGCAGGGCTTCAGCTGGTTCTTGAGGCCTCCACGTTGTGGGGCCCTGGGTCCAGCTCAGATAGGGCTCTGCTCCCCCCCAACTCCCCAGCAAGGGGACGGGAGCCCGGCGCCCTCCCTTGTCAGATGAAACCCGGGCCCAGGGCTCCCTCAGCACGATGAAAGGGTCATTGTGTGGTGCGGGCCGCCCGCTGGCCAAGGACAAAACCACCATTTGTCCTCCTTCCCTGGCTCGGGGTGGGGGCCTCCCCTCAGGCTGACCGGCGGGAGAGGGGGGTGGGCACAGGTGCGCGCACTCTTCCCTTTCCCCATCTTCCCCGTCTCCCTCACGGAGGAGCCGCTGCCCTTGCCCAGGCACCCCCCTCCCAGTCCTGCCTCCCAGGCAGGGCATCCACACCTTCTGGGCCAGCCCCATGGTTGGCAGGGAGGCAGTGAGCTCTCTGGCCTGGAGGCATACAAGCAGATGCAGGAGGGATGCTCAGGGATGACGGGGAGAGGCCTCGCCTGGAAGGAAGCCCACACTCGTGGTCCTCTGTGCGAGGCAGCCACGTGGCGTAGACGCCCTGCTCCGTGGACGGGCTGCTGAGGCCCCCGGCAGGTCATCCCGCAGCCTCAGCAGCGGAGCTCTGAGTGAGGCCTGGCACCCTGCCCACCGAAGCCTCGCCCAGCCCTGGGCTGGAGCAGGTGTCCTCTGAGGCCAGAAGGGCTCGGTCTGAGGCTGTGAGTGGAAGACACTGCAGTTCTGCAGTGGCCGCTGCAGCCACAGACCCTCAAGCCTGGCAGCTGCCTGGAGCAGGCCCCGGGGGGACGTGGCCCTGCCCGGCAAGCGGCTCCCCAGCTTCAGCAGGAGGAGCCCAAGTCAGCAGTCCTGGCGGTCCCAGCCCAGTGACACCTGTGGGCTTTCATCCCTTCCTGGAACCACTTACCAAGGCCACCCCTGCTCCCGACCCTTCCCCATGTGCCTCCTGGGCCAGAGGTATTCCTCGTGCTGGAAAGCCCCAGTGCCAGGCCCCACTGGAGCTGTGAAGGGGCCAAACCCTGGCAGGAGTCTGGCTGGGGCCTGGGTTCACCCTCCCATAGCACCTGCCAAGGCTCCCAAGGGATCTGGAGCCGGGACTTAGGCCCTCAGTGAACCAAGCTGCAAAACAGATGAAAAATGCTTTTGAATAGGAGTTCCTTCACTACCTGCTCTGTGGGCCCCTGATGGGGACCAGCGCTTTGCATTCCGCCTCTGTGGGACCAGGGCTCCTTGGAAAGGCTCACTCTCACATCTGGGGTCTGCTCTGAATCTGTTCCCTCCTGGCCTGCCAGAAAGGGGAGCTAGGAAAGGACCCCCCCCCCCCCCCCAACTTGGGAGAAACCTGAAGGTCAGAACACGGAGTAACTATCTAGGTCATGTTCAGTGGGGCTGAGCCCAGACTGAAGCTGAATCTGCTTGACTCTTGAGATTCCCTGGTATCTCAGCTGGTACAGAACCTGGCCGCCAATGCAGGAGAGGCAAGAGACCCCGGTTCAATCCCTGGGTTGGGAAGAATCCTTGGAGAAGGAAATGGCAACCCACTCCAGTATTCTTGCCTGGAAAATCCCCATGGGCTGCAGCCCGTGGGATTACAAAGAGCCAGACACGACTGAGCGCACACACACACTCTGCCTGACCCTTAGGTTCTGTGCTGCCTCTCAAGGGGTCCCGCTGATGGAGGCTTCCTGCCTGCAACAAATTCCCCTGCTTTCTAATTCGCTGCCTGTAACCTCACATGGGTGGAGAAACCAACTAACCCAGCTGGTTAGCACTGTCTGCTGACCAGGAGTTCTGTGGCTCCGAGTGAGGGCTGCCTCCACGTTCAGATTTGGGGCCAGCAGGGCCGCTTTCCCAGAGGGTGCAGGGAGCCAAGAAGGCCTCAGTTTCCTGCCCTGGGTCTCTCCCTGCCTTGGGCCCCAAGCTTTCTCCTCTGAGACCAGCTTGAGCAGAGAGGAGGTGGCCCTAGCTCGCCAGCTTGTGACCTCTGTGGGGTCAGCATGTGTACGGTGCCCTGTGCCATGGACTTGAGCAGCCTTGTGGGCAACCCTGCCCCTTTCTGGGCTTCAGTTTCTCCCTCCAGGTGATGGGCCTAGATGCTCAGGGACCCCTTCTCGGCCTCCAGCCCTCCCGCCATCAGCTGGCGGGCTCCCCAGCATTCCGAGCTCATCTCCACACCAGCGATGCCCACTCAGCCTCTGTGTCAGGGGGACACGACTAGCCGTGCTGTTGCTGTTTGTTTGCTCAGTTCTGTCCGACCTTTTGTGACCCCACGGACTGCAGCACACCAGGCCTCCCTGTCCTTCACCATCACCTGGAGCTTGCTCAAACTCACGTCCGTTGAGTCGATGATGCCATTCAGCCATCTCATCCTCTGTCGTCCCCTTCTCCTCCTGCCTTCATTCTTTCCCAGCATCAGGGTCTTTCCCAATGAGTCAGCTCTTCACAGCATGTGGCCAAAGTATTGGAGTTTCAGCTTCAGCATCAGTCCTTCCAATGAACACCCAGGACTGATTTCCTTTAGGATGGACTGGTTGGATCTCCTTGCTGTCCAAGGGACTCTCGAGAGTCTTCTCCAACACCACAGTTCAAAAGGATCAATTCTTCAGCACTCAACCTTCTTTATGGTCCAACGTTCACATCCATACATGACCACTAGAAAAACCATAGCTTTGACTATACTGGTCATGTGTGCAGCGGTAACTGGGAAGCCCCCTTCCTTCTGCATCACTGGGCCACGCCCTGTGGTACCCACAGCAGGAGCCCTAATCCATCAACAGTGAAGGTAGAGCAGAAGGTGACCTCTGACCTGGGTCCTGGAGAATGTGCCGGAGAAGAGAATGGTGTCTGTGGCAGCGCGATGACCGGGAGAGGAGGGTGGGGTGGACGGGGAGGAGGTGGCCCTGGCTAGAGTTGGGTGGGGCAGTGGGGGGCGAGGGCTGCGTGGAGGCAGGGCGGGGGCCCCAGGCCTAGGGAGCCGCAGGGCAGGGGTGAACGGCTTCCTTCCTAAGGGAAGACCCTGGGTGCAGAGTGACCAGTAGGGGAGGGTTGGAGGCTGGTCCGGCCAGCATCAGAGGGAGGGCTGCCCGGGGACGGCAGATCAGCAGGGCTCCTGGGCGGCCGAGTGTGGGAGGGAAGCCCTGTCAGCACCCAAGCTCCGAGAGGCCAGGCCTGTGGTTGTGGGATTGACCGCTGCTCCCCCAGCGCCCAGCGTGGTGCTCGGTTCTCAGCTGCTTCCCAGTACACACAGGTCGGCTGGTCTGATGGCGGCTTGCGTGTCGGGGGTCCAGCAAGGTCAGGACCCCCTGCCCAGTGCGGGCAGAGGCCTCCCGGCCCCAGGTGTGTTGGCACCGGGGGGCTGGATGACAGCCAGGTTCCCCAGACCCCCATCTTCCCAGGGTGACTGGCAAGAGAGTGGGAGTCTCCAGGGGCTGCTGACACCCCCTCTGGAAGCAGCCAGATCCATCCCCTCCCTGCACCCATCCTCCCAGGCCTGTCCTGCGTACCCTGTCCCCAGCGGCCCCGGACAGCCCTGTGGCAGGCAGCCCCCATGAACCAGGCCCCGGGCCCCGCCCGGCAGGGTCCCCGCCTCTCATGGTGCTGCCGCCCCCGGGGGCTGGAGCTCAGGGTCCTGCCTGCCCAGGTTCCCACGGTGACCCTCCTGAGCCTCGGGTCCAAGGACTGGGCTGGGATGGCAGTGGCCTGGGGGTGCCCCAGGTCGTGTGCCCAGGGGTTGGCCAGGCCAGGAGCCCAGGGCTGGCGGTGAAGCTGGTGTCACAGCTTGTCAGCTACCTGGGGCTTGGCCACTTCCCCTGTTCCCAGGGGTTCAGAGCACACAGGGACTCTGGGTTCATCTCCCAGGGGACAGGGGGCCCCGAGGACAGCGGCCTGGAGATGCCGGCTCAGTGTGGTCAGGCAGGGCTTCATTCCTGGCCGCAGCTCCCCGGGGGGCTGTGTAAGGGACCAGACCCTCCCCGCCACCTCCCCTGCTCCTTGATTTCCTTCCGCCTGGCTCCAGGAGCAGGCAGGGGCTGAGGGCTGATGACTCCAGTGGCTGGGGGAGTCCCCCTGGACGTCTGGCTTCTGCCCCAGGAGTGGGCACAGGAGGGCAGGCTCTGGCTGATCCCTCCCGGGGCCACCCTGTGGTAGTTGCTCAGATTGGCAACTTCTGAGGGGGGGCGGTGGGGGGCGGGCAGGGGATGGCAGGAGCCGAAGGATGCTGAAGGGACGGACAGGGCCTGGGACTGAGCCAGAAGTGGGGAGACAGGCTGCAGAGCCCGCTGTTGGCTCTGAGACCAAACCCCCGCCAGGTGGCTGGGCGGCTGGGGCCAAGGTCCTGCCCCTTCTTCAACCCGGGGCGGGCTGCCGGAGACAGGGCCAGTGCTCAGGGCCTGGGCCGCCTGGGCCAAGCCCTGGGGAGCCCTGAGCTCAGGGAGGTGTCCTGAGGGGGCTGGCCCCAGGAAGCTGTTCCAGTCATTACAGCCAGGCTGCTGGGGTCGGAGCGGGTGGTGGAGGGGCTGCTCCTGGGAGGTCCTTGGCTGGAGAGGCCCCGGTGGCCCAGGACTGCTTGGTGGGAGCAGTCCAGAACAGAGGGCTGCTTTAAAGAGATGGGGGTGGCGAGGGTGCTGTGCAGCGGCGCCTGGCCCAGAGCAGGTGCCCAGCTTTGGGGAGAGCAGACCGGAGCGCAGGAGAGCCTGGGCGGGTGGGGCTCGCTGAGGCTCACCGTCACTCGGAGATGCCGAGCGGCCAAGGCAGGCCCCCGCCCGCAGCTGCTCCTGGAAGAGGGACCCTCCGGGGTGCCGGCCTGAGGCTCGGTGCCCGGGGTGGGGACTGGACCTCGCTGTCTGCCCCAAGGGGATGGCTCATTGCCCACTGTCTGACGGGAGTGAGCCCCCCAGACCTGCTGCTCAGACCGTGTCCAGGGTGGTCAGGAAGGCCGCGGCGCTGGCCCAGCCACTAGGCGCCCAGACTCCCAGCCTGGCCATGGGCCGGCTGGGCCTGCCAGCTTCCTCCCACCTGTTCCGCCCACCTGTCCGTCCATCCGTCTGTCCTGAGGTTTCAGACTGCCTCCTGGTCACCTAGGCCTGCAGGCGCCCCCGCAACCAACAGATCTGGGGCATCAGGGCCTCATACCTGCTCAGGCCTCAGCTCACCGTGGGGCCTCAGGTGCCCGGGCACCTCTAGGCATCAACATCCCCACCTGTACTTCAGAGAGTGAGGAGAAAGGTCAGGGCTCAGGCCTGGGGAAGGTCTGGGCACAGCAGAGGGTGCAGGAAGCATGGCCGTGGCCTGGGCAGACAGGAGCTGCTGAATTGTAGCCCCTCCTCAGGACGTAAGGCCTCCTCAGGAGCCTGGCCTCGATGCACCCATGTTGGGCAGAGGAGGGGAGAACGGAGGAGAGACCCAGGTGGGCTTCTTGGAGGAGAGGGCGTCAAGCTGGGCCTTGAATCTTGCCTGCCTGCTGGAGGAGACAGGGTGGCTGGGAAGGGGAATTGCTGGCACAATGTGGCCAGAACCCAGGAGTGTTGTGAAGGGCCTACACGCCCAGCAGAGGTCTGGACGTTTCTGAGGTCAGAGGTCAATGTCCTGAGTGACTGGGTGAGGTTTGGACTTCACAGATTTGGCTGACATGGGGGCTGGATAGATCCTCCAGCTCCCTGGGCCAGGGAGGGTCTGGGAGGGCGTGGGCTGTGCATGTCCGCCTCTGGGGGCTGTAGCCCCTGCCCAGGACCCCCTGCCTGCCACCTGCTCTCGCTCAGGCCACCCAGTTCCTCTCCAGGGTGGGGTCCCTGATGCCAAGCCAGGAATGCCAGCTATGCAGGGAGGGCGGGGGGCCGCCGCCCGCCACGGGCGCGAGGGAGCGGGCGGACGCCGCGCTCTCTTCCCCGGGAACACTGCGGGCAGCGAGCTCAGCGGGGCAGTGGCCTGGAAAGACTGCAGCCCGCGGACCCGGGCACAGGGAGCCAGCCCACAGGAGACCCCTCCTGCTAGCGGGGGCCGTTCCCCACAGGGGACGGATGGCTAAGCTGAGGCTCCCAGGGGCCAGTGAGAGTCAGGGGCTGAGCCGAACCCGAACACAGGATCCCGACCCAGAGAAGGCTCTAGGATCCAGCTGCAGGTACCTAGATGGTTGCCCAGCCCCCCTGTGCAGATGGGACACTGAGGCCTGGGTGTGGTGTGGGGGGCCAGCGGGGACCCCTCCTCCCTGACCCCCACCACGGAGCTCCCCGCAGGGTGTCCTCTCGGAATTGCAGTCTCCCCCTCTGGAAAGGGGGCTGGCAGGGCCCACCCTGAAGAGACCTGCTGCAGATGGCGTGGGACACAGGGGAGGAGGCTGCTCGGGAAGGGCGGTCTTTTTGTCCTGTGGCCCCCTCCTCCCTTCTGGTGCAGGCCCTTTGACTGGGCAGGTGAGGGGATGCCTCAGATGGCCAGGCAGACTTCAGTAAAGCCAGCCCTCTGCACATCCCGCCCCCCTGACTGTCCCAGGGGGTTAAAGCACTTCCTGACCCAGTAGAGGAAGAAGCTGTTTGCCAGCAGAGGGCTGACTGTGCCTTACTATCAGATGAGAAAGCTGAGTCTCAGAAGAGCAGCCTTGGGGTGGCCTTCACGAAGTCTGGGGACGTCCCCAAGCCACATGCCTCCCCTCAAGCTGGCCTAGAACCCCAGCAGGGGAAGAAGATGAGCAGATTCAAGGCAGATTCGAGAGTGGGGGCAGGTGGCCTGTGTGCCCCTGGGCCTTTGCACTGGCTGCACCAGCCTCCTAACCTGCTATTCCATTCTCTCCTGATCCATCCGACCAAGGAAGGCTGTGGGGACCCTGCTGGTGCCGAGCTCTGGGGCTGTGATGGGGACCCAGGGGGTCTGCAGAGTGGCCCCTGACCCGGAAGACATTCTTGTCCGCATTTGACAAGCAGGAGCACTGAGGCCACCAGGAGTCCCTTACCCCGACTCTGCCCCTCAGGGCCCTGCTGGGCTCCAGAAATGAGAACCTCTTCCGGCTCATCTGTGGCTGGGAAGTTCTGGGCCAACCCCTGGCCACCTGAGGGAGAGGCTGGCGGGGACGCAGCGGTGGGTGGGCGTGGGGGCCAGGTGCCTCCCTCCCAGGTTATTTGCCCAGTTACTTCCTGGACAAGTGGACCCAGGCTCACCTCCCTGGCTGATCGCAGATAATTAGAACATTCTTCAAATATTTTGCCGGAGGATGCCCGAGAAGGAAGAATTACAAAGCGCCCCGGGCTAGGAGCGTGGGCTGGAGGAGCTCTGGGCTGCTGGGCCCCCCAGGGCCAGGCCAGGGTTGGGGGCCTGGAGGGAGGCGGGATCTGGTTCAGCTCAGCCAGCCTGTCCCTGCCTCCCAGGGTCCTGGGGGCAGGGCTGGGGAAGGGAAGGGGGTCATGTCCAAGGTCTGGCTGGGTGCCAGGCACTGTTGGGGACCCCCTCCCCCAGCTGGCGGTGGTGGATAGACCCTGCCCCACATGGCCTCAGGAAAAGCTGGAGGGGTCAGGCTTAGAGTCTGGCTCTCTTGGGGGGCCAGGGGGGTGGGAAGGCCTCTCGGAGGAGGGTCTCTGAGGTGGGGAGGTCAGTAGGTCTGCGAGAAGGACCCGAGGGTGAAGGTGCAGAGGCAGAACACAGAGCTAGTGACCCGAGTGATAAGGGGTGTGGCAGCCTCATGATTGACAGCACCCAGGGCCAATGAGAAGCCCAGCTCTGGGCTGAGGCCTTGAAGCCACGCCCAACTGATGCTGGGGGCGGGGCATAGGGTCAGGCCAGGGGTGGGATGGGCGTTCCCAGAGGGAAGAGGTGGCCGGCTGGCTGGTGGCCTGCGGGGAAACCCTTTCTTCACTGCTCACCTCCCCAAGACGGGTACATGCTTCCTTCCCAGGGGGAAGGCAGGGGTCAGAGGTCCGCGCCGCCCCCCCCCCCCCCGTGACCCCACCTGGCTCCGGTGGCTCTGGGAGGGGTCGGGGGTGTGGAGGCCCAGCTGGGCTCAGTCATGAGGTCTGGGTTCCGGAAAGTCCTTGGCTCCCAGCCCCCCATGGAGGGCTGCCCCAGTCCTGGGCTCCAGAGCGTTCCCAGGATCCTTTGGTGGGTTCAGGGCAGGCTTAACCCCCAACCCTGGGGTGGGGAGGTAGGCTGCCTCAGGGCCGTGGCTCTGTCCCATGAGGGGGGAGCCGGGGGTCCCTGCCGCAGCGGGCGTTTGCCCTCTGCGGGGGCATCTTTGTCTCAGACTGTGGTTTGCGGGGTCGGGCATCGGGGAATTTGTAGGTGAAGCAGCATGCCAATGTGGAGGTGCCGGGCCCAGCGGCAACATCTGTGGCTGTCTCCTTAAGGCCCTGTGGACAGATCAGATGGCTTGAGGCTTCCTCTGGGCCTGAGAGGCTATTCCGTCACATGGGCCGGGCTGGCAGTGGCACCATCTCTGTCTGGCTTTTTCATCAGGAAGACAGGGATGCCAGTGGATCAGGGCCCAGGGGAGAGCACTTTGGGGTGGCCTCCCCCCATAATCACAGCACCCTGCCCACCTCTGGGGGCTTGCAGTGCTAGACCTCATACGGAGGCGGGCATTGACTCAACAGTGTGTAAAGTGGCAAGATTCTTGTTCAGTCGCTAAGTCAGTCGTGTCTGACTCTGCGACCCCGTGGACGGCAGCACGCCAGACTTCCTTGCCCTTCACTGTCACAAGCTGCTTTCTATCGACCTGGAGGAGTCAAAGAGAAGATGGGGTGCGCCTGGGTCCCTGCCCTGCCGAGGGTATGTCAGCAGCAGTGTCCTGCTCTTTGTGCGAGGGGTGGGGTCCCTGTCCATGGGAGGCCCCGGTGGATGTCCGCACACGTCCTGCTCACTCGCGGGTCCGTCCGGCATCCATGGGGACCACTGAGGCTGGACGGGGCCTGTCAGGCGGGACAGAGCGCACTGTGGGGAGTGAGTCAGCGAGGGGAGGCCGCCGGCGTGGGAAGGGCCGGGGACTTGGACCCCGCTCCCAACCTGGCACAAGTGTGGGGGCCTCCTTCTGCAGCGCCCCCAGTGCAGCCCCTGGGGACCGATGGGGGAGGATGGTTCTCCAGGTGGATAGGTGACCCTCCAACTGTCTTTGAGGGTCAAGGATGAGGCGATGAGGTACCGACAACCTGGGACCAGGCTTCTTCCCTCCCTCCTTCCCTCCCTGAGCTCCTGGGCAGGTGGTTGGACCTTCTGGACCTTTCAGTACTCATTCTGAGGAATAACAACAACGGCTATCACTATTATTGTTATAACACTCGCCTCCCCACTACTCGGGGGACTCTGAGCCAAGTCCCGCACACAGCAGGCTCTCATGCCACCTTGAGTCCAGCAGCAAGAAGGATTTAGTCCAGGGTACTAGCCGCCGGGGCAGGTTTGGAGGGTGTTGTCTCCTGAGCGCAGCAGGGGCATCCTACACAGGGATGGGGAGGGACAGGATGGTTCTAGTCCTGAGCACTGGGGAGACTCTGGCTCCCCCTAGTCGACCCCTCTTGGGTCCTCAGCATCCCTGAGGTTGTTTCGCAAGGACGCTGGTGGAGCCCCAAGGCTGGGCCATGGCAGGAGAGGGGTCTTAGTGGGGCAGCGCTGGGAGGAGGCTGCCCGTCAGCACCAGGCCCGGCTCCTCTGGCAGAGGACAGCTAGTATGTGGGCAGCTCTGCCTCCGGCCCCAGTGCTGCCCAGGCGCATGCCGAGAGCAACAGGCCCTGCCTCATGCACTACCCCCAACTCCAACGAAGGGCTCCCTCCACCCCCAGGGCCCTCAGGGTCCCTGTGCCCACCTTCCTTACTGCCCCCGGAGCTGCTGGGGGAGCCTGCCTCCCTATTCAGGGTTCCCAGAGGACTAGGACCCTGTGGGCACAGGCTGGCCACATCAGTGGACAGAGTCTAGGCAGAGGCAGAGGGTGGTAGGCAGGCAAGCAGGCAGGCAATGGCCGGCCAGAAGCAGAGCCGGGCTGGGGGTGCCCTTTGATCCTGGGGCTTCTGAGCATGGATTTGGGCCGTGTTGTGGCCCAGCTCCGCCTGCAGAAGGGGGCCAGTTCACAGCTGCCCCCGCAAGCCTGTGCTGCAGGAGAGGTGAGCGGCCTTCAAGCACACAGGAATCATCTTTAAGGTTCACGTTTTTAAAAATATTTATATATTTGGCCGTGTTGTGGTCTCAGTTGTGCCAGGATCTTTCGTTGTGAAACAGACTCTTTAGCTGTGGTCTGAGCGCTTAGTTGCTCCGCAGAGTGTAGGATCGTAGTTCCCTGACTGTGGGTTGAATCTGTGCCCCCTGCATTGCGAGGCAGATTCTTAACCACGGGACTGCCAGGGGTGTCGTCTAATACTCACATTTTATTTCTTAAGGGTGTTTTTTTATTTTAGTTTTTGTAAGAAAACTTGGAGTTTCATTCTTGCCTTGTTCTGCCAGCCCAGTAAAGTCTTACGCAGTAAGACCCCTACATACGAAGGAGTTTCATTCTGAGAGTGCATTCTTAAGTCCACAAAGTTGGCCCAGGTACCCAGCTAACACAACTGGCTATATAGTACTGTACTGTAATAGATTTATGATATTTTTCACGTAAACCATATGAACATAAAAAACAAACACAAAAAATAAAGACAGTTTTAATTTTACAGTTACAGAGGAGCCTGGTGGGCTACAGTCTGTGGGGTCGCCACAGCGGCTAACGCTTTCACAGTACCTTGGAAAGCACAGTAGTTGGCACCCAGGGGCTGGCAGGCACGTTTACAACTTTGAAAGTTCACAACTTGAAGGTTTGTATGTAGAGGACTTGCTATACTGCAACAGCTTACTTTTTATTGAGGTATAACTTACATAAAACACAGAAATCTCAAACGGACAGTGTAAGTATGTCTATGTACACGGGCACCCGTGTAACCACTGCCCAGCTCGGGACAGAGAACATTCTAGCCCCCAGGAGGCTCCCCTGTGTACCCCTTCCCCCCAGCCAGCACCTCCCACCCAAGGGTAACTCTCTCCTGACTCCTGGCTTGATGCTGAGTCTTACCTGGACTGGAGCTTCTGCTATGTAGGAGCATTTGTGTTGTCCCGTCTTTCACGCAGCATGGTGTCTGAGAGTCAGCTGTGGTCTCGTCACCCGTGGTCTCGTCCCGCGGGGTGCATATGCCATAATCTTCCTGTCATTCTCCTGGTGGTGGTGGGTGGTTATTCTCAGTTTGAGCTGGAGACCTGCATGCGTGTCCTTTGGCAGACATAAGTGCTCGGTTTTCTTGGGTGTATAGACCCCAGGGTGGAATTGCTGGGTCAGAGGGGAGAGCTGGTCCAGGGATGAACCCCTCGGTGGGTGGGTGCAGTAGCCGATGTGGCACCCACCGGCTGCAGAGCTGCTGGTTTAAGCTTTGGTCCTCCGAGAGCCACAGCTGCTCTCTCCCTGGTCCCCACAAGGGGACTGGACCCTGGGGGCTCAGTGAAGAGGGCCAGTGACGGGTGCAGCCTCAGCCTGTGAGGGTTGGTTACTAATGGCTAACGCCGATGACCTCTCCCCACAGGCCAGCTACAACGCGCCATGTTCTTCGACCCATGCTCCCCTCCGGGCAGCTCTGTGATGTACCAGTGCAGTTACTACTCCCACTTTACAGATGTGGAAACTAAGGCCCTTTGTGGTTAAGAAGCTTGCCTGAGGTCTCAGAGCCGGGAAAAGGCAGAGCCAGGGTTGGCCAGGTTGGCAGAGCCAAGCTGGCCGGTACCAGCACTCACGTTCCTTACCCCTCCCCACAGCGTGGCCAGGTGCATAGCCTGGGTAAGGGCCCTGCAAACCACCCCCCACCCCGCCGCCCGTCAGTTGCCTGGCAGCACGCCTTCCCCTCACCCCCACTGGAACCCCTCATCCTACAGGTGGTCCCACCCACTTGGACCGCTCTGGCGGGTAAAAGATCTTCTAATAGTTCAGGGGCAGCTGCCTCCTGTGCCAATGCTGGTCTCAGCACCCTCTGGTCTGAGACCGGATAGCCCTGTCCACCGCCCGCAATGAAGCGGGGAGGGCTTCCTGCCTGCAGGGCCTGAACCTTCCTCCTCCAAACTGCCCCCACCAACCCGTGGGACTGGCCCTGGCTGGGGTG